>NW_024387372.1:1115390-1481910 GCF_900408965.1 Simochromis diagramma
TAAGAGACATGAAGAGTCTAAAGTCTGAATTCACCTGCCATTAATCTGTGTAAAAAGCTCACATGGAAATTTAGCAGTTTCAAAATGTCCCCAGAGTGATGCATCGTCTGTTTAACAGCAAGAAGACGTGAAACATGAGGAACAGTGACGGGTCTGCTGCAGCATCGCCCGTGTGGATGCTGCAGCATCGCCCGTGTGGATGCTGAGGTAAAGACAAAACGATGAGTATAACAATGACCAGTAACACATTAAGCATTAGTAAGGTATTAGTTTATAAATATTTATACAGCATGTATTTTATTAATACATATATAAATGTTTATTCATGATTAATAAACTGACATGTTTATTGTATCATTGCTTTATGAAGCAGTTGGAGTCACACGGTAGCTTAAATAAGCCTTAAAAATAAAATATAAATACAGTTATTACAAAACAAGAGTGAATATTTTACAGAGCTTCAGCTCAACAAATGCTGCAGTAAAAATGTCTGTGGGATGTTTCACTGTGGACGTGCTGAGGGTCCAGCTTCAGCTCCAACATGCTGCTGAATAAATCAGGATGCGGTGCTGAAAGAAACACTGGGTGGTTTCCTCCTTCAGCACAAATATTCATTGTGTTCATTTTATATAATAATAATAAAAATAGTGATAATATGTAGTATGATAAATATGATGTCTGTATTTAAAATAATAACCTAATTTTTTTCAAAACAACAATGTTTGCAAACATCTGCACGAACACAGTGTTACAGATGCATTTTGACATTTCTGGGTTTTTTGTTTGTTTTTCATTATGGCCATTAAATATAGGTATTTATTTATTTATTTATGTATTTAATGCAGTACAGGCTGGGATTTTATGATTTCGTGGAGATGCCACTGATGTGGGATTCTCCCAGTGAGTATGGAGAACCACAGCTTGACCTGATCACCTCGTTACCCCAAGCAGCTGCTCTGAGTTTTCATTTGTCTTTTATTGCACCTGACCGACTGTTTGGTTTAATTCAGCAGCTCTTTGGGACTCAGCCTGACTGCACACTATCTGACTAAAGTTAGGTAATGGACTACAAACCAGAGGAAAAACAACCTATCATATTATATTTTAAATATGAAGCTTCAGTCCGGCTGGTGGATCTGATTCAGGTTCACTCTCTCTTACAAGCGCAGACTGTGGTCCTACAAACCCAGCGTGGGTTATGTGTGTATGTGATGATAAATATTTGTATCTTCTGTCTCACTTTGGCTTTGTTTGTGTCATTTCTCATGGCGTCATTCATCCCGCCGACGTCTTCAGTGTCAGCTGACTGCAGCTTTCCAACCTTATAAAAAGTCGTTCTTGCACTGAAAACACTGAATGAACAGGTTCGATGTTCTGGGGAGGTGAAAATAGCCTCACTTTACAGATACTTTGTTAATCATTTATTTACGCTTCATAAATGACATGATGAATATGTTGCATGTTGTTAATCAAGAATTTAAATTATATCTGTATTTATAAATTACATACGAAGGACTTACTGATGCTTAATAGCGTCAGACGTTTTAAATCATGTGGTGGCGCGTGAGTTTAAACATTTTATTGATTTTTCGATATATTTGTCTTTTTGATTACAGTTTTAATAAAAGTCTTCTTTGTGTTTGTTCTACTGCTTCGATTATACTGTGTTGGTTTATACAGACGTGATTCTGGATGTATTATTGTAGGGTCTACCTTACAATATAAAGCACCTTGAGGCGACTGTTGTGATTTGATGCTGTATAAATAAAACTGAATTGATTCCTTAATACTCCTCAGGGTTCAAGGAACCTCTTACACTGCTGCCTCTCAGAAGCTTCAAGCTGATGTTAGTCAGGAGCTATTTGCAAAACAATCTGCAAACTATGCAGATAATTTCATGAACTGAGTTGGTAAAAGTGTCTAAGAGATGCTTAACCATAGGATAGTTAACATGTAGCAAGGAGCATGTGTCTGTGTTTGGTGTGGGATTGTAATTAGAATGATAATGAATTATTAGAGTGACACAGCCCGTTGTATGGGCGCGACTCTGAAAGAAAGGAGTTAACTGGGGGGCGTGTTTAGACGCTCACTGAGACCTCAGCTCTCATTGACCTGCCTTCTGTGTTGTTCATACTGCTGGGTTATTGGACGGCTAACAGATGCAACTGTCAGAACATAGCAATATTCATCTGCTTTATAGTTCACTCTGTGTGTGTTATTAGCACTGATACAAACATTCCACCTAACGTTGTACCTGCTGAAATCGTTCTTTAGCTTCAAACAGCGACAGCACCAGGTGAAAGGATGCTAGCTGCATACAGCTTCAATGTGTCATTTTGGAAAACCACAGCCTGCTATATTTTTCATTTTGTTTTCACAACATCTGTTCTTCATACATCCAAAACAACATTACAAGAGCTCTGAGAAGGAGTCCTGTTGTATCAGGCGCCACGTTCCTGTAGCTCCTGGAAGGTGGTGTTAGCACAGCCCAGAGATACTGGACTGAGATACCATGTGTTTTATTATGTGACCATCCTGAAACACACAACGTTTCCACGTTAATGTTTGGTTGTGTGTACTACCTCCAGATATTATTCAAGCCACTAAGTAAATCCAAATAAAATAGTTGGAGCTCTGTTTAATTCCTGAATCTCTTTGAGTTCTGATGTTGCTGATTCTTCCCTCAGGCTTTAGAAGAAAACACCAAAGCTGTGAGCAGTATTTCTGGGTACTGAGGTTTGACATTTCCCTTTTCTGCAGTGGCTCCACACCTGTGACAAAGGTGCTTTCCTGCTTTTCATCATGGCCAAAGACTCCACTGGCTGCTTGTTTAATGGGATAACCTGCTAACATTTTCACTGACCTCTTCCGTCTTCAAGCTCGAATTGAGGAGCGTTTTTGAGAGACTGGCATAAAAAACTGTGTTAGACCAGTTAAGGAACAAACAAGCAGTCTGTTAAATAAAGCCGCTTGCAACAACTGTTCTACTCTTCACTCAGTTCACCTTCATTTAAACAACTTCCATTAATACTAAGTGCATCAGAGATTTTTATTGCTGTTTAGAAGCTGTGAATCTGTTTCCATGTGAAAGTGTTGAAATGTCTCTGAGACTCTGAGTAAAACTGAACCAAAAAAAGAGAAATATTAGAGAACATGTCCTAAAAGATGTGGTGAAGGAGTGTCTCTCTGGAGGACTGGGACACGAAGGAAAAACATGTTTTTAAAATGATAACACTGCAGATATGTAATGAGATGTATTTGTGTGGAAAACAAGGATGTCAAATCTGCCTGTACACAGGTGTTTAAAAGTGTTGGTACCCAAGTTCAAAGTGAATAACTCATCTATTGAGGATGAGGAACAACGTGGTTGGCAGCTAACGCAGCAGGAACAGAAAGAAACTGTGAAGCCAAACTAATCTTTAAATGAGCCCAGATCTCAGGTCAGCTACTAACCGGAAGGTTGGTGGTTCGATTCCAGGCTCCTCAGGTCTGCATGCCAAATATCCGCAAGACACTGACCCCGTTTTGCTCTCCGATGCATCCATCGAGTGTGAATGTGTATGAATGTTAGATACTAAGCACTGCACAACCTAGAAAATGTGCCTGTGTGATTGGGTGAATGAATTAGTTGTATAAAGTGCTCAGATTAGAAAAGCGCTATATAAGAACCAGTCCATTCACCATATAGCCTTAGTAGCCCTGTGTGTTGTAGGACTGTGTCCTGTCTCGTCCATTAGCTCAGCTGCCACAGATTCCTCCTGAGGAGACGCACACAGCTGGCTTTATTCAGCCACCCAGCAGTGCAGCAGTGAGTGGGCCCCCCTCCAGCTGCTGTGGTGTGGTCTGCCTGTGTCTTTCTTTGAGTAGCTAATATGTTTAACTTGGTTACCATCTCCTGGCTTTGTAAAGCTAATGTTTAATTAACATGTAAGCTGTAACAGGCAATTATGACAGGAAATACAGGAAGAGGAATTCAATAGCAGCCTTATTAGCAGGAAACATTTCAGTCTTACTCATATTTAGCTTCTATCCAAATATTTGACCAAATGACTGAAAAACATCTGGGACAGAATTACATAAATATATGAAGAAGATTTTGACCATGGAGAGAAACGCTGGGTCTGATCCCAGTCTGAATGATGCCTGAAACCTGTGGTTTGGCCTGCAGGGCGACAGCTAGAGGCGCAGCTGCTGTTACGAATGATAGTGAGCTCAGCCCTGTAGACAAAATACTGATTTATTTATTAATATTATGAATTACTGTGTCTGACACAGGCCTGTGGGGAATAATACAGTAACTTAATCCAAACCAGCATTAAAACCCAGTTTGTCTAAAGAGTCAAATAAGTAACTCAACTGCAGTCTGTCAAAGAAATCAAAGTTTAATGAGTGTCTGTGCTGGCAGTGATGTAAACAGTGTTACGACAGTAGGAGAAGGACTGCTTTCAAAATAAATGTAGTTTGATCTGGATATGATGGAAGGAAGGAGTCCACACACAGTCCACATTAAACAGGCTAATCTGGTAACAGGACAGCAGGTTAATGATTAAGAAACGTGTCTAACAATAAGGGAGGGGAAATTCAGCCCTTTTAGACGTTTTCCTTTCAGACGGTGAGACAGGCCTCTGCTGCGTTTCCACCAGTAACAGTCATTTCTAAACGTTTAGAAATTCTCAGAGGTCTTGTGTAATTCCAGTCCCAGCCTTATGCCCACATTCAAAACCATCCATCTCTTTTGTAAGCTGAAGTAGATGAGTGTGCAGACCATGAAGCCTCCGAGCACCACAGACCCTGGTACTTAAAATGATTTAGACAATGTTGTTTTGTTGGCTATTAAATATTTAAAAGAATTAAATTCTTCGCTCCGGCTCCCCCTGCTTCATCCTTCCTTATCACACGCTCTTTGTTTTCTTGCCTTCCCTCTGTTGTATTCTGTCAGAAACCCAAAGCTCCTCTGCTAACGGGCTGCTTTAACTCAACAAGAACAAAGAGCCACAGTCCTGTCTGCTCTGTGTCACACGTCTGGTGTCGATTATTTATATCTCATCTATTTATAATCTTCTCTCTGTCCTACATATGTCTTTGACAGCTCTCCTGGGACGTCTTTGTCTCCAAAAAGCCTGCTTCTTTATCTTCCTTCACATAAGGTCAAAGAATACAGCAGCAGCAGGAAAACAGATCTTCAGTTTTTCTCCGTCTTTAATAGAAAACCAACAAAAGTAACCCTAATAGTCAGTTCTGATAACTGTGGGACTGCCAGGCACTGTAATTTCGATATTAAAGTCTTCTTTCAAGCACTTTATTGTGTGAATTATTTGAGGAGAAAAATGTATGAAGTCAGTTTTGGAGCAAGGCTTAACGGCGCATAATGTGGGACGAGAAGCACTGTGAAAACTTTTTAGATGCCCTGTGTATGTTTCCTGAGCAGCATCTTATTAAACTGGAGCGCTCACGAGCATTTAACCCACGAACGAAATGTTTTAACTTTGGTTGAACTGCAGGTTTCCGAGGTTTGGAATTTATTACTGTCACTATATTAATTACTTTGCTAAAGCTGTATTTTGTACAGAGTTACATAACACATGTGGCACTATTAAAAATAGATGACAGAATCATTTGATAGGCTGACTTTCTGACAGCTGACGGTCTTTACAGCACGCTCACTGGTTCGATTGCAGCCGACCATCAACAGCACCCAGTCTGCTCGCTGTGGTTTTACACCTTTGCCACATTGATCACAGCCAATGGGACAAAGAACTGAAACCTGAACTAACACGATCGTTAACGGATCAGCTTTGTGAAGCAATCCTAACAACATCCCACCAACACAGTGTGACTGTTTACACACTAAAATATAATCACGTGTAACAAAAGTCATCAGTTGTGTCAGAACTCACTTCAGGCTGATTCAGAACAAGGAGGAGGGGCTATAGAGGGAGGTGGTTGGCTGTAGGATGCTCTTTGTGTGGCGCCTCGATTCAGCCAGTGTGGACTCTTTATTCTCCTCATGGACTGATTGTCTGTTGTTGAGCACACGCTCCCGACAGCCCCCCACCCCCCACCTACTCCCTGACGAAGCTCCTCCCTCTCTGTGGCGCCGTGGCTGGCTGTGGTTGTACTACCTGTAGATATTCATGCCACATTTTTCTCACACTTTGCTATTTGAGGAACTTGCATCGAACAGACCAAGTGAGAAATATTTCCACTATATTCCCACCGTTAGCATTCACACCATGTTGTGTTTCCACAGCTTTGCACATGTTCTGTTTGGGAAGTGTGAGCACATGCTATCAAAGTGCTAATCTGGCTATTAGGAGAGAGAGAGTGTATTTGAGTACACACCCTGCTGCATGTACTGAGCATGCCGATGAAAGTGGAAGTGGCTGGATCCATGCGGGGGAGTGATGGAAGCAGAGTTGTGTTAGTTGGAGTGTGCACGGTGAAACTGGACCTCAGCAGGTGTTGTTGGTAACTCATGTGGGAGGCAGAGCTGGTCCTGGGCCTGTGCCACGCTCAGGCTACACCACACTGAGTGGGAGGTTCATGTCATCGTGACTGATGGACTCAGAGTTCTTGCACGTCTGAGTTTCCGCCTTGTTATCTACATGTAGATAAATATTTTATGCAAATGCATTTTGTGACAATCTAATTCATAAATGTCAGAAATGAAAGGAATCAAGACGCTGAGGGAGTCAGTGCAAACACACTGTCAGCCTCTTTGTTGTGCTGTAGCCACGACTAACACTCGCTTCCAAAGTTGTGCCTCCATGTTGGAGCCATTATCACATCAGTAATGGTGATGGTGGCATAGATATGACACACATTTGCAACAACAAGCATTATTAATGTCCTTTCAGTTTGAGTGATCCATTGCATATGAAAGTATTCACAGGGCTTCACTTGCTCCACATTTTGTCATCTGTCATTTATTTAAAAAATTAATAAATAAAAGCTAAACATATATATAATGTTCATGCGTATTCACAAGCTTTGTCATGAAACTCCAAATGAAGCTCAGGTGTATCCTTTTCCCACTGATCACCATCATGTTTCTATAACTCGGCTGGTAAATTTAGTTTAGTGGAAATAATCTAGAAAGTCTAAAAGCCGTCTATATAAGATCCCACGGTGGGCAGTGCTTGCACAGACTGCGCTGTCCAAGGACTTGCTGTGGGTCCCACTGAGCAGCTTCGATCATTTGTAAAGGGAGACGTCTGGAACCAGCGGGATAGAAAGGGTTTAGTTAGGGAGGTGACCAAGAACTAACTGTTACTCTGACAGCACCTTCCAGAAGAACAACCATTTCTGTAGCACTCCACCAATGTGCTCTTTCATCTGCAGTTGACAGACTGATGACATTAAAGGAGATCATCATAGTAAAGATATCGTATTAAACTGGAGTACTGATGAGGGTTTACCGCACACATGAAATGCTTTAACTTTGTTTAAAGTCTCCTCTTTTTAAGGACTAGAGGTTTAAAATGTATTCACTCAAAAATGAAGGGAACATTCATTTAGTCCATGAACACAATAACAGTCATTTCAAAGATAACAGCTGTAGTGCAGTAATTATGAAGCAGCTCAAAGCACTGGTTGTTTTTAAAGCTGGTATTTTGTATAGAGCTTCATTACAATGTCCATAAATGCACTATTAACCGTTTAAATAAAATGCATCACGCTTACATTAGATGACAGATTCAGGCTGTCTTAGCCTCTGTAAAATCATCTTTGATTGTTACATCATACATGTGGCTTCTGAATTGATAACCTGTCTTTCAGCAGCTATTCAGTTTATATATATATATTATAAAAATCATTTTGTAATATTTTTAAATCAGTGTTTATAAAAGTATATTGTGAAGGAAGAGACAGGTCTGTTGTAACTGTTGAAACGCTGCGAGTGGATGAAATGATTTAAAGAGATGAATTAGTGTTGATTTCAGGGAAGGGTGAAACTCAAACTGTCGCATGCACAGTACAGCATGTAGTGAAACGCTTGTGTCCGAGCTGCAGACACATGCGGGTGTGACTTAAATGCTGCAGGTTTTCAGCTCCGATCGTGATTGGAGATTAATATCAGGTACGATGTCCTGGTGAACCGGCTCTGTGACATGGCTCACCAAACTACCACCTCCATTATTTTGAATTTCTAGAAATAATTAATTGCAAACAGCTAAACTTGTGCAACACATCAAAATCTACTGGAGCATTTGCACGTATCCCCCAGCTGGCAGCTGGCTCTGTGTCCCAGCAACTGTGGTCAGAGACACAAGTTCCCTCAAATGGGGAACAATTTCCTCCAAATGCATGGTAATGTGTGAAATAAATAAGCTACATTATGCATAAAAGGAAAAATGATTACAACTTTTAAAAGGCGTTATGAATATTTATGAAGTGTTTCTGTCTCTGCTTGTTTCTCTGCCTCTTTGGAGTCAGGAGCCACTAATAAAAAAGCCCATGTTCCCAGCATTTTAACATGGTGCCAAATTGGACATTAATGCTTTTAATGTTCTGGCTTTAGATGAAAAATATTACCTTTGATTGCTGATTGACTTATTTCTGGGCTTTTATGCCTTTTATATGTGTGCTTGACTGCAAATGTGAGCCTTTCATGTTTAAAAGGAGCCTGGAGGCACACGGCTGTGTAGGGCAGCTTTCCTCTCCCCATAGCTGGGCTGTCAGGGTTAGTTAAAGGCAGAGGGTCCAATGTTCTCGTGGCTTTAAGGACGGCACAGAGATGAAAAGAGAGACGTAGCTCATCCAACCATCCAAAGGGATTTTCCCTTCAAGCACCTCATCACAATCTCTCCAAATGAAACCATTATCTCAACATTCCTGCCGGAGGCACTCGCTCTCTTTTACTCATTTTTCACCCCACTCCCACACACACACAAAAGGGTCCTTCTCCCTTTCCCCTCCTTTTAGAGCTGTATTTTGGAGATGTGAAGAGAAGATGAAAGATGGAAGGTGACAGGTGCTGTGAGATAGCGGATTGTGGGAATGAGGAAGAGGTGGGGCAACGGGGGGAAGAAGTGGATGTTTGAGGGGAGGAAGAACCAGCAGGGACAAAAGTGTCAGAGATGGAGGAGATGTTCGCTAGAGTGTGTGCGTGACGGGGACCACTCCTAATTCTTCCAGGGAAAGCTGAGATTTGGTTTGCTTGTCATAACAGATGCTTCAGTCTGCCCAAAGGGAAAGCTGCTCTCCACCTGCAATGACTCATTTGGAAATTCCTCTTAATGTATTATTTGACCATTATTTGCCTTCACACACGCACAGACACTCCTACAGACGTCCTACAGAAGGAGAGAGTTAAAAACTGAGGGGGAAAATAGGAAGCAAGATGAGAGGGGACAGTGTTCATAGCTGTAACTGTGAATAATGGCATGGCTTCAGGACCGACATAAATCACCTGTAGTTGATAACATTATGTGTCGTCATGCAGGAGCCTGGTGCTGGGAACTCAGGGGACAAGCAATGAAATAAGAATTTAATTATGTTCATCACTGTAATGATATGAGTTCAAAGAAAGATTTGAAACCTTTTGACAGACAAAGGTGGGGTGAGCGAAGCTAAAGGTGCTGATGGGGGATTTTTTAAAGAAAGGAGTGAACGGCATTAACAATGTTCAGCTGTGACTGTTTTGAAATGAAAAAATGTTGAGAAATTATTCATATGTAGTTCTAGTTGTGCCAAAGGCCATGGAGAAAAGCAGATATGAGATGCTGGAGACTGATTTAATTACAATCCTATTTAGTGATTTTGGACCTAAAACACTTGGTGTAATGATACTTACATTTAAGTGAAACTGTAAGTATCATCAAAGAAGTCCTGCCATTAATTAATGCTTCGATCTTAAATATGATCAACCTATCTCTAATGATCGGCTATGTACCACAGGCCTTCAAGCTGGCTGTAGTTAAACCTTTACTCAAAAAGCATCTCTAGACCCAGCAGTCTTAGCTAATTATAGGCCAATCTCCAACCTTCCTTTATATCAAACATCCTTGAAAGAGTAGTTGTCAAACAGCTAACAGATCATCTGCAGAGGTTTATTTGAAGAGTTTCAGTCAGGTTTCAGAGCTCATCACAGCACAGAAACAGCTTTAGTGAAGGTTACAAATGATCTTCTTATGGCCTCTGACAGTGGACTCATCTCTGTGCTTGTCCTGCTAGACCTCAGTGCAGCGTTCGATACTGTCGACCATAATATCCTATTAGGGAGATTAGAACATGCTGTAGGTATTACAGGTACTGTGCTGCAGTGGTTTGTATCATATCTATCTAATAGACTCCAGTTTGTGCATGTAAATGGAGAGTCCTCTTCACACACTGAGGTTAATTATGGAGTTCCACAGGTTCAGTGCTAGGACCAATTCTGTTTACATTATACATGCTTCCCTTAGGCAGCATCATTAGAAGACATAGCATACATTTACACTGCTATGCAGATGACACCCAGCTCTATCTGTCCATGAAGCCAGATAACACACACCAATGAGTTAAACTGCAGGAATGTCTTAAAGACATAAAGACCTGGATGGCCGCTAACTTTCTGCTTCTTAATTCAGATCAAATTGAGGTTATTGTACTCGGCCCTGAAAAGCTTAGAAATATGGTCTCTAACCAGATTCTTACTCTGGATGGCATTACCTTGGCCTCCAGTAACACTGTGAGGAACCTTGGAGTCATTTTTGACCAGGACATGTCCTTCAATGCACATATTAAACACATATGTAAGACTGCGTTCTTCCATTTGTGCAACATCTCTAAAGTTAGAAATATCCTGTCTCAGAGTGACGCTGAAAAACTAGTTCATGCATTTATTACTTCCAGGCTGGACGACTGTAATTCATTATTATCAGGAAGTCCTAAAAACTCCCTGAAAAGCCTTCAGCTGATCCAAAATGCTGCAGCAAGAGTCCTGACAGGGACTAGAAAGAGAGAGCAGATTGAATTAACTAAAGCCTTTTCAACCTCCCTGAGCCTGGTTCTGCTGGAGGTTTCTTCCTGTTCAAAGGGAGTTTTTCCTTCCCACTGTTGCCAAAGTGTTTGCTCGTAGGGGGTCATATGATTGTTGGGTTTCTCTGTATGTATTATTGCAGGGTCTACCTTACAATATAAAGTACCTTGAGGCAACTGTGATTTGGCGCTGTATGAATACAATTGGATTGAAAGCTGGAGGCGGTGACTGGGGAGAGTCTGGGCTTGTCTGCTTAGGCTGCTGTCCCTGCAGCCTGGTCCAGGATAAGTGGGAGAAAATGGAAGGATGGATAGAAAATTGGTGATGTGTTCAATTCTTATCATGTTATGATATTCATCACAGTGTGGTGCCCAGTGCTTTTTTAATGCTGTTGTGCGTTAGAGGTGCAGACTGACAGACAAAAAACACCCGAACAACCTGGTGAAAAGATCCAGCTCAGTGCTTTTCAGGAGGCTGGACTCACATAAGGAACAGAGAACAAACTGAAAGCTGTGCTGGGCAGAGCGGCAGCAGAGGTAGATGAGTGTGCTGTTAATCTGAACATCGAGGTCCTTTGTCTCCACTGCAACAAGACTTTTTAACTCCACCTAACCGATTTGTTCTAGTTACTCCAGGTTTTTCTATTCAGTATCAATTACTTTACAACCTTTTGTTGTCTATCCAAACAGTAGGTGTGAAGCACTCACAGTTTCATTGTACATGTACAAAGTGCCATTCTATTCTCTTCTATTCTATTCTATTCTATAATTAGCTCTCTCACTCTGTAATGCACATCAGCTGTTTTCTTCATTCATACTGTTACAACTTCTCGTTGGATTGTGGTGGTGGTGGTGATTGTGGTGTGAAACGGTACATCCAGTTTGGCAGTTTGAAGTTGACATGATGTGTTTTCTTCTTGCATTGATGGAGTGACGCCCGTTTCCTCTTCACACATGACCACCCTGTTTGTTTGCAGTCGTGTAAGAAATTGCAAACATTTATTTTTACTGTCCTACATTCCTGTCTTTCTTATTAATGGCGTGTTCATCCTCAGTGTGTGTAACATCTGTATGTGGCTCAGGCCTTCTGTCAGCATCACACTCGTCTGCTTTGAATCACATAAAAAATAACTTATTATTCAACAGCTTCTAATCTTACAATCAATGATAATGAATAGATTTTTAATAATATTATGTGTGAATGTTTCATTCCAGCTTGATATTTATTAATGTAATGATGTGATCTGCTCCATACACTTCTCTTTTCCTTTGCATCAACAATGTAAAGTGACGTATCTGAACGTCTACGTTTCACGATGAATCCTTGAATGCCGGCACCTTTCCCGATCTGCAGTCCGTCACATCTCAGCATCTGTTATTGTCTCCTTGAAGGAAACAGAATTAAGTCTGACCCTGGATGTGTGGCTGGTGATTTGCTAGACAGTAACAGACTTAAGCTAGATTTTTTTAGACTTTTGTTTGTTTGTTTTTTGGGTAACACATGAATCTCAGGACTGTGATATCACAGCTCTGTAAAGTCAAACGTGTAGCGGTCTTTTCTGAGCAGATTAAGTATCATGTAAATGTCGTGATGCCTACGGTGTTTTCTTCAAATCCGTTTTTCCATATTTAGTTCGTGTAGTTGATCCAACGTCCTGGCTGATGGCCAAGTGAGTTGGCATGTGAAATGAATGCAAATAAATAACATAACATTGCATTTGCAGGATGATGATGAAGTAGACATATATTCTAAAGAACATGTCGATGTCAGTCCGAGCTGTATTGGTGATGATGTTACTGTAAGGTTTCGTTTGGATTGGCCCCCCGTCATTAAAGTGACCCGGACACTAGAGAGTCTCTGTTCTGTTCTTGCACCATCATTGTGGTTTAGTTGGACGCGTGTCAGGAACTCGTAGATGAGATTGCATTTGTGTCTTTGTCAGCAGCAGAATAAGTAGTAAAATATCTCAGTGCCTAAGCAGGAACTGAACTGTCAGAAAATTCCTTCATGAAGTTTGTGAATGGTTGTAAACAAACAGAATCACAGAGTCATTCAGAAAACTGTCTTTGGTCGCGTCGCTGAACACACCACTCTGTGGCACCATGTGCACAGACATGTTTCACCCACACTTCGGACTAAAATAGACCTGCAGTAGAAACATGTCAATAAAAGTATGACCAGGCCACGCAGCTCCCAGCAGCAGTGATGATGATGATGATGATGATGATGTCATAGTTTAATGTTCAAACCATCAACAAAATCCAGCATGAAGTAAAGTCAACTTTCAAGTTAGTTTTGCTACAGTTAAGCTACAGATGTTACATTGCATTATGCAGACGAGCTGTTCACCAGGCTGATACCATAACTGAGGCAGCTGAGGGCTGATAGCTGCAGCAGGAAGTCTAAGTGTTGGCCAGCGGGTGTACTGCATCATATTTCAAGGCTTTTGTGACATTATTTTTCAGATTTAAAGTCAAATACAATAAATACAATCAAAAATTAGCAAAATTTTACTAATATTTAAAAAGCTATAAATATTATTTTTTGTGCTGGCCCTTTAAAAATGTACATTGGCCGGTAAACTGAGGCGCTGACCTGGGGCTGTTATGTTGACACCAGATTATTTCTGGCATTCATTCGCAGCACGGTGGCACAGTGGTTAGCACTGCTGCCCTACAGCAAGGTCCTGAGTTCGATTCCACCACCAGGCCGGGTTCTTTCTGTGTGGAGTTTGCGTGGGTTCTCCCACAGACATGCAGTTAGTGGGGTTAGGGTAACTTTGACTTGCCCAGAGGTGTGTCTGTGTTAGCCTTGCAGCAGGGTGTACCTGCTTCTCGCCCTACAGCAGCTGGGCTCCAGACAAAGATAAGAGGATGGATTCAACACGCGCTCTTTCAAAGACATCATTCAGTTACTCACACACTTAAACATCCAGACTAACAGATGCTGAAATACGTTCACGTGAACATGAAATCTGTCTCATTCAGAAGATACAACACTAAGTATGCAAAGGCTTCAGTTTTTGGTGTATGCGGTTCAACTACTAACACTCCCATCAGCAGCTCATTGTCAGGTTTTCAGGAAATCCTTGTTCATGACTCATATTGATGTGTAAGTAAACTGAGTTTTTATTATAAATCGTTTTTACAGTCTTTCTGTCATACGTATGACTGCATGGATGGACTCATTCAGTCATGCTGATGCAACAATTATGAGATCAAACAATTAAGATTTCCACTGTGGCTGTTGTACGCGACTCAGACATGAGACTCAGAGGTTGCCAGCACGTTTCCATAGTAAAGCTTTAATAAAGCAGGGGCTCACCAGCTAAACATGTCTGACGCCACCAGCTCACCTGCAGTCCTATTCCAGTGTACTCACAGCGTGACCTCCAGAGCCACGCTAGCTGAACAATGCAGGGCTGAGAGATTTGTTTAAAAAGCCAGGCCTGCAGTTTGCTGTGTTATCAGTGCGCTGTCCCTGCGTCCAACACAATCTGAATGATCTTTTTTTATGACATTATAAATAAATGCACAGCTGAAAGTGCTGCTTTCCCTGCAGAAAATAGAATTTCTTGCCTTTTGTTTTCTCATTATCTCTAAAGCATGTTGCCTTCCTCTCCACCCATTTCTGTCTGTTCACACAGGAGGAAAAAGTGAAACGTCTCTATTAAAGGGCCCAGTTTCAATGTCTTCCTTTCCACTTTTAAAAACATTTCCTATAATAAATAGGTGTTGCCCAGTATTCTGTGAAAAATGAACTGAGCGCATGATGGATGTGAGCAGAATTATTCCAACGATGATATAAGCAGAGGACTTCCTTTTCCTCCTCTCACTTTTTCTCTCTGTGTACATTCCTGCAGGACAGATTTATAGCATGTGTATGAGAGGGGAAGAATTCACTTTTCACTTTGTATTCTTGCAAATCATCTGTAAAAAAATGGGCTAATGCCAACCATCCATCACGCTGTTCCTGGTCCTTTTTATTTATCAGCTGCATCAAACCTTAATTTCTCTATTATGGACAGTGCTGCTTGTTGCTATATTTATGGTCCAGCTTAAAGCTGTCTTATTAACAGCGCATCAAATCACTGTGTGTATCACGGGTCACTTATACACAACGTATATCTGTAGGGTTGATATGTTACAGACTTCTGGTGACGTTGTATTAATTCACGCTCTGTCACAATGAGAGAAATGCTTTTCTAGTGTTAATGACCAGTAACGCCTACAGTCCTCGTGGATCGAAGTGCTCAGAGGAAACCCTCCTTTCACAGGCAGAGCGACTGCCACAGTGACACGTCTCCACAGTGACACGTCTCCACAGACACGTCTCCACAGACACGTCTTCATCCGAGCCGTCAAGATTATTAGTTGTTAGTTAATAAGTTATTAGTTGATCAGAACGAGTAAGAAAAGGCTGTGTCTGCACACACGCAGTAGTTTCCTACTTAGCTGAATCAATTACTGAGGCTGCTCCATATTTCACCGGAGCCCTGACTGATCTCAGACCAGGATCACTTCACAATGAGAAGAATGTATCAGGCTGTATGTGGGAACAAATCGCCTCAAGGGAGCGGACTTCTGGCCCATCATCTCCCGCGTTTCCCCTTTACGTGAGACGATATCGCACACTTGTCTGAACACAAAAAACCAATGAAAAACAAAGCTGCTCATTAGAAACAGAAGGAAAACTTGTGAGTGCTGGTCAGCTGATGTTATCGTTAAACAAACAGGAAACGAGGAAAAGGAGAGAAGATCGGACTTACATCCTGCTGTATTTTCTTGCAGACTAAGAGCTGCTCCTTTGGATTGACTGGATGCCTAACTCAGCACAGACGCACTTAGCTAACTGTGCATATGGACGAGGTTGGACTGTTAAGCAAAATAAAGCTGTGTTGTCTGCCTGTCTTTTAAACACAGCATTATATTGCACGACTGCACAGCTTCAGTGTTCCCATTAAATGTGTGAAACTCAATTATTTCCTTTAGTGTACAGATGAGTGAGGCCTGTGTGGTTGTTCGGGTCACAGGTTTGTGGACAGGGGATGAGTTTTTCTGTCCTGGGAAGCCAACACACCACAGCAGATCTTTGCAGATCTATATAATGGATTGCAGCAGGCTGTGCTGTCTGCCTTCCAAGAACCTGCTTCCTCTCATTATGGTTTGCCCATTGACATTTCAAGATGAGAGCAGTTCGCAAAGACTGTGACTGAAGAGAGATGCTGACATTTTGTGTCTGTGCAAGTGCCCGACAATGGTGGAGAAGCACTGACATTTGTGAAAGTGCCGAGCAGAGCATTCCTAAGGTTTTCTATTAGGAGAAAGAGAGGAAAATTACACATCGCACACTTATATCTTTTATAGTAATCTTCGCTCGTAGGATGTCACAGGAAAAGATGAGTGGTAGGGAGAGAAAAACAAAGTGCAGGAAGGTAACAGGATGAGAAGACGGAGCTGAATAAAGGAGAGATGACAGAATAAACACAACCTAGTTGCAATTCTCCAGCGGCTCACTGCGTGAAAACGTCTTCAGTCTTCTCGCTCTGAGTCTCCCTGTACTGCTGCAGACAGCTCCCTGAAGTACAGAAAGCCTTCTGCTGTTGATCTTATATAAAAAGGTACAAAGTGTTCAGTACAAACAGACCGCTGAATAATGATGATACTGTTTAGTGAAAGAAACTCGGTGTCTCTGCAGGGTTTGCACAGGCGCACAGAACATGAATGCAGAGTGAAAAAGAGGATTAATCACATTAAAACCATATAAGACTCTTTTATATTGTAGGAACTCCATCCTACAGTGAAGCGCCCAGGCCTGACAGTTACTATATAAAATGAACTGAACTGAATACAATAAGTTATATATTACATATAATATATATAAAGTTAATTCATCATGCTCCAGTGGCTGGAAGAGTACACCGTTATGACCATTATGATTTAGAAAGAAGTCATCTTGGCCCAAAGCGTTGCATTTATAGTCCTGTTTTTATGATTACGCTCTCAGCGTGAAACCACGGGTTAGTGTTTGAGTCAATAAAACGTGCTTGCACAATTTTACCTGAACAAGGTAACAGGAACAGTATTCAATCAAAACATAAGAAAACATGTTGCTATGAAGGAGTAAGTGAAAACTGTTTGTGGTAAACAGCGCGGAGAAATGTTACAGTGCTAGCAAATCAAAAGATAAACATCAGACGAGCTGAGTGTTTATCATAACACACTGTTAAAGAGAGTCTCCATATTTTCATCTTACGCAGAGTCAGACGCCCCATTCCTCTGATATTATCCATTCAAAAATGAACTATAGTCCAGCTTTGTTTGATTTACTGCCGTTGATTACAAACCCTTAAACAGTTCCATCCTAACCCTAGTGTTGGGTGTAATGCGTTACTAAGTAACACGTTACTGTAATAAATTACTTTTAATTATTTTAATTACAGTTACTTACAATGTACTTCTGTTACATTGTAAAATAATTAAACTCGCTGAATATCATTATTTAATTTCAATAATTTATCTTCTAAACGTAGAAGTAAACTCTGCTCTTTAACGTCGCTGTAGTGCAGCTGCGCGTCATTTCGCGCCGGTTTGCTGCACAGTCGTTTTCTACAGCAGAAGCTGTCGGACTGAAGCGAGTGGCTGTTTTATGAAATGGACATACTCCCGTCTCTTCACTTTTCTGAAACAAGCAGACAAGAACTTTACAGTAATATGTAAAAACTATGGGCTGCTGTTAATAGCACGAGTAATCTACTGAAGCGCCTGACACGGAGCATAGACGAACACTTCTGAGTGATTCTTGTTCATCATCCATTTTAGCGGGAGTTGCCACCGCGGCAACTCCCGCTAAGCAGCAAAACCTGATTTTACTTCAGCAGCACAGACGGTGCTTAAAAAATGATTGCAGGCTACACTGTGGAAGAGATGCTGCCGCTGCGTACTGTAGAGTCTCCGTCTTTAAAAAATGTATTTACTATTTAAAGAGTTTAATTTCTATTGTTTGCCCACTCAAGGTTTAGAGGGATTTTAAGAAGTATTTAGTTAAATTACTTATTGAGTAATTAAGTTACTTTTCTGACACAGTAATTATTTTAAATACAATATTGACAAAGTAATTAATTACTTTTTTAAAGTAACTCACCCAACACTGCCTAGCCCTTGTACCTGCTGTCTGCATACACGCCCACGAGGTCTTTAAAAAGCAGCAGCTGAGCTCTGAGCTTCTGAAGACGATCAGCTGTTCTGTGGTGCGCTCCTGGGATCATCAAAGACTGCACGTGTTCAACCCATCTTGCAAAATAAAAATTTGGATACTGCTGCACATAATAATGATCAGCTCATCTCTAACCTCCTATTATTGGTTACATTCGTGGTGGAGTAGTCTCAAATGAGTAACTTCTCAAATATTAACTCTTGTCAGTCCCATTCAGCCTTTCATCGATATCCAAGCACAGAAACTGTTTCTATTACATGATGTCCAGCCTAGCACTGACACCACTGAGCTCACAAAGAATTCAACACTGAGCATCGTAACATTGATCAGAAAGTGTGCTCGGTCTCACAGGAACGACCCTTAGTTGGTTTCAAAGAGGCAGGATTTTGTCTCCACTCACACTCATGAATCACAGAGAACCTTGAATGCTGTGTAGAGCTGATCATCAGTTATTGGGCCCCTCTTATTTAATCTCTGTATGCTTCCTATAAGTAGTGGCTCATTATTATAACTAATCAGATGATACCCAGATGTATTTGGATGATCCTGTCAGTTTATGAACTGTGACATATCATGCACCTGCATGAAATACTCACACGTTTTCTAATGTAACCCAGCATCAGTGAGACTGATGTAATTTAAAACAGAACAAAACAACATATTTATATAAGTATATTTAGTACATTGCATCTTACTGATAACCCTTTTTCTCCATCGTCCATGCATGTTTTTGTTCCTTTATTGCCTCCATCAGGCCTCCTCCTGCCCACTGGCACCCACATCCACACCCCTCCCACTCTCAGTACCTCCCTCCCCAACCACGTCCACTACAGCAGCGGCTCAGCTGTGATAAAGATGGAACATGTTCTCGGAGCTCGTCATGCTACGCTTCCCGTTCTGCAGCACTGATGCTCTGATGCTGATCACCATCAATCTGTCAGCAGCTGAGGTGCAGAGAGTGGGTGGAGGAAGTCAGCATAGTTTTCCTCATAAATAATTTTCACTCCACAGAAATGATGAGCTGAAGGAAGATTATTTATGTCTTTTTTTTTTTAAAGAAAATTGAGATGAAAGTAGAAAAACACGTGTTTTTAGAAAACAAAGAAACACAACACAAAAGGAGCTTTTTTATGAAACACTGACTGTGAACGAGGTGTTCAGTTAACAATCAAGTTTAAAACAGCACAGATTGAATCGGTGTGATTCAATCTGAGTGTCACTGATAACCACAGTGGAACAGAGACGCTGGTTAGTCTGCAGGACCGCGGTAACACTACTCGCCTTTGGAACTACAGGTCGGGGTTTCACTCCTGACCAGGGCATCTGAAAAAGAAGTGCATATTTTTGCTAAAGTTAATATTGCCAATCAATGTCTGACTCTTCTTCAGTCCTGTGAAGATGGCTCTGGATTTAGTGCTACTGGCAGTATCGTAATTAATCATTAATGACTGGGGTGGGAATCGTTTTGATGCTTACGAGACACGTGTCCACAAAGGGAGCACAGTAACTTAATGGATTAAACACAGTTGTTATTGAGTCTTTGTGTCAGCAGGGACTCTGTGTAGTCTAGGGCGACTGTGGCTCAGGTGGTAGAGCAGATCAGCTCCTGATTGGAAGGCTGGTGGTTTGATTCCTGGCTCCTGCAGTCTGCATACTAACCACAAATTGCCTTCCGATGCGTTCCTCGGAGTGTGACTGTTTATTAGTTGCACTTGAGTTTAGAAGTGGGTGTGATTGGGTGAATGAGGCATGTTGAGCGGCGCTTTGAGCACTCCGGGAGAGTAGAAAAGCGCTGTATAAGAATCAGTCCATTTAGCACAAAGTCATTAGAGATATAATTAGATTAAAAAAACTAAGGTTGCCGTGTAAATTCAAGCCACATTTTAAGTGAAGTAAAAAAAATGCAAACATTACAATATTTGCAATTTATCAGTAACAAAAAAACCCACCAACCCATGTATTTGTGTTCCTTATTTTTAAAGTGAGAACAAATAATAATAAAGTGAGAATAGTATTTAACAGTTGCTTTACCTCTGCTTCGGTTATAAAGTATTATTAGGATGAAAATAAGACTGACGGAGAAACTGGTGCAGCATTGTTCTTTAGATCACGTTCAGGGCACTGGTTGAACACATACCCACATATTTGAGCTTAAAAGTGATGTTAACACAAAGCCATAACATTCTTTTCAGAAACGTCTGGACATAACCAAGTATAAATATGAATCGAATAAGATGGAAGTTAGTTCACAGTTTTCCCTGTCTGCACGGTGAAAGCAATCTGAGATCACAACAACAACAACAACAACAACAACAACAACAACAATAAGAATCCCATTCAAGAGAGAAATTTATTTCCATGTAGCAGAAATGACAAACAGTCTGTTCAAAGATAAATAATGTTTTGTAGCAAACAAGTTTCAGATTTTTAGTATTTTAAAGACAACGATTGCCTTTAATACAAAATGAAGATATTTTCTTATCAAGTTAAATATATATTTTAAAATATATGAATTATAATTAACACAGAGACGATAATTAAGTAGTTGTGGGTAATTTTGTATTTTGTGTGGAGACAATGGAAATATGATTTGTGAACAGCCAGGTTTACCTGAGTGAGTTCCTGAGATAGTCGTTGTGAATCTTTTCACTCTGATTAATCAGTGTTTGGATCGTGCATGTTTCATTTTCACTGAGCATCCTGCCTGCTGGCTTTTCTGTGCACGGACCGTTGGGATCAGTAAAGACGCTGTTGATTGATTTCGCTCTTGACTGATCACAACTACACTGCTGTGGATAAAGCAGCATGACTTTAAAGGATTGCTCGTGACACACACACACACACACACACACACACACACACACACACACACACACACACACACACACACACACGTAAAGCTTCCAAGGTGCTTCTTTAGCATCTTTAAAATGTAATTTAAAATGTAAAATGTTGTAAAATGTAATGTCTTCTCTTGGTTACTGAGTTTTTAGGAGATCAGCAGACATCGTGACTAACAGTGACAAACAGGTTACCGCGTAAAACACGATCGAGAAACATTTTGGTAGCTAGGCTGTAACGTCTCCACGCTGGATCAATTTAAAATGAGCTTCATAACAGTCTGCACATGTGTACAGATTCCACCAGAGAAGCATCACAAACCCAGACACATTGAGGTGGTCATAAAAGAGCAAATGTAACACCAGTGACACTGAAAAAACAAACACTGATATACAAAGTGGCTTCTTTTAGCTTTTTAAAAGATAGAATATGTAACACCGGAATAATGATTTTTTACGCTTGTATTATCGTCTACATTACATCATTACGTCTGCCTTCAACAATCTTAAAATCCTTAGATTCTCCACATGTGTTTGATACAGTCTGTGTACATGATGCCTGTAAGTGGCACCTTTACTCTCATTCTAACCACCAACCAAGTACAACAACAGGACTAAAGTGTCAACATAGTCTTAAACGTGTTTTGACCACAAACAGCAGCACTGGGCAACACTGTAACATAGCACTAGCTACTTAGTTAGCTCATGTATTACTGTGATCGATATATCATGTTTGGTGGCTTACTGGAACGATACAAAGAGAATATACTGTGAGTATAGCCCAACTAAATCTATGCAAAGAAAACGTTAATGCATGACACTGATGATGAACACAAGCAGGATTTCTTACTGAGTTATGACTGTTAAAGGGGAAGCTCCACTGTGATCCCAGGAAACTGATGAATTTATGTTGAGAAGTTTGGAAAAGAAACATTTTGAAAACCAATCCCAGTTCTACACTCTCGTTCATAAATGGCTTTACTGGAGGATTGTCTTTCTCTTTGCTTCTGTCCTCTATCACTTATTCTGCTCTATATGTCCATGAAGATAAACGAGTAGAAGTTTATTCCTGCTCAGACTGACACCATCACAGTCAACATTTACAACAAGAAGAATCATCATGGCAAATGTATGGTGTGTGAAAATTCCAAGCACTCGGTTTTCCAATTATAGTACATCCTGCTTAACTGATGCTTATTAATTCCTTCAAACTCATTGTAGCATGTAAAATAGAGCTCCCTCATGACATGAATACTAATGTAAGTTTCAACAGTTCAGCTGTTGCCAGCCGTCTTTCAGCTCAGAGGTTTGCTTTACGTTCTTGCACCTAAACAGAATAAATCCCCTTTGATAAAGAGCATTTCTAAATATTTCAGTCACTGTAACAGACTCAGTGTATTTGCTGGTGACAGGTGTGTGTGCAGTGCTTGTACAGCGATGTGTGTGGATTATGTCCAGACTCGCTGAGAGCTCTGCAGTCAAGTGCTTGTAGTTGGAGTAAATAAAGCATGGAGTCGGGGTTCCTTCTGACTGACACTAAGCCAGCGGGGTCAGGCCGTAGGGCTACCCCAAACAAAAAACCTCAACACTTCTTTTACCATTGCTCTTCACTGCTCGCCAAAGGCTTGATTGATTGATTCACTGGCCAATCAGAGTTCATTGATCACAGAAACCCTTACCCCCAGCTCTCTAGGCCTTCTCTTAGTCCATTCATCTGCTGCCTGTCAGACGTATTCACTCGAGGACTGTAGCTGTGAGTGCTCACACTTTTACAATAACCTCCTCTGGCTTTCTGAAGAAAATCCTTTACAGAGTTTCAAATGGAGGGCAATAAGGTTTTTATTTTAACGTCTGGTCTCGATCAGATTGCTTTTGCAGTAATAATGGATTTTTCCTGGTGTAAAACCCATAAAAATGGGATTTTTGAACATGATGCATTATTTTCGAGCTGATTCAGAGCTGTCGTAGACATGTCAGAAACAGACTGCTGAAATCAAACATGTTTTGGAATCATACAAAAATGTCTGGTCCTTATAACTCCACATCTGACTTGAGAGATCATCAGTCACATGACTTCCTATTCTGCTTGTGCCAAAAGATAATTCTTCACAATTCTGTGTTAAATTGATGAGATCTGCCACTCTGTGGCAGGTTGCTTTCCATAGCATCAGTCAGACGTAGGTTGTAAATGTGACTCACAGATAGTTGGCAGGCATAGTTTCTAAGAGCCATTGAGGCCTTCAGCCCCTCCCACCTTCTCTTAACCTGGTCAGAGAGGAGGAAGCAGGTGGAAATGGTCTGCCTAAGGAGAGGAGGCCGTAAGGCAATGAACTGAACTGATGACTCATTTCTAAGTATTTTTATCAAGTCTCAATTACATCAGTTTTGACTTTAATAGTGGAACAGTGTCTGCCTCTATGCTGCTTTTAACATGAGCGGTTATCGAGTAGTTTCATCAGAGCTAAAGTTACTGCTCAGAGGGTCACGCCTGAACCAACAAACATGGTTCCCTTTAAAACATGCTACACTCAGAAACGTGGTAGAAAGCACTTGTTTATGATGCTCAGAAGCTCAACAAGAGCTCGGTCTCGCACAGAGAGTTGACTTTGAGTTGACTGAAAAGGTAAAGTGTGTGAGTGTAGATATTTGGTGTGTTTGTGTCCTGGGACTTGGATATACCTGATATGTGGAATGATTCAGAAGTAGCTGCTATATTCTGCCAAAAGTAGAAACCACAGGGCACAGTGCTGTTATCTAATTGAAATGGTGGTTAACCTTTAATGACATGAAAGTCTTTTTGATTGTTGAATCTTTGTTTCTCGTCTGGTAAAATTAGCCACTTTTAAAAAGCCATTCATTTATTTTCTATGTATTTATGTGAGCTGAGCAGAAGTCTCATATTATTGATGACTGTTACTGATTGTATGCCTCTTTGTTTGCAGGGGGGATATTTGAGTCCATTGAAAGTGGCCCATCAGGTGCGGAGGAACTCGCCTTTAAGTTTGCTTTAAACACAATCAACAGAAACAGAACTCTGCTTCCAAACACCACACTCACCTATGACATCCAAAGGATAAACATCTATGACAGTTTCGAGGCCTCCAGGAAAGGTATTTGCTTGCTTGTGATTGTGTGTGCATATATATAAATATATATGTAGTCACTGTTTCAGGCCCCTGAGCTGAGCTGCACTCGTTTAGGTTGTGGCAGTTATAATCAGGCGAGGGAGAAATGGCTGAGCACTACAAATGTAAACAGAGATAATTGATTGGTTCCAGGTAATGACTCAGCGGCAGTAATTCAAAGACCTGCTTGGCCCCCAGAGACAGCCAATAAAGTGCTATAATCTATCAGTTTTCTGTGAGCATCAGGCTGACATTTCAAGTCCCTTATCAATTATGGGCCATTATATCCTGTCTTAGTGATTTACTCAAGTCTCTTTTATTAAATAAGGTAATCAGAGTGCACAGCAAATACAAGGATATGTGTTGTTGGTAAGTCATCAAACTGAAGATGCACCTGTAGACCTATGATGGGAGTATATTTAATAGATTTAGACTTGTTGTCAATAGACAAAACTACACATGAGGACAAAATTATTATCTCCTCTTTGAGCCACAAAACACTGCTGTGAAATTATGTGCTTTAACTCTGTAATGCCTAAAGCTTGTAAAAACCAGTTAAATGGGTTATCTTCCAGTTTACATCCAGTATGAAAACGTTAGCATGGTTTCGATCTGTCTGAGAAATCATCACGCCAAAAACAAAAGAAATCCGTTTCGACTGATTAGAGTTGTTGATGCTCATGAAGCAAAGTTGCCAAAGTGTTTCCAAGTATCAAAAACTGGAGTGCAGACATCAAGAAAATCAAAGAGTCAGTGCAGGATAATCCTGTTAGAGGAAGCCAACGATGTCAACGACTCTGTAACAAAATCTAGAGAGAGAGATGTCGAAAGACCCCATGACAACTGCCAAGATGATACTTGGAAATGACTTCGTCAAGTTGAAAATTGTTGACTCAAAGAAGGAGAGACCACTTCAAGCTGGACTGCAGTGCGCTAAGGTAACCTGGAGAACGATTATGGATACTGGGCATGCTTCCTTTGGTCAGATGAGACAAAACTACAGTTCTTTGGCCACAGCGCTGCTGCGTATTTACCAAGAAAGAAGGAAGAGGCGTATAACCCAAAGTGTAGGGATGCTTCAGTGAATCTGCAACTGGGAATTTCGTAATTGAATACTGGGTCTGGTTTGTTGTTTTGTCTTCCCACACTTTAATGATCCAAAACATATTTTGCTCCTAGTGAAGCGCAACCTCTAGAAGACCACAATGAATGATATTGACTGACCTGCACGAAGCCCCGATATGAGTCCTATTGAAAATCTGTCGGATGAATTGAAGACCAAGGTCCATGTCAGAAGACCATTAGGAGGAGGAGGTTTGCCAAAGAAGATAAGGCTGGGACTCCACTTACTGAAAACTACAATCCTGTAATAACGTATCCAGTAAAAATCATGCACACTTGCATCAGGGTGACTAATAATGTTGACCTTGGTAGGTTTTAGTTTTTGTGAAATAATATGTTACTGTGTGCAAAGCAAAACGATCAAAGCACACAACATAAAACTAAACCTTTGAAAAATGACATTTTCATAAGAATGAATAATGATGAATTGTAAATAAATAATTCTGTCCTCATCTGTAATGTATGCAAAGCTGACCTGTGTAATGGTTATATACATCTATCATGGCGCAGTGGTCTGATGCAGAACACAGATTAATGTTGACGTATTGCATCCGAGGAGCAGCGGGCTAACCAATTTAAATGCTTTGTCTCCCTAGCCTGTGACCAGCTTTCTCTTGGGGTAGCAGCGATTTTCGGTCCCTCTCACAGTTCCTCTGCTAATGCTGTCCAGTCTATTTGCAATGCCCTTGGGGTCCCACACATCCAGACCAAATGGAAGCATCAGGTGTCAGACAACAGAGATGTCTTCTATGTGAGCCTTTATCCAGACTTCTCCTCCCTCAGCCGGGCTATCCTGGACTTGGTCCACTTCTTCAAATGGAAGACGGTGACGGTGGTTTATGATGACAGCACTGGTAAGGCCGCATACACAGTTCTTGTACTGAAAGTTCTTGTCATATATGCATTTAAAAAACTGAGAGTTTATAAATGTTTTAATAGCATTTCATGCTAAAATATTTTCACTTGAAAAGATTCCTTCCCAGTATTGAATGTTCAGTTTGTGTTTGGGAAGAGGAAAATAGTAGAGTGGTCTACTGTGAAGGTATGGACAGGACTTTTATTTTTGTTGGACAAAAGAACAAGAGCAGGATGGTTAAGTTCAAACTGCATCCAGGAGAGAAGCATCATACTGCTAACAGAAATCCATCTGCACAGATAGCATGCTAATACAAAGCATGCTATCTGTGCAAAGAGCATGCTAAGACAAAGCTAGGCCCTAATCTGCAGCAGGTTACAAACGATGAGCTCCGTTACTACCTGTTCATGCAGGTAGAAGAATTATTGTGGAAATGACTTTAAGTGTCTTTGGATTAACTTTGAACTTTGCTTTATGTATATACGTAAAAACTAAAAGAAAGATCCCGTATATGTCCCCATTAGGATAGAGATTTGTCTTAATCTAGGTGACTGTGGCCTTTAACCTGTTAACTAATAATTATGGGACAGTTTCTTTCAGATCAGTTTAAAAGTATTGAAACAAATAGATTTAAAAATACTTCCCTCATTGAGTAATTAAGTAACATACTGCAAAGTAAGACATAAAGTGTAATACATTACAAACTGCTGAAGTTTTGGAAAATAGAGGGTTAAACTTTTTTCAGTCTGACCTTTCACACACACATTTTCCACTACAAACTACAAACATTCATTCATTCGTTTATCTTTCAGTGTACTCTAAAAAACAAAAGGTAAATCAAAACTACAGCAGTGCTACAGAATCCAAGAACTCTCTGTGTCACTTGCTTTTACTGAGGTTTTGGCTTGTTGAGTTCATAATCTGTGAGGAAGTAGCTTTTCTCCTTATGCGGTGAATGAAACCTTGTTCAGACTATGAGTCCAGTCTAGGTCACCAGATGACAAATAAGCCAGCAGGCTGGGTACATGGACCATATGCCAGAGGTCAGGGTAAGTGCCAGCATGGAGACAGGCTGCCAGGCCTCCCAGAGTTCCATCCAACAGACAGGCTGCAACTGAACTGGCCTGGATCGAAGAACTGCAGTGCATGTGTTCAGCTAGTGCATGCTTTGTGGAACAAACCAGTAGGCACACATGATCAGGGAAATCTGCAAATAGCAGTGTGAAAGATTTTATCAGTGGTTTACTGTCCTTACGTTCTGTTGTGAATAGTCAGGACTGGAGATAAACAGTGGAAAAGAGGTTTAAGTCAGCCATAGAAATTTGTAGTGTTAGTGACGGTGCGTACACACCGAACGCGATAGACGCGACCAGAGCGTCAGGTTTACATGAAGTCAATGGAGGAGCGCGATGAAGCGCGACTGGGGGTCCCGCGAAAATTCAGAAGCAGATTTGCGTCGCAAAAATGTGTTAGTCACACTTGAAGCGCGAATAGAAATACGCGCGGCAGTTGGTGTGGTGCATTTTGTGCATTCACGCATATCGCGTCTACAGCTTGAGTTGGACAAATCTGAACTCCAGCTTCAAGTCACGCCACGACAACCAATCAGGAGCCTGGTGACGTGATGCTCTGACCTAGTTCAAAGGGGCGGGTCCAGCCAAAGCTCCTTCTCTTCCACTTTAAGTGGAAAACTCCTTTTTATTCCTGTCTCCCTGTAAATAGTTATATTTTATATATTTATGTTTAATGTTTTTCTGTTTGAGAATTTTAATATTATTTCAAATAAATGTTTGTAATGACTAATGTCTCAGTTCTACTACACAGCAAATACTGGCACACAACTTGACATGTAGAATTTATTTCATATCATACTAATGAAAAAATATACTACTACATAGGAACACAGTGAAGACCAATTATTTAAGAGAATAAAGAGAGGTTAGTTTATTTTGGAGGCAAGCTCCATTTATTAAGAGAATTTAAAATGGCAGGAACGCTCTTTAGAGGTTTGTGGGTGGCTCAGAGCCGTTGTGGGGACGTCGCTGGAACTTCAAATTGGGGAGTAATGGAATACATGTACCCGTGTTAAGTAATTAAAATACAAACTAAGAGTAACTGTATTCCGTTACAGTTGCCTTTTAAATAGGTGGTAATCAGAATAAAGTTACTTTGTTGAAATAAATAGAATACACGGGGTCATTTCCTGTTTCATATGTTAGGCTGCCCCCTCTCTATGCCTTCTCCAATTTTGGTGATTAAACACAGCTGGACACATCTTTAGCTCAGTTGGATGAGCATGTCGTATGGCTGAGAGCGGCCGGCACGGGTTTGACTGCGAACGCTGTTAGCTGGCGTTAGCTGAGGTCAGTTCACAGACTGCAGACTGTTAGGTCGTTTTTAAATACTCAAGTACGCGAATCTGTACTCACGTTTTCACTAGTCAGGACTTCTTAAGTTCACACGGGAGTCTGGACTTACTGACTTCCCCAGCTTGATCGCTCAACAACATCATAGCTCCAGGGTTTTACTGCCATCCCCTCTTAATTTAACGGTGGTTGATATCTGCAATGGAAACTACACATGACATAGAAATTACATATGATGTAGTAGATCTCTTCAAGAAAAAAAAGATAATTTAAAAATGTATCTTAAGCACTTTGACTAAATTCTGTTTCATAATGTCGCATAAGCTTCATACAGTTAAGCACAATCACTACATGACAGAAACACAA
Source organism: Simochromis diagramma (assembly GCF_900408965.1). Classification (NCBI taxonomy): domain Eukaryota; kingdom Metazoa; phylum Chordata; class Actinopteri; order Cichliformes; family Cichlidae; genus Simochromis; species Simochromis diagramma. Next base: position 1,144,244 of record NW_024387372.1, read on the forward strand.
GCTTCATCTCTCTTAATAAACATAGTCCACATGTATGCCTGAATAAAAACAAACAGGTGAGACGTTAGAACGCTTTTATTTTTATTTTAGCAAACACTCAAACCTACAACAGACAGCTGCTGGTGTTTGGAAGAGAACTGAACAATATTTAAAATATAATCTCATCATTTTTGGAGCAGCCTTCAAGTATTTTGTTTGTTTGTGTGTGTGTGTGTGTGTGTGTGTGTGTGTGTGTGTGTGTGTGATGGAGTTTATGGGTGGGGCTTTGAAACTGATTGATCCCACAACCGCAGTTAATTAAGTTGTAAAGTGGACACAGCTAGGTCATCCTGGGGTTAACAACAGCTTGATTTTCTGTCTTGGTGATGGGAAATGAGCTCCTGGGTTGACCTACAAACACCTTTACCTGCTCAGTGTCACCATTTACACAGGTGACTTGATAGTAAATGCAGATAGCCCTGATAGAGGACACTGAGGGCAAACTGAAGCATTGAAGGAGACTGGTTTGAATCATTGAACTGGTTCCAGCAGGACTGGGTTTTATTTTTATTTTCTGTCTTGCTGCATTGCTACCTTTAGCTACCTGCCTAAAGTACCAAGACAAAGGCAATGTAGCAGAACATTTCTATTCTATATAATCTCACGGTTTCTTCCTCAGGAGTCCACATCTGCTGTTCTCCACCTGCTTTCCAGAATGGGACATAAAAGGGGGGAAAAGAAACAATCTCTCTTTGTGTGCTGCTTTTCCGCCATGAAGGCGGCAAACAAGCAAATCAATAACAATAATGGCCCTCTTCTAACGGCTCAACTTTGTAATAGCCAAACTGAAATGGCAGCAGCATGTGTTATAGCTCCCCCAGTCAGCCATTACATCCGTACAACAACCAGGAATAGCACTGCTGCAGCTGCTGCTGTTGCAAAGTTTGATTACACCCACGATATATTTGACTGTGTGCTACTTTATGTATCAGTGTGCTCCATGGACCAAATGTGTCCAAGCATCAGGTTTTAGGTATTATGACCAACGAGTCATTTTGTCTGTTATTACTACACAACCTTTTCCTGAAAAAGACCCTGAGCAGAGTCCAAACATGATTCTAACCATCAAGGTTTCAAGCTCAGTCTCTTACAATGACACATGTGATAAAGCTTAGTGAACTCCTAACTGTTTATAGAGCAAGTTCAATAAAGAGATAGCGTCATCAGCAGGTACTGACTGTGGTTCATTCAATTAAGCTATCTGGCAGTTAGACTCTGATGGCCCATCACAGCAAAACAGAATCTCAGTAGCGACAGGAATTAAGCGGAGAATCCCCCGGAGTCTTGATGCTGGTGGTGGAGATGAAGATGGAGCTTTTAAAAAAACACTATTGAAAGCAAAAACAATCGAGTTATTAGAAAAAGACTTAACTGACATAATAGAAAATTTGAATGATACACTAAACCTGTGAGGTGTTTCCTGCTGAAACGTCTGTCGTTATCATCAGACTCTGTGTACACTGAATGCTGCTCCGGTCTAAAACTGCTTGTTTGTTTGTACTGGCTGTTTGAAATTTGAGTATCAGATCTGTGCAGGAAATTGTGACCAGTTGACTGCTTCAACACTGCAATCAGTAGGTAGATGGAACAGATACACCCCCAGTCCCCTCCTAGTCCAGTGATGGAAGGCTGTTAGAATAGATTACGAGCTGTTATGGATGGCATGGATTTCAGCAAGAGTGAATGTGTAACAAAAGCAAAACATGACTAAAGCTAGAAAGATCACAAACTGAGGAAAATGTTCCAGAATACAAATACAATGAGCTGCTGATAGTAGAGAAATATTCCTTCTTTAAGTCTGCCAGTGGACAGCCAAACAGGCTGACAGGGTGAGTTTCACTCAGCCAGTTTGAAGAGGCAGATGGATAATATGACAGGATGTGTTGAAAGGTGTTCCACTCAGGTTTTTTAAGGTCAGTAAATCCTGACGTGGCAAAAAGAAATCTTTGAGCAAAATAAAGTGCTGACGTTTCACGATCCCAGCTAGCCACTGTGCGCGTACGCATGCAGGTCCGAATCCACGCGAACCTGAAATCTGGTGTGGGCTGCCGTCAGCTCTTAGTTACTTCTGTAGTTACAATTGACATTGACTTTAAACTCAGTTCTCCACCATCCATGTGTCAGTTCCCAATAACACACAAAACAGGTCATTGATATTCAGTGATGCTGATAACAGGCTATGGTCTGATTGGCACACTCCTGACTAATCACATCGCAGCAGTGACTTCAGCCTCGTCTCACTGCTCAGCACACATACACGCTACATACATGCAAGAGTTGAGATTATTTAGCAACGTTTGAGACTCTTAATGGGTGAAAGCCTTCAAATCTCAGTCCCATATTTATTTGCTGATTTACTGAATAATAATTATGTGAAAGCTGACACAGTGAGTGGAGAAGAAGAGGCGCAGGGATCTCCTGCTGTTACCCTCCATTCCTCTATCATACATATAGTAACTTATTTGCTCCCATTCTCAAATTCTGTGACAATTTTGGTGTTGATATATGTGATGCAATATGTGAAGAGTACAATTAATTACAGAGACTGAGTTCAGGGAAACTTTTCTCAGCATAAATCATTGAAGTCTGGGTGAATAAATCTAGTTTCCAGTAATAAATACATATTTTCTGTCTTCCTCACATTTACACCCAGAGACGTGTTGATGGGGGGGCAGCAGCAGGATGCATGTGCACATTTCTGAAGCTTTGCTTCTGCTTTAATCTTTCTTCAGCTTCTCCAAATGTCATTGAACTTAAATAAGCTGTCCAAAGTGGTGAGGGTCAAAGTAACCTTGACCCTGACTCTCAGCAGCTTAGTGACTCATCAGCCAGTACTCCTATCACACATGTGGATCGGCCGTCTGGAGGAGTTACTTCAACATCTATATGGCCAATGATGATTGATGGCTCAGTAAAAGGAACTCTTCTTCCTCGTCGGGGGCAATGGAGTAGAAGGGGAGTTGGATGGTGGAAGGGCTGCTCTCTTATAAGGATATTTATCACAGGTGGACCAATCTGGTTTATGCTCAGGAGACTCCCAGACGGCCCCATAATAAATGCTTAGGGGGGATGAAATATTCATGCAGAGTTAAATATGGATCCACAGTCAATACTGATCAGCGCTGACACTCCTCTTTCCTCCCACTTGAGAAATTTTTGCCAGTATTGCCTGTGCATGCAGATTTTTAAAGGCATGAAGGAGGATTCAGCCATGCAGAAGGGAAGGAGAAATATCTCAGGTGAGGAAGAGCGTTAGAGTGCTGCTGCAACATGTGTTTATGATGAGAAAGTGCAGCAGTCAGGTGTGTCAGCCTGTTTTTATTGGTGTTAACTAACTAACTAACTAACTAACTAACTGTAAAACAGAGAGCTGTGCTAGGTGCAGAAGCTGTTTCTCTCCTCAGACAGCTCAGGCAACACAAAGAGAAGATGCACAAAGACACGTTTAGTTTCGCTCTGTCGTCTGGAAACACAAAGATTATGGCCGAGAAAATTAGGCTGATTGTTTTAGTGGCAACAGTGTTAGAAGATCTTTACTTACAACACTTCATGAATTTATATAAATCCTGGGAGTCACTAAATGGATCAACACAGGTACATCTGTACATGCATCTGTCACAAACACTTACTCCACTGCCACTGATTTTAAGATTTAAATGCACAGCACTCCTTAGTTGTCAAACATTTATTGAATCTGTAGTGATGTCAGGCTGTAAGGCTGAGGTCCACCTGTCAACATGAACCCATTCATTATGTTCTTACTGTAAGCTCATGTGGCCTGCTGCATTCTTCCTGAATGTCTTCTTTCTGCACTGCTTCCTGGCTGATTTAGTGAAGAACTGCAAACTATTATCACTGCTGTAGTTATCATTTAGTCTAAGCTGCCAATAACAAGTGATGGAGGAAGATTTTAAGAACCAGTGCTTTAGTGAAAGTGCACAGGGGATCAATGATCTCAGAGCAGCAGCAGCTTGTCTTGCACTAGTCTCCCATCAGTTTCCCACCAAGGCCACAAGTTTATTTGCATTGCACCCACTTCAGGTGTCATCAGCCCATTCAGTGGGCGTTATTATAGTAATGAGCCCCATAGATGTGGGCCGGTAGGCGTCTTCTATACCTGCTAGATGGTCAGAAAGTTTGTTATCATCCATTAAGATGAAGCATCACTAACAGGATGATGGGAAGACTCCAGAATCCATTGTCACTGCTTTCCGGTGGATACGGCAGCGTTTACAGGTAAGACCATTTAAATGGAGAGATTATGATACGTCAGTGAGTGTCAATGAGCACTGAAAATGTGATGTTATGTGTTGAGAAAGCAGCTTTGAGATGCATTTGTAGACATTGTTACGTGTTTTATCACCTTTAGCTTAGTTACTGTGCAAAGGTATTGTAGTATACTGTCGTACAGTGATTACTGTCAGGAGAGAAAAATCAGTTTCTCTCCTGACTAAGTTGCTAGTTAATTAAATTAGCAGTAAAATGGTTATTTGCAGCCTGATTCTGAAGAAATATCCTGATTATCTTCAATGCATTTTTAGTCAGTATGTGCTAGTTCCACTGCTTTGTTCAAACTGTATCATATCGGCTCAGGATCAATGTAAAATTAAGTTCTGAAAAAAGTCTGGCTCCTTTACTCCTGCATGACAAACCTCAGGCTGGTGTTTGTTGGACCTTCTTTCCTGCTGGCACACCTCTGAGGCTGTTAGAAACTCACAGTAATGTTTACATCATGCAAAGACTGCCAGACTCTGCAATTCTGTAAATGATCAGTGACTGAGGCTGACGGTAAACACGTGCTGTCCTCTATACTGTATTTTTGTGACTGATTTATTAATACGTTTTATGTTGTTTGTTTATTAATTGAGAGAAGATAGATCTAAGAAGTGCAAAGAGAAACACTGTTGCTTTAATACTTTGAGCTGCATCAGCTTACAGTTTGGAGACCTGTGTTCAGCGCTGCATCAATAATCAACATGTCCCCTTCACATGTCATTGTAGTTTTTGCTTTTGTTCTTTCAGAGATGGATTGGAAATTAAAAAGTCCTTAAAAGATTTTTCTCCTCCCCGACCCTTAAAGCTTCTTCTGACCTTCTCAGAAACAAAGGTGAGCAACAATCCTTAATATGTGCTTTTAACATATTAGTGATTTATATACCAGCCTTGTATTCATTTTTCAGGTGGTTTGTTCATCCACAGAAGCTTCATTTGTCACTGTGGGACTGCTGTGTCACCTGAAAAACCATGTCATCCATTCTCACATGATGTTCTGTTTATAGAAGAATTTTAGAGAAATGTATTCCTCTGCCAAAAGGGAAGGCTACAGTGTTTCCATAGATTACCTCTGTATGAATGCGCTTATTAGAGGAAGGCAAGTGTTTGCCCTTTTTTGTTCCTCAGCTACAGTCAGTGCTATCACAGGCAGGTGGTCAACATTAGGAGAAGACAAGAAGTAAAAGGATTTCAAACAGGCAGCTGCAGTGAGGCCACAGCCACCTTACACTGAGACCAGAAAGCATCTGAAAGAAGCTTTTTATGCTAGCTGTTTGTTATTAATAAAAAAAATAAAAAATATTTATAAATATATATTTGTAAAGAGAATTTCAGTGGATTTTCTGTCACATGTATTGTGTTAGCCCTGTGAGAAACTGGCAGCCTGTCCTGCCTTTGTCCTGTGGAAGCTCGGATGGGCTTCATCCTCCTGCGACCATGAACTGGATACATCGTATTCCAATTATGTCATCTGATCATTTACAAACTTAAAGTAGCAGTTTTTACCCGACAGCCGTATCCACACTGAACACTGAACTCAAAAACCACTGACTACAAGACTTATTTATTTATTATGTGTAATATTTATCACTTCTATTTCTTAGTATTACCTCTGCATACATTTCTTATTTATACTATTATTAGGCACGAGTCCATATCCTGACAGTGCACCAGAGGTGGGACCAAGTCATTGTTTTGCAAGTCTCAAGTAAGTCTCAAGTCTTTATCCTCAAGTCTCAAGTCAAGTCTCAAGTAATGTCAGGCAAGTCAGAGTCGAGTCTCAAGTCACTGGTGTAAAAGTCCGAGTAAAGTCACAAGTCTGAAATTTTGAATTTCAAGTCCTTTCGAGTCATTAAAAAAAACGAAAAAAAGCATGTTGCAGTTATATGGTAAATGTAAATATTAGACCATGTAATTTTTAAATCTGTGTTTTTCTCAACACATGACAAAATAGTGAACTTAGAAAATATACACAAATTGTGAAATTGCACCTCTTTAAAATGCAGCTCAATTAAACCTAGCTCCAAGAATAATTTTCACCGACAGTTCTGAGATAAGCTGCATGTTATTCTTGGATGCGGTTGTAGGACCGGCTTTAAAATCGCATGACAAAAATATCATACACATTAAAAAAAACTGCATCACCAACGTAGCCTGGACAACATTTGCTAGTTAGACGAAGTCAGCTATCTCATCGTAGCATATTTATATGCATATTTATAATTACACGGTTCTTGGAGTGAGTGCATACACTCGTGAAGTTTAGTAACTTCCGGTCACTGCAACAAGCCCAGGTACAGTTTACCGACGGATGGGTGCAGGACCTTGAAATGCACCGTGTAGAACGAAAGACCATCGTACCTATCATAAGTTTACCAGTCTCACAAATCGTCTTCATAAATACACATTCGTTAACCGTTTATTAATAGGACCTTTGAGCTCAACGATAATTAATGGAGTGGAAATAATTTCTGGTAGCATCACAGAAATGTAGCAGTGACAATAATACTGTATGCTGTAATCGCACTGGGCAATTAGTGATACAAAACAACTGTTTTACCCTGTGAATAAAAGTATATGTTTTTGTCAATGTACCATAATAACAGAAGCGAAACACAATATTGTGTCAGGACAATTCACTATTTATGCACAATAAACAAAGAAGCATAGCGCGACAATTTCTGTTCAGCGCCAGACTTGCTTGTAACCTATATCACCAATTATGTTATGAAAATGACGCATTAACTACTACAGCAGACTGACCTTTGTGGAAATGCTTGGAGCAGACTAACCTGTGAGCTGGAGTGTTCTGGGACGTAATATTTTGTCTTTGAATGGCTGCAATCCAGTCGCCTCTTTGTTACTTCGGAAACATTTTTTTTTTTTTTTTTTTGTTACTTCGGAAACATGGCTCGAACAATTTCTCTTCAACGACGTAATCCGATAACAACCGATCTCTTTACCCGTCGGCTTCCCGTGGCTGTCATGCGACCGGCTATTGCAGTTAATAATACAACAGCTTCTTGACATTTTTGTGTTTCTTTTTATCGCTGTGTGACTGATTTCAATTGAAAGCCTGCGTGCGCTAGTACCGCTTGCCACGAGTTCCCAGAATCCTTTGCGGTTCTACCCGTGAATGACGTCACATTTTCAATCTATAATATGCATGTTAAATTTTATATTTGGGGTAAAATATCAAGTCTTTTCAAGTAAACCGGTTCAAGTCCAATTCAAGTCCCAGGTCATTGGTGTAAAAGTCCAAGTCAAGTCACAAGTCTTAGAACATTTTTTCAAGTCAAGTCTAAAGTCATAAAATTAATGACTCGAGTCTGACTCGAGTCCAAGTCATGTGACTCGAGTCCACACCTCTGCAGTGCACCATAATGTCGTTGCACATTCTAATATAATGAAAATAAGCATTTAATCAAAATGTAAGTAATGACAAATTCTAAAACATAAACCTGACATTAAAGTATAACTACATGTTCATTTGTGGACATTTAGTTGAATGTTATTCAGTGACTTTTGCATTTGCCATTTGCAGTGATACACTTTCTTTTTCATCTTTTTCATTTTCATTTCTTACGTGTCAGTCAGATGCTGCATAGGACGCATGTTGTAACGTTATAGTTTTATTTGCTGTGTGTAACTGTGGCTATTCAACCTCATTAAACAACACATTCAAGCTGCATGATGCACATAAAACGACTAAAATCATCTTCTTTTTTTGGTTTATTGTCTTTGAACCAGCAGATAAAGCCCGTGGCATTCACAAGTCTGTGAAGAAATATTTGAGGCCATGCACTGAAAAGGTATTTTTATTACCATAAGATATTTGGAGTAACAGTTACTACAACTCTGTGGTTGTGCTTTAGTAAAGGTCACAGTCTAAGAGGTCTGTTGTTGATATTTGACACAGATAGAAGCTCAATTCTTCTGAATATAGTTACAATTACATATTTTAGAAATACCTCAAACAGCTTTTAAAAGTTTGACATTGTGATCATATGACACTAGATATCAAGTGATGCGATTTAAGGTCATTTACACTAACCAGTGTCAGTATAACTGTAACATGTTTTTACGTTTCTGAAACACGTATGAATATAAAATATAAAAATGGGAAAGAATGGCAGACTAATATTCATTGATACGGACATATACATGCATTATGAAATGTATGTGTCCTCGATAACTGTTTTTTTTATCATGTCATGTGACATCCGTGACCAAATTGACATGACAGAACCCGAGACACAGCCCAGCCACAAAGTGAACTAACTCATGTAGCTAAAGACAGCAGGGTTAAAGACACCTCACTAACCTACCTGAGACATTGCATTGAATTATTGTTTATATCTTCATCGTTTCACCTGACTGGTTTCAGCTCAGATATTCTGCTTTTTCCTTTTGGTAGATCAAAGCAACTCGTGCTGTTTCTGCTGCTTCCATTTTGATGCCACAAAGAAGAAGAAAGCTTCAAACAAGTGTGGATCATAGTCTCAGTGCACAGTGTGCTGATATTGGTCACTTACTGCATTGGTTTTAAAAGCAACGTGTCCACCACAATCAACAGACTGATCAAAAACTTTGACATATGTGTTGTTGTTTTAAGATGTGTGATATTAGGGGTTGATGTTTTAAAATCCTTCCATTTATAAAATTCACCAAAATGGAGGCTGAATGCACTTTGCATCATGTTGTTACCTTCAAACATGAATAAGGTTTACCTGCAGGAGGTTTGATGGGGCAGATACTTAAATATACACATGCACCTTTTCATTTCCATTCAAGAATCCTACTTTGATTTCAGTTTACATATTTTTGAACCAAATGTTGGATGTGACTATGATGGACTGGACACCTGCCCAGGGTGCAGACTGTCCTTCAGTCAAGGATCCCAGGATAGACCACAGCCCAACAACAACAACAATGGACTGGGCTGTCAGTGTTCAAGTTCAAGTTCAAGTTCAAATTGTATTCGCCACATGTAGTGGCAGGTTGCCCTGCAGTGGAATGAACCCGCCCCCCGACCTTGCACACACAACACAGACATCACATGGGGATACAAGTCAGAGAATGGTTGCATTACAGAAAAACACTGAAATGTACACTACAATGGGAAAGTACAAGAGGAAAAAAGAGACCTCTACTCATGCTGGGCTATAGAGGAAAGCATGAGAACAGGAAACAAAAAAACTCCTCTGCAGAGAAAGCACATAAACGTCCACAGTACAGCATTATAGAGCACGTGACCAGCAACAGGGTTGGGTAGGGGATGAGGAGTAATCCGAGGCAACACAGCAGCCATCCTGCCACTGCGCCGTCTCTCCAGCACGGGCTCAGACCCGCCTCGTGTTCCCAGGAGGCAACAAGCATCGAAGGCGTTGGAAGGGGAAGGGGGATGAGTGAGTGCTTATCAGTGTAAGTGTATGTGTGTGCGTGTCCATAGTTCAGCTCAGACAGTGTCCTTCGCCCTGCCAGGCTAAGTAAACCGTCAACACACAGTCGTTATCAGGGAGTTCTTGTTCGGCTCCAGCCTTGAGCCCACAGCTGGCGCCGAGGGGATATCCGCTTTATGATGTTGATGTTGTTGATGTTGTTGATTTTTCTTTTATGCGAGCAGCTCATGAGAATTTCAAAGCTGTTCTTTAACACTCCGACTCCGATGTTATTCCATCCTGTCAATGCAAGGGGCACTGATCACAGATCAAATAGTAAAAGAAAAGAGAAACAAATAAATGTCATTTTCATCTCTCATAGCATAGGAGTAGTCTTATTATTAATGATGACTTAGACTAATAATTTATGTTAGATTGTGAATTATGCTATTGTTTTGGTATGCTGCTGTTGGTATCCAAGTTATACCTGAATTTAACCAACCGGTCGCAGCAGATGGCCCCTGCCCCTCCCTGAGCCTGGTCCCACTGGAGGTTTCTTCCTGTTAAAAGGGAGTTTTTCCTTCCCACTGTCGCCAAAGTGCTTGCTCATAGGGGCTCATATGATTGTTGGGTTTTTCTCTGTATGTATTATTGTAGGGTCTACCTTACAATATAAAGCACCTTGAGGCGACTGTTGTTGTGATTTGGCGCTGTGTAAATAAAATTGAATTGAATTGAACTGAATTCGACTAACAGCATTATTAATAGAATGTGTTTGTTTTTCCTATTTTCTAATATAATAATGATGACATTGTAAATAAGTGGAAATCTCATGTTCTCACAGTCCTAATGGCAGTATGATGATTCTTCAAAGCTCCTGCTTTGAAACACTGGACTTTACCTCATGAAAGATTAAAATATAATATAATATATATAAAATTAAAACATCTGTGTCTGCAGCACATTCACTCAGGCTGGGTAGGAGTCAAAAACTGGCAGTGATTACAAACACAAAGACAAGCAGTCCATGCAGAGGTCACACGTACAGAGACCAAAATGAAACAGCAGTGAAAAGTAACTGGACACTGAAAAACCTAAAGCAACGTGGCAGGGGACCCAGGGTTACAATTAGCCACAAAAGAGAAAGAACTGACAAAGGCAACAAATAAACTGAGAGGAATACAGAAAAACTGGTGATTAGAAAATAAATAAGAAAAGGACTTCAACCTCTACCTGGAATACTTGAAGCTTTTATAAAGTCACTGAGTCAACACTTTCTAAGACATTTGTTTTCTTATATGCTGGGACCTCTTGTTTAGGTTTAACAGCTTTTCAGTCCATGCAGGTTAGGGTTTGGTCCCGCTCAGATAAATGATCTCCAATCACAGCGCAGCTCGTAAAGATGAAGACACATACAGAGTGTGATCTGAGTTTGGTGAACTTTGTTAGTAACAAATGACAGTAAAAAAGTTAATGACAAAACATGCAAAATATTCACTAATAATAACAAAGCAGAAAAACAGTCATACTCAGATTTTTACACTCTTAGTTGCTCTCGCTGTAATCTTGCTGTGATCTAATGTTCAGTACATGATAAGGGGATGTCCTGAGGATGCCATTGGTCGTCTCTGGTGATGTAACCACGAATAGGAGGAAAAGCGTCTGCCTGATGCTGGTGAAACATCACAGTACACTGGTCTAGTTTTCTTTCCAGCTGTTTAAAACTCTGGATGAGAAAATCTGTCACAACAGGCTTTCACTGACGTTGATGGAGATGCCGTGCTACAGTTTTTCTTATGCAGGCTTTCCTGGTACGGAGTGTTCTTTTCTCTGCCAGCCTTCCCTTGTCTTTAAGACTCCTTGAAATGTCATCTTCTTCAACATTGAGGGGACAAGAGGACACAGTGTTAGGTCATGTTACTGCATGGTTTCTAAAATAACTGGCAGGAAGTAACCAGGTAGTTAGAAAGGGACTGACATGTGCTTAGAATGACTGCACTTGAAAGGAGACACATTTATCCACTGATCTACATCACTTCACCTGGGTACGTTCTTTGAAGCTGGATGGAGACTGCTCCTTCCTTCAATCCAATCTAGTTTTGCAGACCAGTTGCTCTCTGAGGTCACAGTCAGCAATTGTAGCAGCAGACTAACAATTAAAATCAATTTCTTCCATTGTTTTTCTCCTTTTTAGAATAACTATGTACAACATGCACCCATCTATCCGTCCATTTTCTTCCCCCTATCTGGGGCCAGATCACAGGGGCACCAGCCTAAGCAGAGAAGCCCAGACCTCCCTCTCCCCAGCCACCTCCTCCAGCTTGTCCAGGAGAACACTAAGGCCTTCCAAGGCCAGCAGAGTGATACAATTTCTCCAGTGTATCCTGGGTTTGCCTCGGGGCCTCCTCCTATGCTTTTGTAAGAAGAACATTAAACTCTACGACTCACAACTATTTCTTCTTTAGCTTTGGATGGTTTACCTGCTGCCTCTGACGATGGATCAGATGCCCTTTTGGGGAAGTATAGTATTTTTCTCTGCTTTGTCAAAACCTCTACAGAGCCTGTCAAGAGAAAAATATCTGTCAGCATAGAAGATATGAAATATATATATTTCGTTAAACAGCACTGAACAGACTTTGGTCAGCTGATTTCCTCTGTGCAGTGCAGAAGAGCATCAGTCAAGGTGGTGAGATGGACTCATCATTTGTGGTAGTTCTTCTGAAGAAAGACCACTGGTACCATCTGTGAGCCCAAACCACTCAAGCTGTCTGCTGCTCTGCTTCATCTGCAATTACAGCCAGCACCAGGTTGATACAATTATACCAAATACCACATTACTTTGTATGAATAAATAATAAACAAGAAATAAACTTTGGAGATGCTGAGCAGGTGGTTCCATCATCAAACTGTAGACAGCCTCTTTGTTGGAAGAGGTAATGCCTACAACAGGACTGATTCTCCATCATAGATCTATAGAGTGTGTCAAGTTGTGGTATTCAGATAATAAGATTTAAGCCAGGGTGACATAGTTTTCCAGATGACCTTTGCAGACTGACTTACCTGTGTAAGTATGAGGCTCAACAAAAATCAGACTCTGTAGTACCAGATGAATGAAACTCCAGCTGGGAGATGGAAATTAGCATTTCTGGCTGACTCATCTGGACAGGGACAGTGCGCTAAACTGAAAGCATGGAGGTATTGTGAATCCAATGGGTTTTTTGTTTTTGCACTAAAATGTTCAATCATCACACTGTTCAGACAGACAATACCATTTTGAAAATGTACTTAAAGTACTTAAAATAACACTTTATTTTTAAGTCTGCCCAATTTGACCACCAATTCTATTATTGTTTCTCTGTTTTGAATTGAAATGTACGGAGCCCCGCAAGGGACATGAGAGAAAAAAAAAATTAAGACGGACTTTTGAGAGATCTCGCAAAAAAAAATCTGGATCTCGCAAAAGTTTTGCAAGCTCTCGCAAAACAAACTCGGGATCTCGCAAAACTTTTGCGAGATCTCGCAAAAGTTTTAGCCGCATCCTTCGGAGGCTGCCAGCTCGAAGCCGACCGGGAGGTCGAGGCACGATGTGCTGGGAGAGCGGTGTTCCTCCCGGCTGTAGTGGGTCTCGACCTCCCGTTAGCTTCGAGATGGTGGGTGTCAGATCGCCGAAAACGTCGGAGCACTTTTGCAAATATGTGATGTCTTGTAAACCGAGCAGGTATCTGACGTTTACACAACTACATTCACGCCTCAAAATATCTTAAAAGTGTATTTTCTGACCCAGAAAGAGTAATATTACAACTAAGTAGCTGCCGCCATTGTTGGAATTCAACTTTTTGCGGGATCTCGCAAAAATTCGTGAGATCCCGAGTTAGTTTTGCAAGATCTCGCAAAAGTTTTGCGAGATCTCGCAGAAGTCCGTCTTAATTTTTTTTTTCTCCCATGTCCCCTGCGGGGCTCCGTAGAAATGCATCCCCCCCCCCCAGATATTAAATGAGCTTGAGTTTACAATGTTCATGTCCATGTCTACTATTTATTCTGTCGCCCACTAAAACCCTTTTAAATAAAAAAAAAATATATTTGCACTTTGGGGCTAATTTTATTGTAGGATTAAATGCGATTAATCAAGATTAATTAATTACAAAGCCTTTATTTTTTTTAATTGAGTCCCACCCCTACTTAATACATATTTAATTTGGTCAAGCAATACAAATATATCTGGTGAGAAAACACAAAAAATCTTCTGCATGCAGCCTGGTAGTACATGGGGGAAGGCTGTCAGAGAGACCCTGACTAAATGAAGGACATGACTTTATATATATATAAAAAAAAAAAAAACACCCAGCACGCCCCTGCGGGCGGTTTATCCTTCAAGCTGGGGTCCTCTACCAGAGGCCCGGGAGCTTGAGGGTCCTGCGCAGTATCTTAGCTGTTCCCAGGACTGCGCTCTTCTGGACAGAGATCTCCGATGTTGTTCCTGGGATCTGCTGGAGCTACTCGCCTAGCTTGGGAGTCACCGCACCTAGTGCTCCAATTACCACGGGGACCACCATTACCTTCACCCTCCACATCCTCTCGAGCTCTTCTCTGAGCCCTTGGTATTTCTCCAGCTTCTCGTGTTGCTTCTTCCTGATATTGCTGTCATTCGGAACCGCTACATCGATCACTACGGCCGTCTTCTGTTTGTCTACCACCACTATGTCCGGTTGGTTAGCCACCACCATTTTGTCCGTCTGTATCTGGAAGTCCCACAGGATCTTAGCTCGGTCATTCTCCACCACCCTTGGGGGCATCTCCCATTTTGACCTTGGGACTTCCAGGTTATACTCGGCACAGATGTTCCTGTACACTATGCCGGCCACTTGGTTATGGCGTTCCATGTATGCCTTGCCTGCTAGCATCTTGCACCCTGCTGTTATGTGCTGGATTGTCTCTGGGGCATCTTTACACAGCCTGCACCTGGGGTCTTGCCTGGTGTGATAGACCCCAGCCTCTACGGATCTTGTACTCAGAGCTTGTTCTTGTGCTGCCATGATTAGTGCCTCTGTGCTGTCTTTCAGTCCAGCTTTGTCCAGCCACTGGTAGGATTTCTGGATATCAGCCACCTCCTCTATCTGCCGGTGGTACATACCGTGCAGGGGCCTGTCCTTCCATGATGGTTCCTCGTCTCCCTCCTCTTTCTTGGGTTTCTGCTGCCTGAGGTATTCACTGAGCACTCGGTCAGTTGGGGCCATCTTCCCAATGTATTCTTGGATGTTCGTTGTCTCATCCTGGACTGTGGTGCTGACACTCACTAGTCCCCGGCCCCCTTCCTTCCGCTTAGCGTACAGCCTCAGGGTGCTGGACTTGGGGTGAAACCCTCCATGCATGGTAAGGAGCTTTCTTGTCTTTATGTCAGTGGTTTCTATCTCCTCCTTTGGCCAGCCTATTACCCCAGCAGGGTACCTGATCACGGGCAGGGCGTATGTGTTGATAGCCCGGATCTTGTTCTTACCATTCAGCTGACTCCTCAGGACTTGCCTGACCCTCTGCAGGTACTTGGTGGTTGCAGCTTTTCTAGCGGCCTCTTCATGGTTCCCATTCGCCTGCGGGATCCCCAGGTACTTGTAACTGTCCTCTGTGTCTGCAATGTTGCCTTCTGGTAGTTCAATCCCCTCAGTTCTGACTACCTTCCCTCTCTTTGTTACTATCCGACTACACTTCTCCAGTCCGAACGACATTCCAATGTCATTGCTGTATAGCCTGGTAGTGTGGATCAGTGAATCGATGTCTCGTTCACTCTTGGCATACAGCTTGATGTGATCCATGTACAGGAGGTGGCTGACAACTGCTCCGTTCCGTAGTCGGTATCCGTAGCCAGTCTTGTTAATGATCTCACTGAGGGGGGTTCAGGCCCTATGCAGACCCGCAGTGGGGGACAGCGCATCCTCCTTGGTATGATCCCGCACTTGATGGTGACTTGTGCTTGGCTTGGAGTTGGCCTCTCGTGTTTGTCCGCCACATCACCATCTGAGTTTCCTGATGGAAGGCTCTTAGCTGTCCCATTGATTCTTGTACAATTCTAGGCATTCCAGTATAAGCTGTGGCGGCTTGAGTCATAGGCCCTTCTTGTAATCTAATCCAGGCAGTGCACAGATTGGTCAGTCTGGTCTTGCAGTCTCGGCTGACGGTTCTGTTCTACCAGTAGCTTGGTGTTTTGCGCATCTGGTTATTTCTTGCCAATTCCCTTTCTGTGTACCGCTCATGTCTTCTATATATATATATCATCATCATCGGTCGTTTATTTGTAAGCACCCTTACGAACACCACGGCAGACCAAAAGTGCTGAAACACAGACTCAAAAACAACAACCAAATTAAAAATACCATAAAATCATTACATACAATAAAATAAATAAGAAGGTGTCAGTTTCCTACAGAGTTAAAAGCCAGGGAATAAAAAAAAAAATAAAAAAAAAAAATATATCTATATATATAGATATATATACATATATATGTACACACAAATGAGGTAATCAAGGGAAGTTGACACAGGACAGTGATGATACTTAGCTGAAACTAATCAAGATAATCCCACACAATGAGTAAAACTAAAGACGAGATGGAGGAGACACAAGATAAACGGGAATTAACTAAACATAGAGGCAGGACACTAGGACAAAGCTATTTGACAGAGAGAAATACTGAGCAAGACCTGGAATAGCTGTTATAAAGCTGTAACTTAACATGTGAATGTCAGGTAAACAGTCCCATGAGTCTTTGGGTTATTGGCTCCTCCCCTTAGCCCACTACATAGCCCCCACCTGAAGGGGTTAGTTGTCCCTGACAACCCCATGACCCTACACAAAGTGTTTCAAATGTCTGGGGGCCTGCCTTAGGTGAGCAGGCCGATTGAGGCCAGCAGAGGGAGAGCCATTCTGATCAGGATGTGAGGTACAGCTGGCACCCCTTTCCCCAACAGCAGGTGAGGCAAGTGGGCGATATGGTGAGAGTCTGTCCTGGTGCAACACTACCATGTGCCCCTAGCCAGGCATGCGTACCAGGTACACCACCTCAGATAACACTGTCATGACTTCCGTAGGCTCTTGCCAATGACTGCAAAGTTCAGGGTCCATTTCTTGCCCACCAGCAATCTCAGGCTCAGGGCCTAAACACCAAGTCCACTGGTGTTTAGAGCTCCTGCAAAAACATTAGGGCAGCAGGTGTGCACTGACTGGACTCTTGGACAGCAATTCTGTAGGACCAAAGGGCCAGTCTCAGTCACGTTGGTGTTGGCTGGTTAGGATGGCCAGTTGGGTAGCCAGGGTGTGGTTGAGCCGCTTGACCAGGCCGTCGCTTTGAGGGTGGAGCAGTGTTTCCTTGTCTTCTTCAACCCAAGCCGCTGACAGACCTGTCCAAAGGCCTTAGATTCAAAGTTACACCCCTGGTCACTGTGGAGCTCAGCAGGGACCCTAAGGTGGATAAATTTCTCCTCCACCAGCTTCTCCACTGTTGTAGCTGCACTTTGATCTGGCACTGTGTACACCTCAGGCCAATATGTGAAATAATCCATGGTCACCAGTACATACTGGTTCCCCAACTCAGCAATGGTGAATGGCCCCAAAATATCCACTCCTATTTGTTCCATAGGGGCCCTCACCAAATACTGCTGCAGGAGAGCAAAGGAGCATTGAGTTGGTCCCTTTTGTGCTGTACAGATATCACAGCAGTGCACGTGCAACTCCACATCTCGTTGGCACCCAGGCCAGTAAAGCCACCCACTGAGACAATGGAGGGTCTTGGCAATAGCATAGTACCCTGCTCCCACTGAGCCATGAACAAGCTTGAGCACCTGGGGACATAGCGAATGGGGCACCAGCAATTGTACGAGGTCTCTACCCTGTCCAGGGGCCTGCCACCTCTGATACATGAGGCCTTTATGAAGCTCAAGGTCGTGGTAGGCACTCATCAGCCTCCTGCTGCTGCCTCAGTGCTGTTTGACCTCATTCCTCCTGTCATTGGCAATAATGACACTCAACTGCTGCACAGGGATGTCTGGAGAATGCATCAGCATTGCCATGCCCCTGGCCTGCTCGATATCCTTGGAGCACTTTAAACCAGCGGGGCACCTGGCCTTCTGGGTGCTTGAAGTTTAAGAGGTTAGGATGCATGGTCAATGTGGAGGAGGAAGAGGCAGCCATGCAAGTATGGACGGAAGTGCTGTACTGCCAGAACTACAGCGAGCAGCTTGCGCCGAGTAATGCAGTAGTTTTTTTCGGCTCAACCCAATGCACGGCTGAAATAAGCCACAACACATTCTCCATCTCCAGTCTGCTGGGACAGGACAGCCCCAATGCCTACATTGCTGGCATCTGTGTTCACAATGAAGGACTGTTGGGCGTCAGGGTAGGCCAGAACTAGGGCTTTTGTCAGCGCTTCCTTTAGTTGGGCAAAGGTCGCAGTGCAGGTATCACATCAGTTGAAGTGCTGGC
This sequence comes from Simochromis diagramma, assembly GCF_900408965.1. Taxonomy (NCBI): domain Eukaryota; kingdom Metazoa; phylum Chordata; class Actinopteri; order Cichliformes; family Cichlidae; genus Simochromis; species Simochromis diagramma. The sequence continues at coordinate 1,162,406 of NW_024387372.1, forward strand.
CTTTGTTAGTCAGGTGGTGGAGGGGGCTGGCAATGGTGGCAAACCCTTTGATGAACCGGCATTAGTATGATGCCAGGCCTAGGAAGCTCCAACACTCTCTGATGTTCAAAGTGGTCGGCTCGTCCTGGACTGCAGCCACCTTAGCCCGGTTAGTGGCTATACCTTGAGCGCTGACCACATGGCCCAGGAAGGTGGCCTCCCTTGCCAACAGCTAAGAATTTGTTGGGTTAAGCCGCAGCCCGGCTTGCTGAATGGCAGTGAAGACCTCGTTCAGCTTGGAGAGTACTCTGTCAATGTCATTGGCATGCAGCAGGTCATCCGAGTACACAACACAATGGTTGCGAGGAATATTCAGAAGCACTCTCTCCATCACTCTCTAATGTGTCACTGGAGCATTGCAGAGTCCGAATGGCATGACTCTGAACCGCAATAGTCCCTGTCCAATGGTGAAAGAAGTCTTTGGTTTTGCTTCAGGGGCTAGCTCCACCTGCCAATAGCCACTGCGTAGGTTGAGGTAGCTGAAACGGTGGAACTGGCAATGTAGTCCAGAGCATCATCTATCCGTAGGTGATAATTTACACAGAACCCCCAGCTGCCGTCCTTATTCCTCACCAAGACCACTGGGGCTGCCCATGGGCTGTCGGAGGGCTCAATAAATCCAGCAGCAGCCATCTCTGCCAACTGCCGGTTTGAGAGCGGCAGTCGGGTTGGGATGCAGGCGGATGGGTTGGGCAGAGCTGGTGTCAATAGTGTGCTGGACCAACAGTGTCTGTCTGCAGTCTTTGTCAGTGGCAGCAAAGATGTCTATGTTGTTGTCCAGGTGGCCACTCAACCGGTGGCATTAGTCAGTGGTGAGGCCTGTGCTGCTGTGCTGCCATAGGTCATGGACAGTATGGGCTGTTTCAGTCGAGGGAGAGTTGTCGGACCTGGATGTTGGGGCTGAGGTGAATAGTGGCGATATAGGGTCACTGGTGGTAGTTGGTGTGGCGCCAGTGTCCGGTATCTGTTGGGTGGCAGCTGCCTGGAGACTGGCTTGTCTGTCTTTGGTCCTCTCCTTTTTCTTTCTCTGGCCGCACTGGAGGACCAAAGTCTCCAGTCCAGGTTGTTCGCTTCAATGTGTCAACGCAGCCCCCCCAGCAGGTCAGCAGATCAAGTCTAATAATGGTCTTGGATGTTGGCGAGCCATAAGTCATGCACCAGTTCCATGTCCCTCACTCGGATTTGCAGTGGTTTCCTCCCTCGCATGTCAGTCTTCTCTCCAGTCACTAGGTGTTGGTGTTGGTGTGTGACCAGCCTACTGCAAGTGGGCCAAATGTGCCCGGGAGTACACCAGCTCGTATCAGGGTAATGGTGGATCCTGTCTCTACCAGGACCCGATAAGGCCGGTCATCAATACAGCAGTGCAGATAGAGCCATTTGACATGACTGATTTGGCCAATGTGCATCCTCCTTGGAGGGGAGCAGGCAGTTGGAGTGGTGATCCCCTCACTAGACCACTCCACTGTCGTTTCCCTGTGGCTGAGTGGCTCTGGCTTTCTGTGTTGGTGCTGGGTCACGAGCTATGTGGCCAGGCTCATCACACCGATAGCAATGGTTTGTTGGTCAACGAGTATGTCTTCGGAATGATGGGAGTTGAAGCTGACAGACCTCAGCTATTTCCTCCTCCTCCTCGCAATCTGCTGCCCTAATGTAAGAGTGGTAAGGGAGGACTCTTTATTGGTTAGGTCGGGATGAGAGTGCCAATTCGGCCCATTAAGCCTCATTAAAGGCCTCACAGAGGGACTGAGGCATGGCAAGGTGGACATGTTGGCACAGCCGCTCTGGGGTAAGCCCTTGCAGGAAAGCATGTAGACTGAGTTCCTCCTGGGCAGCCAGGGGGAACTCTGGGCAGCCACGTTGGGCGTGCAACTGCACATCCACTGCAAAGGTACACAGACTCTTTCCTTCCTGACAATTATGCTTGTCCAGCTGCTTCCTGCTCTGGTCAGTGAAACACTGCTGCCCAAATCTACTCTCCAGCGCCACGATGAGGGCCTGGAGCTTCCGCTGCTCTGCTGGGGCTAGGTCGAGAAGCACTTGTAGTACATTTCGATGCCAGGGCAAGGTGTGTGGCAGCTTCTTCATCACTTTATGCTCTGTTAGCTTCCTGTAACAAATGAGGATGTCATCTAAGTACACAAAAACAGGTTTAAGAAAGTCATGGAGCACATTGTTGATGAGTGCTTGAAAAACAGCTGGGGCATTAGTGAGGCCAAATGACATTACAAGGTAATCAAAATGCCAGAGAGGTGTATTAAATGCAGTTTTCCACTCATCCCCCTCGTGAATCTGGACCAGGTGGTAAGGATTGTGCAGGTAGAGTTTGGCGAAAATGTCAGAGCTGATCTTATTAGGGGGAGAGGATACTTGTTTTTTACTATAATCCGATTGAGTCCCTGGTAGTTGATGCAGGAGCATCTTGTCCTTCTTTACTACAAAGAAGAATCTGGCGCAGGCAAGCAATTACTTTTGGGAATATAGTGTAAATACTGTAGGGGTGGCTGTGGCTCAGGTCGTAGAGCAGATCAGCTACTGATTGGAAGGTTGGTGGTTCGATTCCTGGCTCCCCCAGTCTGCATGTTAAATATCCTTGGGCAAGATACTAACCTCAAATTGCTTAATGTTTATTAGTTGCACTTGAGTTTAGAAGTGTTTGTATGAATGGGTGAATGAGGCATGTTGTATAAAGTGCTTTGAGTACTCTGGGAGAGTAGAAAAGTGCTATATAGAATCAGACCATTTACCATATACTACATATGTCATCTGTGTCCAGATTTGGTTTATATGCAAACTACAAAGAGCACAGAGATGTTTTCATACGGCACTCAGGTCGGCCAAGGTTAGTCTCTAAAACCACTGATCACATATAATGTGAGGGTTGCTATTCCTAAAGCTCTGATAAGGTCAACTTCAGACTGGACAGACTGGATATTTCCATCCATCCACACTTTTCTGGGTTCAGATGTGCAGCTATCTGAGCAGAGACCCTCCAACACTACCTGCTTCCAGCCACCTCCTGTGTCTCTGTGTGTGTCTGTTTTTTCTATACTTGTTGCTTTCACATTTTTTCAGCCAGCTCCTGTTGAGGATGTAACCCAGTGTGAACTTTCCCTGTCATTTTCACATGAAATACATTCATTTTTTCTCAATTACAATCACATGGCCAATCTATAGATTTGTTTTTTTTTGTAGAGAGATGATTTTCTCATAGCCATAGTAACAGGAAAAAGCTCCATAATGTGGTTTAGGTACCCACTAGTGTTTCTGTAGCCAGCTGAGGCGATTGTGAACCACAGTAGAGAAGTCACTTTGTCTTGCATTGGTTAAATGGAACATGGCCAGTGTCTCACAGGTCAACACTCTGGGGGTATTATCATTAGTGTGTGACATTATGTTTGACTTAATGAAAGCTAGCAATTGGTTGCTGAAGCGCCTGCAGACTGCTCTCCCACCGAGCACTGCACTCATGCACAAACAAACAATGCCACAGGGCAAACAGCTGGAGACAGTAGGCTGTGGGCACAGGCCCAGAAGACTGCTGCACCAGTTTAGGCCAAATATAATGGTATGTTTTCAGATGCGATAACCAGCACTGGTTTATTTTTTTTAAATATCTCATGGTCTATGAAGTGTGTGATTAACAATACTCTAACTAGTTACATGAGAGCAGTTTTATTTTCACATATTAGTAAGACAGCACATTTGTTCTATACATTAACTTGTTGTTCTTTAGCTTTCAGGAATGTTTCAGTGTTCCAGTGTACAGTTGAATAGTCACAACAACAACAACAATATTACTTCTACTACTAATAACACTAAATAATTAAACACTCCTCCATTTAAAGCAAAGAAAAAAGTTCAAGATACAGTTAAGGAAGAATCATTTTTACAAATTAACTTTTCCTTAATGAGCAATGAGACCAATGTAAAGTAAGAACTTAGACAGAGTATGATAATGAAAATAGCTCCATATTAAAACAGTTGTGCGGTTGGAATATAGGTCCACGGGAACTTCCAATATTTGTGACAGATCACAAATTAGAATGGAGCTATTCTGGTTTTTCCTTTTTTGTGCAGGTGTCACAGAGATTTGATCAAAATGTGACTATTTATAGCATGAACACAACACAGACCCAGGTTAGTTTTAATTAATTTTTTTCTCTAAATCCACTTTTTATTATAGCATTTAGTTATACTCTGTGATTTAGTTTAGTTTATCTAGTGTATTGTCAAAAAGTAAATGCATAGACTGTTGTTTGTTCTCCACATTAAGTTTGAATGTGCATGCATGAAAAAAAAATTCCACCCTCATTATCCAGACTGCAATCTGTATTTTGTGCCACTAGCCATCCTATTATCACATGCTTTTTGATATCTGAATAAGAAGTGTGCCAGACATCAACTCTGATTTAGTTTATGATGGCACATTGCCAGCACACAGCACAGACTGAGTCAAGCCAACAAGTCTGCTCTATAACGACGTCCTGTATGCAGCACAGCTCACTCCCAGTCCAAACTTACTATGAAAATCTCTTTGTTTCAGTAGTTAAAATGTAGCTCAGCAAAAAAAGAATATGACCAAATATCGAAATATCTCAAGCTAAAAAGAAAATTCATGTAAATGAGACACTGACAAAATAAAGCAGCTCAGTGTAGCGGTACAATGTAGTGGACAGTGCAGTGCAATAACGTGGCTTGAAGGTAATGCATGTTACCAGCTGAGATTCAAATAAAATGTTAACATGAGAGGACAGAGAATGCTCTGCCAGACAGATGTGTGGCATTGTAAAGAGGCATTTCATGAAATATGAAAGATTTCTTCAATATGCCCCCATGCTGAAAAAGTCTCTTAGAAAAAGTGCACCACAGGGTCATCGAAATAATCTATGTTCAGGGACCTTCTACACCACCACTTGGTTAGAAGAACACACAGTACAGTAGACCCTACAATAATACATAGAGAGAAAAACCCAACAATCATATGACCCCCTATGAGCAGCACTTTGGCGACAGTGGGAAGGAAAAACTCCCTTTTAACAGGAAGAAACCTCCAGCAGAACCAGGCTCAGGGAGGGGTGAGAGAAGGAAGACAGGATAAAGACATGCTGTGGAAGAGAGACAGAGATTAGTAACACATGTGAGTGAGAAAGGTGACTGGAAAGGAAAAACTCAATGCATCATGGGAATCCCCGGCAGCCTACGTCTATTGCAGCATAACTAAGTGAGGATTCAGGGTCACCTGGTCCAGCCCTAACTATATGCTTTAGCAAAAAGGAAAGTTTGAAGCCTAATCTTGAAAGTAGAGATAGTGTCTGTCTCCTGAATCCAAACTGGAAGCTGGTTCCACAGAAGAGGGGCCTGAAAACTGAAGGCTCTGCCTCCCATTCTACTTTTAAATACTCTAGGAACAACAAGTAGGCCTGCAGAGCGAGAGCGAAGTGCTCTAATAGGGTGATATGGTACTACAAGGTCATTAAGATAAGATGGGGCCTGATTATTTAAGACCTTGTATGTGAGGAGCAGGATTTTGAATGATGCATGATGATGCATTGAGTTTTTCCTTTCCAGTCACCTTTCTCACTCACTATGTGTTAACAGACCTCTCTGCATTGAATCATATCTGTTATTAACCTCTGTCTCTCTTCCACAGCATGTCTTTTATCCTGTCTTCCTTCTCTCACCCCAACCAATCACAGCAGATGGCCCCGCCCCTCCCTGAGGTTGGTTCTGCTGGAGGTTTCTTCCTGTTAAAAGGGAGTTTTTCCTTCCCACTGTTGCCACAGTGCTGCTCATAGGGGGTTATATGATTGTTGGGTTTTTCTCTGTATCTATGAAGCTCCTTGAGGCGACTTTTGTTGTGATTTGGCGCTATATAAATAAAATTGAATTGATTTGAATTGAATTGTGTTATCTGGCTTCATGGACAGATAGAGCTGGGTGTCATCTGCATAGCAGTGTAAATGTATGCTATGTCTTCTAATGATGCTGCCTAAGGGAAGCATGTATAATGTAAACAGAATTGGTCCTAGCACTGAACCCTGTGGAACTCCATAATTAACCTCAGTGTGTGAAGAGGACTCTCCATTTACATGCACAAACTGGAGTCTATTAGATAGATATGATACAAACCACTGCAGCACAGTACCTGTAATACCTACAGCATGTTCTAATCGCTCTAATAGGATATTATGGTCGACAGTATCGAACGCTGCACTGAGGTCTAGCAGGACAAGCACAGAGATGAGTCCACTGTCAGAGGCCATAAGAAGATCATTTGTAACCTTCACTAAAGCTGTTTCTGTGCTGTGATGAGCTCTGAAACCTGACTGAAACTCTTCAAATGAACCATTCCTCTGCAGATGATCTGTTAGCTGTTTGACAACTACTCTTTCAAGGATGTTGTTCACAGGCAACATACAGTTCCAGTGGCATTTTTGCTAAATTTAATATAGTCTGTGATCCATCCAGTCAAACAGATGATATCTTCTCCACATGTAGATTCAAAGCAGTCCTGAAGGGTCTTTAAGTCTCAATTGTCAAACTCGCAAAAACCTTTATGGATACAGGCTGTCATTACACAAGAAGCCAACAATAACAATGACTAATGTGAATTGCCTCTGCAAGTAATGTGGAGGTATTGTAAAAGCTATCAGTGCAATATTGCAGAAATGTTCCTTCATAGTAACATATGCAGGATTGCATGACTTTCAGTAACTAACAGTACAGTTTTAATCTTTTGTTCCTGCCACTGAACATCGCTATCTGTCCAAAAAGTTCTGAGGCGAGGTGCTGCTGCACTGTGGAAGCAGCCATGTTTCTGTGAAGCACATACGCCCAGTCATCTCATTGTCTCACATTCCCAAAGGTTCTTACTTCTTTGCTTTACTCCAGCTCTGCAGCCCCTTCTTCAGGATAGCAGCCTAATATTTGGTATTGTTTACACCAGGTTGTACAGGCGGGCAACAGAGAGAAAGAAAGAAAGCAGGTCATACATATTAAATGAAGTAATTTGGCATAACCAAGCACAAAATGTACTTGGTTAATGTTCAGAAGAATTATGGTTGTGGTTGAAAGAAACCAACATCGACTGGACTGGAAACAGCCTGTAACTGGTTCAGATTTATCTAAGCAGCTGTAATTATCAACCCAGACCCCTCTAACACAAGGTGCTACCTTACAGTTGTGACCAGGGATGGTTTATTTTCATGCTGATGTCTGCTTTAACTGACACAATAAAGTCTGTTATCATACCAAAGCCAAGCGTCCTGTCTGAAACTGTGCTGTGTCAGCGTATAGCAATTTAACACTCAGCTCTTTCTGTCCCTGTTAGCTAACCCTTCACACCGTGGGGTTAATGCTTGTGTCCTTCTAATGAGGAGTGATCGACTCTGAGTATACATTACCATTAATGTTAGAAAGACCCTTTATTAAAAACCTATTTCTATCATGATATCTTGCAGATTTGCTCTGTTTCAGTGAAAAAGCCTTTCTCTTAAGTAAACTCTTTACTCCACAGAAACGTTCATCAGCACTTGACAAAGTAAACTGATAAAAATACAACAAAACTGAAGTTTGAGTGAATAACTACCAGACTTTGCTGTTATGAGTTGAAATGCATGTTGTAAAACTCCAGGTTACTTCCACAGTACAGAGACAAGCAGTTAGTGCTGTTTGTTTGATCGGTGCCTCTGAATGTGATGGTGAATGATCTGTGTTAGCTCTGCAACAAGCTGCTGATCTGTCAGGTCCCTGCCTGTCGTCCTATGGGAGCTGGGTGAGGCTGGACTGGATAAGTAGGAGAGGATGCATGGATGGGTAATAATAATTATAATAAATAATCTGCCAAAGTAATACAGTAATAATGAAGAACACAAAAGTGCCCCAAAACTTCAGGCAACAACAACAAAATCAGAGGTCCTGAAAACGCCAAACATGTTTTCACTATGTGAAAAACAAGAGATGTTTATGCTTCAGTTGAAAACTGGTTGACTTTACATGTATGACATTTATGATTTCATTCATGATGCATGAAGACTGTTACACGCAGTACTGATGTGTACGAATATATGTGGTGTTTGGATTAAAGTACACTGATCCTGCTGTGATGTGGGCTGATGCACTGTGAAAGACAGAGAGACTGAGAGGGAAATACAACGATGCTGAAAGAAAAAGATTTTGAAGAGAAATGCACGACACTAGAATGAACTGCCAATAGAAACATCCCTGCAGCTTTCTTATTCTTGCTCTGATTATAACTGCTGCTGCCAAATCAATTAGATAAAGTTGTAACCACAGTTATTGTGGAAAGATACATACATTTAAAATGTCCTTTTGGAAAATAGATCGTCCTCATGGAAGTCCGCAAATAGCGGAGGAACAAAACTGTTCAAATGTGTGTTGTCTTTCTGCTTTTTCTCACAGGTCTGATTCGTTTGCAAGAGCTTATAAAGGCGCCTTCACGGTACAACATCCGGTTAAAGATCCGGCAGTTGCCTGCAGAAACCAAGGATGCAAAGCCACTCTTAAAGGAGATGAAAAGGGGAAAGGAGTTTCATATTATCTTTGACTGTGGCCACGAAATGGCTGCTGGGATACTGAAGCAGGTACGAATATTTGTTGTTGTATTTTGTCCTCTTCTAAATAAAATAACCACAAAAACTCTCAGCTCCTAACCAACTGAGTAACAGCTGAGCAGTTTAAAATAAGTCTGTCCTGCAATTTCAACTTGTATGTTGTGATGGACGAGCAGTAAAGCAAAGTCAGGCACAGCTTAGAGTCGAAAAACAAACTTGAATTAAACCAAAAAATCTAAATCTTGGGCCCATAAAAGATGTCAGAGTAACTGAACTCAACAAACAACACTGCTACCCCAAACAAACTGACCTAAATGGCCTGTATTTATATAGCGCTTTACTAGTCCCTAAGGACCCCAAAGCGCTTTACATATCCAGTCATCCATCCATTCACACACTGGTGATGGCAGCTACATTGTAGCCACAGCCACCCTGGGGCGCACTGACAGAGGCGAGGCTGCCGGACACTGGCACCACCGGGCTCTCTGACCACCACCAGTAGGCAACGGGTGAAGTGTCTTGCCCAAGGACACAACGACCGAGACTGTCGGAGCCGGGGCTCGAACCGGCAACCTTCCGATTACAAGGCGAACTCCCAACTCTTGAGCCACGATCACCCGACCTACCCCAACGAGACAAAGGGGAAACTTAAATAGTGACTGATCAGCCCACAAAGACACAAAAAGGGGGAAAACACACAAAAACCTGACTGAAACTATCCCAAAAGGTTGATTCTGTTCATCTGGATGTTTTCAGAATCATCATCATCAGGTGACTTCTTCAGTCTCAGCTGACTGCAGGTTTGTTGATCGTTAATAGAGTAACATAGTGTACACTCTTAAGTGCCAGGAGGATTCCCAGGATTTATACATCGGAGAAACCAAACAACCTCTGGGGAAGCGGATGGCACAACACAGAATCAAGGAAATGACCTCACAGCCCATTGTTCATTCAGTGGTGCTAGTTTACGTCATTGTGCAAATAAACGAAGAATACAGTATAATGTGATTGTAGAAATAAATTAATTCTAAACCAAAACCAATTCTTTACTATCCTGTAAATTAAATCCTATATTTAAAGAAAGACAAATATAAGTGTAGTGTTATGTAAGAGTCTCTATTGTAGCGCTGTGATGTTTGGTAGATGTTACCCACGATGTGTGGCTGTAACTGCAGCCATCACAATGTAAACAATAGTTTATTTTGATGTATTTAAAGCTGTATTGATGTTTGTGAGCTGGTTCCAGTATTTCCACACTTCAAATTCTTTGCATTGCTTTTGGGCAGTGTTAGGATAAAGCTGTAGTCCTGGGCAACCGGTTACAAGCTCATCTTGTAACCAGAAGGTTGCCGGTTCGATCCCTAGTTCTGTCAGTCTCGGTCGTTGTGTCCTTGGGCAAGACACTTCACCTACTGGTGATGGCCAGAGGGGCCGATGGTACGACATGGCAGCCTTGTTTCTGTCAGTCTGGCCCAGGGCAGCTGTGGCTACTGTAGCTGCCTCCACCAGTGTGTGAGAGTGAGAGTGAATGAATAGTGGCATTGCAAAGCGCTTTGGGTGCCTAGAAAAGCGCTATATCAATGCAATCCATTATTATTATTATAGTCTGGGCATCTGCAAACCACTGTTGCAATGCAGCAACATCCAGGGCTGTGAGATGGTCATCTCAGTGGAGGGAGGCGGGAATGGTGGAATTTGGCACCTCTCAACCACTTCATCTCTTTCCACTTCCAGGCTCGCTAGCCTGCGACAGCAGACCCATTCCACAGTTCCACTCCACAAACTGCCAGAGTGGGTCATTTTCACTGTGCCAAACAACCCAAAAAAGTTATCTCTAGAAGAAGTTTGGTTGTTTGTCTAGTTTGTAAGATTTGACAAAAAAAAGCATTTAAGATGAAGTTTTATTGTTTTACTTATTGTGAAGGTTTATCACACTGTCCACCTCCTCTTCACTGGACCTGTAGCCTTTCTTTCTCATCCACCCTGTTGTATGTTAGTCTAAAACCTTTAACCTCACCACTTCTGCTTTTCAGGCCTGTAACCCATTTTAGGTCTGAGACTCTGCTCCAGTGTAGTTTGCAAAGTCTGGACTCTGCTCAGTTCGACTAAGCTTACGCCTCTGCTGTCGACAGCTAGCGACCTTCTCTACATGTCCTATCATCAACTCTGCTCTGGTTCAATATTTCAACCCTCACTCACTCAGCCCTGTAATATTTATTCATCTCTTATCTAACTGCAGTCTCCTGTTATCATGTTTGTTTATCCACTCTGAGGAATCACAGCCAAAAAACTTTATTTATGATTATATTGTATTAAAGCACTGGTTGACCCCCCCGTCCAGGAAGCCACAGTCTGCGGTCAATCGGCTGCGGCCAACTTCCCAAAAGAGAGGGCAATCTGTCTTAGCAGTTCACAGAGTTTAATATGAGAATATTTAACATGTTCAAAATAAAGATTCAGTTCAAATTCAGATGTGCACCGATCTGACGGGTTAAAAGCAGTCGGGGGAAGCTGCTCGTTTTGCAGACACTCCGCTTTTGTACTGATATGTCAGCAGGATTCTAAGTAACTATTCAATCAGTAAAACACTAAAGATTCTACTAATCAAACCCAACTCTCTTATATATTTATCTATCAGTGACATCCAGCCAGCACTGGACCAATGCCTCCAAACTGCAAATGAATGAGCGAATGAGCGAAGCCGCTGCTCCCGCACTGACTGTACTGCAGTCATTTCTTCTTTTACTGTTATGCTGTTTTGTGGATCACAAGGTTTAAAACTACTTAAACACACACACACACACACACACACACACACACACACACACACAAAGTAACTCCACCAGAGTGCCTATTTCGGGTCACTTTTGCCGGTCCAAGCCCGGATCAAGGAGCAGGGTTGGAATTGTGACATTAAAAAAAACAATAATTGCTAAAAGAAATTTAATCTAAATAAACGTTTTTTACTCATCCTTACATGATGTTATGTTTCTCTACTACAACGTAGGTTGAAATTACATTAGCATGAGCAATTATGCAAAGTAGGCGATGACATCATTTAGCGGTTTTCCTTACTGAGGAGTTGGCAACACTGCGAGGGAGGAGGAAGGTAGTGACGTGGCATTTTCAAACCATATCGTTTTATCCTTCCGCAATGAGAAGCAAAAATTTCCAGCTTACTTAGTTAATTTAAGTCAACTCAAATAACCTGAGTTAATCAGCTCTTTGAAAAAAAAGTACTGGTGACTGACTTAAACTGAGTTCTAATAACAAATTGATAAAAACTGAGTTCAGTCTACTTAATATGTTTAATTAAACAGAATATTAGATTTTACAGTGTAAAAACAGACTGGTGCTGCCGGCATCTTAAAGCAGCTGTTAATATAAATAACACAGAATTGAATTAAACTGCAGGACTGTGGTAACTCACTTAACAAGCATTCATAATTCTCCTGCCTGAAAGATTTATAAAATATTGAGGCCGACACGATTCAATTCCTGTTCTCTGTCACTCTCCCAGGGTTTTTAATCAGTGTCATACTGCTAGATTGCTGGGGAAGGTCAAGGTTGCCTTTCATTAATAATGTCAGAAAGAATCACTGCTAATGACAAGTAATGAAAGGTTTGAGCGTCTGATATTCTCATTACGTGACTCACCAATTAGTTATAAGTACTCATAGCAATGAAGGTGTCAAATACTTATGCAACCAAATACTTCCAGTTTGTGTTTTTGGGTTCAAAAACCAGAGAGACGTGGTGTTTACAGACAGAGTGTCTCAACCTTTCTGATACCCCTGACACTGAGTTTGTCCTTCTCTCCTGGATCACCTGGAGCTTTCTTTAGGAGCCTTCCCAGCTTTGACAAATGTCCAGTTATGTTAGTTTTTGGTTGTTCTTGCGTTTTTCAATTGATTGAGAAAAAATGTGATTGGACTGTTATTTAAATCTAAGTTAATATAAATGTAATGTAAGTACTCCAGAAATATCAGCGACTCTTCTTATAATCATGTTAATACTGATGTGTAACAGCTATTTTCATTTCATTGAATGTGTTTTTCTGTTAGTTTGTTTTCTTTTCCCCAAAGAAGAATGTTTCTGGCACATCCAGGATTTTGTAGTATGTGAGTCTCCACTGAGGCTGGGCTGGTTTTCAGACTGAGCTGTGGAGTGTTTCTCAAGGTTTCTCACCTGTTAGCAGCAGCATCATCCCTTCCTGTCCCCTTATACATCCTCTGTGCACAGCTGTAGACTGTGGTTTGTTTATGTACCGGAGTAGGTAATCCCAAATGGAGTATACAGTCATCACCACACAGCACAGACACATACAAGCAGCTCCTGATGATCCAAACCCAATAGCCACACAGTTAGTTCGGATCGTAACAGAATAATACAGAGTAGGGGTTCATTTTTTGGAAACACATTACCTTTGTAAAGGTGTTATTACCACTGCTGAATTTTGTTTCCTAGTAGAATGTATGGCTGTTACAGGCAGGTGAGGGGAGGCTGAGTCATACTGAGTATAAGCATGACAGAAGTCTGATTTTCATGTTAACTTCAGCATAAAATAGAAAATGGAGTTGATGCAAACCAAATTTTCCCCGCTGACCAGATTTTGTTATATTTAAAAAACTAAATAATATAATTTTATATATATTAAATAAATTATTATTTATTTAGTGCCAGATCACAACAATAGTTGCCTCAGGGTGCTTGATACTGTAAGGTAAAGACTCTATGATATTTGAAAGAAAACAGAAAAAAAAACCAAATAATTTGAGTGAGTGAAAAAATCTGAGTGAAGAAGAAACACTCAGTCCGTTGTGGGAGGTTTTAGACCCAATGTTGAAAGCAGACCTAAAATGTTCTGGTTCCACAGAAGCGGACCTGGAGGCTGAACCCATGTGGAAAAGAAATAGGAAAAGACTTGCATCAGCCTTAGCTTGCTTCATATAGTGAATCATATAAGGCTTATATGATTTACTCGTTTCTGATTACTTTCATATATTGATTTAGGAAGTATCCAAAACATACAAGTTTCATTTATAATATTCTTTCAAGGGATCTTATATCTGTTTTCACTCTTGTGTGCGTTTCACACAAGACAGATACAAACTGTATAAGATTTATAGATCTTTTCCATGTGGGAAGGCTCTGCTCCCATTCTACTTTTAAAAGCCCAAGGAAGCACAACAGTCTGAAAGTGCTCTGTGGTGGTGATCCAGTACTATGAGGTCTTTAAGATAAGGTGGGGACTGATTATTCAAAACCTCATAGGTGAATATAAAAATGTAAATTTTGAATCTAGATTTATCAGGGAGCCAATGAAGTATGAACAAAATATGCAGCAGCATTTTGGATCAGCTGAAGGCTTTTCAGGGAGTTTTTTGGACTTCCTGATAATAATGAATTACAGTCGTCCAGCCTGGAAGTAATAAATGTATGAACTAGTTTTTCAGCGTCACTCTGAGACAGGATATTTCTAACTTTAGAGATGTTGCGCAAATGGAAGAAAGCAGTCTTACATATGTGTTTAATATGTGCGTTGAAGGACATGTCCTGGTCAAAAATGACTCCAAGGTTCCTCACAGTGTTACTGGAGGCCAAGGTAATGCCATCCAGAGTAAGAATCTGGTTAGAGACCATATTTCTAAGATTTTCAGGGCCGAGTACAATAACCTCAGTTTGATCTGGATTTAGAGGCAGAAAGTTAGCGGCCATCCAGGTCTTTATGTCTTTAAGACATTCCTGCAGTTTAACTCATTGGTGTGTGTTATCTGGCTTCATGGACAGATAATTTAGGAGTAATCAGGATGCTACAACACCAGGCAGACGCTGCAAAGAAAGCCCTTACAACATGTGGTTATCCCAACTGGGCCTTCATCAAATCAGTGAATATGGAGAGAAAAGAAGGTCTGACACCAACTTGGGGGAAAAAAGAATGACAAATGGAACAACAATTAGGTTTTGAGATCCCTTTCTGGGCCCTTAATGCCCACTCACATTTTGCACAAGATGATCTCAATAGGTCACATGATGGGATGAGGTAACGGCTCACAGTGGTTTCACCTCAGACCTCTGCTGAGAATGACCCACACCTTTGTCACAACTTGGCTTATGTGATGAGACAAATTCTCAAAAGTGGGTCAACGACCCTCTTAACCTCCTAGGACCAGGCGTCCACATGTGTGGACATCACATTTTGGGTTATTTAGACCAAAATACTCAATTATGTTCTACATGGGACTGATATCCACGTACGGGGACATTATACTGCTACTGTTCTATCAACATTTTAAACAAATATCCTCATATGTGGCTCTCATTTTTCTTAAAAACAAAAATAAGGTAAAAAGAAAAATCTGGTAATTCTTTGTTTTTACATTCATCGGGTCCCAATCAGCCCAAATATCAAAGAGAAATTAAAAATGCTGCTGTGGAAGAGTTCGGGTCTTAGGAGGTTAAGGGACAATCCCCATAGGATTTAAATACCTGGGACTCTCCACCATTTGGTTTTAGAACTGAAGAAGCTTCTTCGACGACAGCTTCAAGAAACTGAAACAGTCCAGTCACTTTCATTCCACGCTCCTTACACTACCATGACTCACAGCCTGTACAGACATAGATGTAATGATATATCTGTCATGAGTAATTCTTTTGTATGCAGTGAAGATGTAAAACTATTAACAAGATCATAATGTGGGAGTCTGCTGCTCATATACAAATATGTCTCCCTGCTTTGTCTACAAAGCCGTGACATTATTTAAAGAACATTAAGCGTCTTGTCCTCTCTTTGTGGGAGTTATGTTCTGCACGTTACCACGCCTTCTCACACTTTCAGGGGTGCTTGGCCAGATGGGATGTAACATCTGTCCAACATGTTATGGGTCTATGCATGATCAGTTGGAGATGCATTTCTTCAAGGGTTGTTCTCATACTGACTCTTTTCACCATGAATTAGTAGAAGCTCTGTTTCGGATATCCAGGTTTTATGCTCTTTGTCTTTGTCTAAGCCTTTGAATACAACTAGCAATTACAAATATATTACTTCTTTTCAAAACACAACTTACTAATGGAAAAATGTGTCAACATTTGGCTTTATGCATTCAGTGAGCTAAACGAAAGGCATTTTCAGTTAGATGTAGTGTTTTCAAGCCTGAACCTGGTAATGAATAGCTGATAAATTTAGCTAATAAAGCAACTTGACCTTTGAAATGTTCAGCTAACATATCATGTAAGTAAATAAATACATACAGTTGTGGCCAAAAGTTCTGAGAGTGACACAAATATTAGTTTTCACAAAGTTTGCTGCTTCAGTGTTTTCAGATCTTTGTGTGAGTTGTTTCTGTGATGTATTATAATTATTAATTACAAGCACTTCATACGTTTCAAATGCTTTTATTGTCAATTACATAACATTTTTGCAAAGAGTCAATATTTGACCAGTGTTGGCCCTTCTTTTTCATAACCTCTGCAATTCGCCCTGGCATGCTGTCAATCAACTTCTGGGCCTGACTGATGGCGACCCATTCTTTTATAATAATGCTTGGTGTTTGTGAAAATTAGTGGGTTTTTGTATGTTATGTTTGTTTACCTCTTTGGGATTCATCACAATTTGTCAATTGGATTAAGGTGTGGAGAGTTTTCTGGCCATGGACCCAAAATTTCAGTGTTTTCTTCTCCGAGCCACTAAGTCATCACTGTGGCCTTATGGGGCGGTGCTCCATCAGGCTGGAAAAGGCATCGTTCCTCACCAGACTGTTCTTGGATGGTTGGAAGACGTTCCTGTGGGAGGATGTTTTATTCATGGCTGTGTTTTTTGGCAAAATTGTGAGTGAGCCCACTCCCTTGGATGAGAGGCAGCCCCACAGATGAATGGTCTTAGGATGCTTTACTGTTGGGTGAGACAGGACCGACGGTAGCACTCACCTTTTCTTCTCCAGACAATCTTTTTTCTAGATGCCCCAAACAATTGGAAAGGGGCTTCATCAGAGAAAATGACTTTACCTCAGCAGGCCACCTTCCAAAAGTCTTCACCTCACTGTACGTGCAGATGCACTCACACCTGCTGCCATTCCTAGCAAGCTCTGCACTGGCGGCACTCCAATCCTGCAGCTGAATCATCTTTAGGAGACGGCCCTGGTGCTTGCTGGAGTTTCTTTTGTGCCCTGAAGCCATTTTCACAACAACTGAACCTCTTTCCTTGAAGTTCTTGATGATCCAATAAATGGTTGATTTAGGCGCAATCTCAGTAGCGACAACATCCTTGCCTGTGAAGCCGTTTTTATGCAACGCAATGATGGCTGCACGTGTTTCTTTGCAGCTAACCATGGTTAACATGAAGAACAATGATTTCAAGCATCACCCTCCTTTTAACACATCCAGTCAGCATGACATCATGATCTCCAGCCTTGTGCTCATCAACATTCTCACCTGAGTTAATGAGAAGATTATTGTAAAGATCTCAGCAGGTCTTTCTATCGCAGCGATGAAGTGCAGTGGTGATGAGTTTGTTCGGATTAAGTTTATTTTCATGGCATCAAGGACTTTGCATTTCATCTGATCACTCTTCTCAACCTTCTGCAAATTGTTATCATAAAAACAAACTTGTGAAAACCAAAATTTGTGTCATTCTCCAAACATTTGGCCATGACTGTACATACAAATGTAGATTAAATGCTGTGCTGAGCTGACCCCCAAATATCTGTTTGGCTAGAAAGCCTTTATTAGTTCAGTGCAGCTTTTTCTTTGGTGATGCTAACACAGACAAAGGGCTTGATGTCCAGTTTAGCAGCTGACTGGTTTTTGCTTGC
Source organism: Simochromis diagramma (assembly GCF_900408965.1). NCBI lineage: Eukaryota > Metazoa > Chordata > Actinopteri > Cichliformes > Cichlidae > Simochromis > Simochromis diagramma. Next base: position 1,179,828 of record NW_024387372.1, read on the forward strand.
TTACACAGTCAGATTCTCGCTGGTAAATGAAAAATTTGAAGCCAGATCAGCGCTTTGGTGTCCTTATATAGAGTTTGGTACATGCGCCGATCCTTATATGCTACTTTAATGTCTGCTGTTTGTTAACATCAGTGATTAGCTGACTCTATTTCTAGGCTACTATTAGCTAGGGCCGTTGCTCACTGTTGATGCTGGGAGCAGAAGAGAACAACTGAGGCAAGGCGTTATAGTAATTATTCATCTAATAGATCATAAAACAATCTCACAGAACAACTTTGAACTTCTTTTCCTCAACAGTATGACAGTAAGAAGTCAGGTTATTTTTCCACTAGAAGAAAAGTGTTACATGAAAATGTGCCACATTCAGACTCAGAGTCTTGTGTGCTACAAGCACAATGAGCACATTTGGTTTTGCTTTTAGAAGATGTATTTAATGTTACAGGAACATATCCGTCTTTGTGATGACATAATGCAGTAACACAAACCTTTGCATATTCAGGGATTAGTACTCTGCAGACTGCTCTGTTATTGAGAAATGTTAAATCGTTTTACATACCATGTTTACACTTTCACGCACTGAAAACAGTTTAACACTGGAAAAATATGTTTTTGATTTTTTTAAATAAAAATAAACAAAAGCAGCTCTTTTACAATAGCTCCACTCTGCAGTGCATAATACTACTTGTGAATGTTAGTTTGGTGATGCTAATGTTCCAGATGTTCCACAGAATTATGCATATTGTACTTTAGCAGTATTCTAAATGTATGATCACCCTGGGCGCTGTGTCCTGCCTCACATGGTTGTGTTTTTGCTGGGCTAAAGCAGTGTAGCACAATATATGCCTTCTCACATTACATGGTAACACAGCGATGTAGCCTTATAAAACAGTGTGTGTGTGTGTGTGTGTGTGTGTGTGTGTGTGTGTGTGTGTGTGTGTGTGTGTGTGTGTGTGTGTGCAGAATATGACAAAACATTTTATCTGCTTCCTGATTTATTTATAAATCTCTCCCAATGTGCCCCCTTCTGTCACTGTCTTTCTTAGGCTCTTGCCATGGGGATGATGACAGAGTACTATCACTATATATTTACCACACTGGTAAGTAGAGTCAGAGACTGTCCTGCACAGTCATTTCTTCATCAGATCAAACTCACAGTTCCATATCGCCGGAAAGATTTGTTGCATGGTCAAAACATTAGATGGTGCAGCTTCTCAATCTTCATTTCCTTTATTTTTCTTTCAGTGGGTGATTCATTTTCCAGAGCCAAAGAAAATAATATCGCACTACTTTGTAACATTAGAACAAAGAACTGATCTTATTTTCTCTTGGTTTATCCTTCCTTTATCAGCTGATGATATCTTTTAATATGAATATTCTTCCAAATGTTTCTTCATTCCATCATATTTTTCCTCCTTTTTTCTGCTTCCTCTTTTGGTTATTGTTTGTTCATTTTTCTTCTTTTTCATCTTTTTCTTGATTAATATTTTAGTCTTATTGTGTAAAAAGTGCTACTAATTCCACCCTGAGCTATGGTATGTATGTAACATACAAAGTATGTCGCCTTGTGACTGAGTCTTGCAGTCTTGTGTAGTCTTGTGACTACAAGACCCAGCTGTACATCTGCACCTAAAGGTCAAAGGTCACTCTTTGAGGATGTCAGTGTTCAGATTTTGAACAGAGAGGACAGATGGTTTGAAAGAGGAGTGAAAGAAGCATCTGTGTCCACTGTGAGAGACCATCTTTGAACAGAGGGCGTGGCTTATGACACCAACTGTCTGCCATCTATAATCCAGTTTTGAGATCCTTCCCAGAGGCCTTAACACCCACTCACATCCTGGGTCAGGTCATCTCCATAGGTCACATGTTAGGGTGAAGCATTGTCTCACAATGTCTTCAGTTGAAACCTCTGCTTATAATGACCCACACCCTTTCTCACACCTTGCCTCATGTGATGAGTCACACGATCAGTAGTGTGTCAACAAGCCTCTTAAGGAACAACGCCCACTAGGGTTTAATTATCTGAAACTCTCCACCGTTTGGTTTTAGAACTGAAGAAGCTTCTTAGATAAGAGATGAATCATCTTCAAGAAACTTGAAGAAGTCCAGTCGCTTTTCTTTTCAAGCTCCTTAGATTACCATGAGCTGAATGATGGAGAACCTACACAGACACATTTGTTTGGAGATATCAAAACTGAAGAAATTATTAAATAAAATGCACTGTTGTAATTCTATTCATCAGTGCTTTATTCGATGATTTTTCTTTCACAGTCTGGATATTTAATTAAATGATGTGGCAGATTAATAAAAGATGAGACTGAGATGATGACATGATTTTTCATCTGGTGATCCAAGGCATCCAAACTTCATTTGGGCACGCATCAGGAAAGAGGCAGGTGCTTTTCTTTAACTATCTCCTCACATACTTTGAGCCAAACAACTTTAATTTTTAAATTTCAATTTTATTTATACAGCGCCAAATCACAACGACAGTCCCCTCAAGGCACTTTATATTGTAAGGTAGACCCTACAATAATACATACAAAGCATTTCAAACCTTCAGCTCAATCATTTCAGACATTTGGAACAGTATCGCTGCTTTTGGTACACATAGGGAAAAAGCTAACTTTCAAAAATAAAATTTCTTTCATTCAAAGTAAATATACTTTAAAAAGCTTTCTATAAAACAATTTTTGCCATGTACACAATGACACTAGTATTTGGCAAACTGCTAGTGAACATGCAGTGCTGACGAATGACAAATAACAACAACAGATGACATTTTGTTAATGTAATTTTTAAATTTATCATTATATTCTTTTCATTGTAACTTTCACAATAATGACTCTGTTTCTGCTGCCAACTGGTGAAATAATTTCAGAATTAGTTCAAATGACCCATTGCTCTCGCCCCAACCGGTCGCAGCAGATGGCCCCGCCCCTCCCTGAGCCTGGTTCTGCCGGAGGTTTCTTCCTGTTAAAAGAGAGTTTTTCCTTCCCACTGTTGCCAAAGTGCTTGCTCATAGGGGGTCATATGATTATTGGGTTTTTCTCTGTATGTATTATTGTAGGGTCTGCCTTACAATATAAAGCACCTTGAGGCGACTGTTGTTGTGATTTGGCGCTGTATAAATAAAACTGAATTGAACTGAAATTAAATTGTTGTTGTCTTCACAATAGCAGTCCTTCTTGACAGCTCGTTAAAATCTGTCACATTAGAGATCATATGTGTCCTAACCTTGCCTTTGGTTATCTCAGAATAAACTTCCTCTCAGTATCTACATAACAAAATGCAAGATCCACAAATGCCTGTGTGTACATGTCAAGGTCAAAGATTTGACTCAGATCAAAGTGTAAATGCTCCGTCTCACTCTCCTCCTGGAAAGGCTGTTAGTGCTGTCTGGGATCAAAACGCTGTCACTCTTATTCTTTTTCTCTACTTTACTTTTTTTTTGTGAATTCCCTGCAAAGAAAACGTACTGCAAATGCAATATTTGATTTAAGGGTGTTTATTCTAAATTATCAGTGCCTTTGTATATAGTACTAAGAGAGGAACTATGGTATCCTAAAATTTTTCTGTGTGGAAGTCAGGCGTAGAATAAAAGTCTGTTAGGTGGTGCAGGACATGTATAAGGACAGCAGTATTGAGGTGGAGTGTGGGGTAGGAGTGGCATATGGGTTCAAAGTTGAGGTGGGATTACAGTGAGGATCACCTCTGACCCCTTCCTTGTTTGCAGTAGTGATGGACAAGTTGACAGGTGAGTTGGGTTTGTTGAATTAAACCTATAATAGACTGACGAACCTGTCCAGGGTACACCTTGCTTTTCAACTTATAGCAGGGATAAGTGGGGATAAAATGCTACATATAGTTTAACATTGTATCTATTCTTTCCAGGATCTGTTTGCACTGGACGTGGAACCTTACCGGTACAGTGGTGTAAACATGACGGGTTTCAGGATACTCAACACCGAGAACAGCCAGGTGGCTTCTATCATCGAGAAGTGGTCCATGGAGCGACTGCAGGCTCCACCGAAACCTGACTCCGGATTACTGGACGGCTTCATGACTGTGAGTTTGGACAAAGTTCATGAATGTACGATGAAGCACTTTGCCAGAGTTTTGTTCACTGACATGCAGATGTGGACCCATGGTCAGTTATTTATTGATCTTTCTCAGAAACTGTTGTCATGGTGAGGAAGGAAATGAATGATGAAAGTAGGGGATTTCTTTGTTAATACAATCTGTAATTAAATGTGATGCCACAGGCTGTAGACTTCTATCAGACTGAGACAGAGCTACATTAATTTTTGCTGTTGATTGCTTCTTCAGTTTTGTCAGCGCTCTAACCTTCAGTGTGATGATATGATGCTTCCTTCTATGCAAGCTTGAAGTTTTACTCACGATTCCCAGAGAGGCCCAGACCTTCCTCTCCCCAGCCACCTCCTCCAGCTTATCCGGGGGAACACCAAGGCGTTCCCAGGCCAGCCGAGAGATATAATCTCTCCAGTGTGTCCTGGGACTGCCCTGGGGCCTCCTCCTGGTGGAACATGCCCGGAACATCTCACCCAGGAGGCGCCCAGGAGGTATCCTTGTCAGATGCCTGAACCACCTCAGCTGGCTCCTTTCGATGTGGAGGAGCAGCGGCTCTACTCTGAGCCCCTCCTGGATGGCTGAACTTCTCACCCTATCTCTAAGGGAGAGGCCAGCCACCCTTCAGAGGAAGCTCATTTCCGCTGCTTATATCCGCGATCTCGTTCTTTCGGTCACTACCCACAGCTCGTGGACATAGGTGAGGGTAGGGGCGTAGATCGACCGGTAAATTGAGAGCTTCGCTTTTACACTCAGCTCTCTCTTCACCACGACGGACCGGTGTAGCATCCGCAAAGGGCAGCCCTGGCAGAGCCCATCACCCACCGGGAACGAATCCGACTTATTGCCGGCAATGCGAACCTAGCTCTTGTAACGGTTGTATAGGGATCGAATGGCCCGTAGCAATGGGCCAGACACCACATACTCCCCGAGCACCTCCCAAAGGACACCCCGAGGGACATGGTCGAATGCCCTCTCCAAGTCCACAAAACACATGTAGACTGGTTGGGCAAACTCCCATGCACCCTCAAGTATCCTTGAGAGGATAAAGAGCTGGTCCAGTGTTCCACGACCAGGACAAAAACCGCATTGTTCCTCCTGTATCTGAGGTTCGACTAGCGGACGAACTCTCCTTTCCAGCAACCTGGCATAGACTTTCCCAGGGAGGCTGAGGAGTGTGATCCCCCTGTAGTTGGAACACACCCTCCGGTCCCACTTCTTAAAGATGGGGACCACCACCCCGGTCTACCAGTCAAGGGGTACTGCCCCTGATCTCCACGCAACAATGTAGAGACGTGTCAACCAGGACAGCCCTACAACGTCCAGAGCCTTCAGGAACTCGGGGCGGACCTCATCCACACCAGGGTCTCTGCCACCAAGGAGTTGTTTAACTGCCTCAGTGACCTCACCCCTGGAAATTGGCGGGTCATGTCCCTCATCCCCAGACTCTGCTTCCTCCTCGGAAGACGTGTCAGTGGGATTAAGGAGGGCCTCGAAGTATTCCTTCCACCGCCCGAGAATATTCTCAGTTGAAGTCAGCAGCGCTCCGCCAGCACTATACACAGTGCAGGTAGAGCAATGCTTTCCCCGACTGAGACGCCAGACGGTTTGCCAGAATCTCTTTGAGGCAGTCCGAAAGTCTTTTTCCATGGCCTCTCCGAACTCCTCCCACACTAGAGTTTTTGCTTCAGCCACTGCCTGAGCCGCATTCCGCTTGGCCTGTCGGTACCTGTCAGCTGCCTTCGAAGTCCCACAGGCTAACCAAGACTGATAGGACTCCTTCTTCAGCCTGGTGGCTCCCTTTACCTGTGGTGTCCACCATTTGGTTTGGGGATTACCACCACAACAGGCACCAACCACCTTGCGACCGCAGCTCAATGCAGCAGCTTCGGCAATGGAGATGCTGAACATGGTCCATTCGGACTCAATGTCCCCAGTCTCCCTCGGAATGCTGTTCAAGCTCTGCCGGACGTGTGTGTTGAAGATCTCGCGGATTGGGGCCTCTGCCAGGCGTTCCCAGCACACCCTCACTACACGTTTAGGTGCACCGGGTCTGTCCAGTGTCCTCCCCCGCCACCTGATCCAACTCACCACCAGGTGGTGATCGGTTAACAGCTCAGCCCGACCTGTGGCCTAGAGGGTCCTGGTGCCACGTGCACTTATGGACACTCTTATGTTCGAACAAGGTGTTCGTTATGGCCAAACTGTGATTTTCACAGAAGTCCAATAACAAAACACCGCTCGGGTTCAGATCAGGGAGGCCGCTCCTTCCAATCACGCCCCTCCAGGTCTCGATGTTGTTACCTACATGAGCATTGGAGACTCTATTGTCCAGTAGGACAATAGAGTCTCCAGGTGGAGCACCTTCCAGCACCCCACCCAGGGACTCTAAGAAGGCTGGGTACTCTGAACTGCCACTCGGCGCATAAGCACAGATGACAGTCAGGACCCATTCCCCGACCCTAAGGCGCAGGGAACAAACCCTCTCATCCACCGGGAAGAACCCCAACGTACCAACAGCAAGCCGAGGGGATATTAGAATACCCACCCCGCCCGTTGCCTCTCACCAGGGGCAACTCCAGACTGAGACAGAGTCCAGCCCCTCTCCAGGAGACTGGTTCCAGAGCCCAAGCCATGCGTAGAGGTGAGCCCGACTATATCTAGCCGGTACCTTTCAACCTCATGCACTCAGGCTCCTTCCCCACCAGAGAGGTGACATTCCATGTCCCTATTGCCAGTCTTGGTAGCCGAGGATCAGTCCTCCAGGGCCTCCGCTCCTGGGCGCCGCCTGGCACACAATGCACCCGACCCCTATGGCGCCTCCTGCCAGTGGTGGGCCTGCGGGAGGATGGGCCTATGTCCCCTTTTCGGGCTGCCCCATGGACTAAGGCCCGGCCACCGGATGCTCGCCCTCGGGCACCCTCCCCGGCCCTGGCTCCAGGGCAGGGTAAACTGTTCCCTCGATGTTTTCCTCATAAGGGTCTTCTGAATCGCGCTTTGTCTGGTCCCTCACCCAGGACCAATTTGCCATGGGAGACCCAACCAGGGCCCCCAGACAACATAGCCCCCAGACAACATAGCCCCTGGGATCCCTAGGACACACAAACCCCTCCACCATAAGGTAGTGATTCACGGAGAGGCAGACTTCTTAGGATGTATATTCGCTGGTTTCTCTTACCATAATGTCCGAGGCAGCTTGCTGGAGTCAGGCGGTCGACCTTTGTGACCCGAGTTCCATCCAGGCGTGATGAGAAGCATCTCTGTCGCTGTGATCTGAAACGTCTCTGATCAGAGCACACTGTGTGTAATAGCTGTTCCTCCATACTGTTTACTGGGAACTCGGCCAAAAAGTGTCAAACCAGCAGAGACAAGGAATGGGAAGGGAAATAAAGTAATGGAGCAGGACAGAGAAATGAGATGGTGGGAGGAATGAAAAAAGAAAAATAAAGATAGAAAGTGGGTGAAGGGAAGTTAGGAGTGAAAGTCCTTGTGTTATATTTCCACAATGACTGTTGAGGTGTTATATGTTAGGCCAAATGTAGCCATTTGGTCTGATGCCAGTTGGAACGCACTGGCAGCACTGGCAGCCGCACCAGCAGCAGCTGATGTTGGCTGCTGATTGAAAACATTAGATTGCCTCAGGAGAATAGCAGATTGTTTTTTTTTTTCTAAGAGCAACATCTTGCTGAGTCATGTTTCTGGATTGATATTGGAAAGTGGGTGTTACTCAGTTTAAGCTGTTTTGTTAGATTTGTGGTTCAATCAATAGTTTCCCACTTGAGACCTAAAATGGACTGTGTGTGTAATAACTGGACATTTTCACTGAACACTTAAAGCTTAGGGTGTTTTTATTGCTACTAGCTTCCAGCAGAAGCAGCAAGTCCTACAGTCGTGCTGATATCTCGAATCCATGGATAAAAAAAAACAAGCTAAATAATAAGGTCTTTTCACTTTGTAGTGCACCACAGAGATTAATCAGACAAATCAAGCTGTGCAGTTATTTTTGGATCAGTAACAGGCAAAGATTTATGTGTGTGAGGAGTGTGCTGTGACCCTGCTCATCAGTGAATTAATAGCTGATGTTAGCTGGGGATTGATTAATTAGACAAATGGCAATCAGTTAGCAGCTAAAGCATATCGACATGACGGGAGGTTCCACAGCTTCATCCGTGTGTCGTGTTTAAGGTTCCATGTTGCATATCAAAATGACAACTTGAAACAAAATACTGTAACACGTTTTCTTGATGTTCTAAACAAAGCATTACAATTAAATCCAGATGTTCATATGGAGTTCTGGACACAGTTCATGCTCTGCAGTATGGAGTGGTAGAGAAAACTCTGATGTTGCTGTGTACAGTTTTATGTTTGGATCTTTACTGACAGCTCAGAATATTTTATCAAAAGGAACTCATGGCATTACGACATCAACGGTTAAGTTCATAAATGTTTTCAACTTTGCGTCTGTACAACACCAGAGCGGATTTTTAATTACACAATCAAGATTTGAAGGAAAAGCAGAAGGTTTTGGTGGTGTTGTTGCTGCTGCTACTAACAGGATTGTGTTCCGCTTTCAGAATGATGCAGAGGACCAAATCTGAGTCTCCTGCATTGGTTTAGGATGTTTACTTTAAGCAAAAAAGAGAATGTTACAGATCAAATAAATTGCTCTCATTTATCCACTTTATTCCACTCAATTTAGCACCGATCAAAAACTGTGTGATCCACAGACCTCCTCTTCCACTCCACAGTATTAATGTACTACTTACATGTATATCACCACACAAGTACCTAGAAAAAATAAGCATTTCCACTATTTTGTGAGGGACACATCAGCCTAATGTTACATGAACCTTATTTAAGAGTAAAAGCACTACATGTTACTATAAACTTATCCATAAACATATCCATGCCTTTGTGAGCTCCAGATTAGATTATTGTAACTCACTCTACTCTGGACTCCACCTCGCTCACCTCCAACGATTACAGCTCGTTCAGAATGCTGCGGCTCGTCTCCTAACCGGAACTAGAAAGTTTGGCTCCATTACTGCAGTGCTCCCTGATTTACATCGGCTTACTCCTAAACTTCGTATTGAAGTTCTGCTGCTTACGTTCAAATGCCTAAACAACCTTGTGCCTGACTATCTCACCGACCTCCTCAGTCTCTATACTCCCAGCTGTTCTTTACGATCATTTGGTCAGTTTCTTCTGGCCCAGCCCAGGCACCGTCTGAAGACTAGGGGTGGTCGTGCCTTTGCCTCTGTAGCATCAAACCTTCCTGCTACCATTCGTGCCTCTGACTCCATTCAATCCTTTAACCCTCTCAGGCTCAAATTAAACTTTTTGTTGCTAATGCACAACCAAGTCCTGCAGTGGTACTTCTGAGTAAAAAAAACTCATAAAATATGTATCTGTGGTAATCAGGTTGTTAGTTTTTAACTGTTGCAAATCGGCAACGCCTGCCTTGAGAGGGTTAAAGCACGCTTGAAAACTTACCTATTTAACCCGGCTTTTCCTACTTGTGAATTTTCACCGCTCACTAACTGCTGTATCGCTACTCATTTCTCAGTTCTCCCTATCTCTACTTATTAATGCCTTTGTTTACCTTGTTTTAATGACTTACTGTTCAGTGTAATCATTTCCTGTTTATTCCTTACTGCGAAGCACTTTGGTGTACCCTCGGTTTTAAACATGCTATATAAATCAAATTGTATTATATATTACCATTTGACTCCTTAATTTGACTCTTATAAGATTAACAGAGTTTAGCAAAGAGATGCCCCTAAAACTAGCAAACAAACAAAAAAAAAGATTCAGGCAGTGACAGCGCATCAGGAAGGAAATACAGGAAATTCCCACGAGTTCTAGACTCATTCATTCAGTTAATAAAAACAGTAATTTCATTTTCTACCATGTATATGTGTAATATATTTTTTATAAAAGTGCCAATAATCCCTAAATACTTAATGCAAAGTTTTTGTTTAACATGTCGAATTGAATTAATGCTGAAAATGTGCACTTCAGTCACATCGTGTTTGATTTAAAATCCCTTTAAGAAAAGCCAAACCTGTGCCATTACAATATGTGGTGATGTTTGTAAGAGGCACAGCATTTCCATGAAGTTCAGTCAAATTAAATTTCATCTTCTTCTGGTCTTCAAAATGTGCCAGGAGGTTATACTGTCTCATTATACATTATTTAATACATTACACCCCATGAGACAAGAGGTTCAGACCAGAGCAATCGATGGTCATTTTATGTTTCTCCCATTTCCAAATAATCACGTCAGCTACGTCAGCTTCTCACCAACGTTCTTGGCATCGGTCTTGTTAGCTATTCTAGTATTCTGCAGGTCTTGTCCCTGACATCTTTTAACAGCTCTGTGGTCTTGCCCATGATGATTATGTGGACAGGTGTGGTTTATACACTTAATGAAGTGAGATCAGGAATATCTGTAATTGATTGATTGACTGTAATCTGTGTGCCACATGGGCACACAGCCAATCTGTGGGAGCCAGAATTCTGGTTGGGTCAGAGGAGATCAAACACTTATTCTCTCAATAACATGCAAATGAATGTCTAATTTTATTTATAGCTGTAAAATGAGGCCTGATTCCATTTCATTGTGATGAGTTTCACCTCTGTGCACAGCTGAGCATTGACTGAGTCATTATGACTATTCGTTCTTTCATAATTCTGAGGACATTTAAATGAGAAGCTCAAGCTGAACATTCTTGCATCCATGGAAGATGCATTTACAGGACGAAGACATAGCTGACAAGTACAGTCCAAGACTGCATAACTCTACCAAGACTGATAATTCCCTCCAGACCATGAATGTTTTCAGTCCATCGAACAAGAACAAGGTTTGTGGCATTTTCTTGAAAAGATTGACACGATGCCTCAGATCAGGAAGATGATTAAATAAACTCATAAAGATTGTATTATTTTGCAACTGTCAGTGTAGGACAAATCAGATAAATTAACTCTGCACCTCTTACCTTTATGTCACCTTCAATTAATCAGGTGGCAAAGAAACGCTGCCCTGAGTTGTGGCTTAACATGCACAACGTGAGTGACCTTACAAGCACCATCGCCTCATTACCATAGTGTCTCTCCGTGTTAATTGCCTTAGCTGCTGTCTGATTCACTGTGTGGCCTGCAATTTTCAAAGTGGTTCAAAAAATACTTGGGCATGTCTGTAATTACTGCATTTATTTCTTTATCAGAAGTTAGGCTTGTCATCTGTGCAAACAGGATGACCTTTGAGCCATCAAGGTCATCTCTTTGTTTGTTGCTGCTGCTTTGTATTCAGAGTCACATCATTGCTGCTGAATCTCTTTTATTGTCATATTACCATAAATATGCTACAGATATGGGTACATTTAAATGAGGCTGTGATGGAAAGCCGTTTTCTTTTTGACAGATATTATTTAAAGTCAGATCCAGACATCAGACATGTTCATATAATCTGAGCTCCACTCGAACATGCGTGATGAACTCCAGGACAGTGTGGCAGTGAACCTCCTTACATTTACTGTACAGAATGTATTTTATTTAAACACAGAGGATCATAATGCTATAACACACACACACACACACACACACACACACACACACACACAGAAAAGAAACCCAGGAAACCCACTAAGAAGCAGCCAACATGTAACATTTTGATGGCACAAATCTGTATGAATGCTCAACATGATTCCCTATTTTTTTTCGGTTTTTATACATAAATGTTTCAGGTTATTAAACAGATTAAATATTAGACAAAGCTAAAGCAAGTGAACAGAAAATGTAGTTTTTAAATGAATGATTAATGGGTGTTTATGATCAATGGGTAAAAATCCAAACAGGGAAAAAGTGACTGTCCTCTAAACCTAATAACTGGTTGGGCCACCCTTAGCAGCAACAACTGCAATCAAGCCAGAGCCAGTAAGTTTTTTACAGAGCTATGGGGGAATTTTGGCCAGACATTCCCAGTTCACCCTCTCTGTAAGATTGGGTCTGCCAGTCTGTTCAGCATCTTCTCCTGCCTCTTGATCCAACTCACCATCAGGTGATGATAAGATGACAGCTCAGTAACTGTGTTTACCCGAGCGTAGTCTGATGATACAATAACAAAACTGATAATTGACCTGGACCTAAGTTGTCCTGGCGCCATGTGCACTTATGAAACCTTTGTAATGGACAAACTGTGGTTAGCAAAGAAGTCCAACAACTACTTGGTTTCAGATGGGGCTCAGAATCACACCCCTCCAGGTGACACTGTCATTGCCCACGTGAGCGTTGAAGTCCCCCAGCAGAACAATAAAGTCCCTGGGTGGAGCATTCTCCAGGCTTACGGTGGAACAGGTTCCAACCCATCTCCAGAAAACTGGTTCCAGAGCCCGAGCTCGAAGGCTGACTATATGTAGTTGGCATTTCCCAATCTCACACACCAGCTCTGGCTCCTTCCCCACCCGTGAGGTAACAGTCCATGTAACACAAACCAAACTCTACCTCCTGAGTCCCAAAAGGTTGATTCTGATCATCTGGTCGTAGCGTTTTCAGTGGGAGAAGCGTTCTTCTTCTTCAGTCTCTACCTCCTGATCCACAGTTACCCTGTTAAGAGAAATGTTGGATTTCATCCTTTGAATGAGCCTAGTATGAGACTTGTCTTTTCGCATGCAAACAATGCATAAAACATGGAATGGTATTGGTCAGCTCTTTGACGTAGGCTAACAATGGACACGGACCTTTCTTTGTCTGACCAGCCTAACTGGGACTTTAAGAGATTTTTTTTTAAATTCCTGTACCAAGTTTGCAGTTTGGTTTTCAAAGACTCTGAGATCAAGTGTACTTCCTTCTCTCAGATCTTACTAAATGTGGATATTAATCCCACAGCAGTAGCTGAAGTTTCACAGTTTTCACAATTTGATGAAAAAGTGAGTCATGTTGTATTGTACTTATTTATAAAGAATTAGATTTTAGTGGGTGAGTATATGTTTGTCTTCCTTTAGCTGAGCAAAAGAAAAGTAAAAAAAAAAAAGACTAGATTTGATGTACTGTTAAACTTTGCATGATGTTTAATGGTTTTAAGGTCAGAAGTCTCTGATGGGCTACTTAGCTCAAATGCGCCAGTTTCCAGTATGATTCATCATGAAATTGTGTCTGTGCAGTTCATCCATTACCTTTTCTTGTTTATTTATTACTCTTACTGCTGTTTATCTTCAATTTGAAGCAGTTATGTCATGTGACAAAAGTGTTGAAACATAGCAATTATCTTTACCCTTCAAAATAAGAGATGGCTTTGGAATTATCTGTCAAGCTTTTAAAAAGTGAGGAAATAAACCCTTGGGAGTTTTAGTTTATCTCTGCTTCTTGAGATAGTATGTTAATTTGGCTTGAGACACAAAGAAAAGAAAATCCAGTTTCATATTTTAGTTCTTCTCTGGACAGAAGATAAGCTCTACATGATTCAAAGTTCAAAATATTTAATGTGTACTGGGCGTCAGTTCATCAAGTATCTGAAAGAAGACCTTTAGCACTGGTCAACACCCACCAGTTGGGATGTTGGTGGGTTACCGGGGGCTTCTTCCAGTTTGCACATTGGTGTGTTCTTACACAATACTGTTAAACCCAGTGACTGCCCCTTTGTGCAGGGCTGTGTGGGAATCGGTGAATGTGTAATATTAAGTGCTAAGTGGTAAATAAGAGTATAGGAGTGCTTTATGAAAGCAGTCTATTTATTGTAATGCTTTAGCCACTACGCTGTGAAATTAACATTAAGTTGAAAAAATGAGTAACAAAAAATAAACATTCTTTTGCTATTAAAAACATTTAATAACAAGTTTAAATATCAAACTTTTGAATAAACTGTTATTATTTCAGTTTCCGGAATATATCACCAAACAAGTTTTAAAACAATAGAATTACCACTAAGTGCAACATGGTTAACCTTTTGGGCTGCAGAATACCTGAGACACCATCATTGTCAGAGTGATGCAAAGTGATTGAGCTCAGAGCTCCAATATAAGGGAAACTAAATTAGCAATAACATGTTATTATATGGAACAGGAAAATAACACTGTTGACTATAAAGACTGTCACATTCATCATTTTGGGCTACAGGCTGCTACAAACTTTACTGCAACATTTATAGCACTAGTCTGTTATCAACACAATTATCTGCAAACACATTATTTCAAATAATGTAATCGGGTCTTCCATTTGTGCAGTTTCTACATCAGCATTATGAGCATTTCAGCAGTCACCTGGAGTTTCAGATGGCATTTAAAGAGACACTCAGCTCATCTATTTGTTTTTTGGAGTATTGTTTGAGTGACTTCTCTCTCATGTTGTCATTTCAAGAAAAAGATTATTATTATATACTAATGATACATAAGAATTATGACCTGAATGCACTGTTTTGCCAAACACATTTTGCTTTTCCAAGATCAACTCTATAAATTCTCTGAAGGCTCCTGTTCTACTTGTGTTATATAAACACAAATAGGATATAAAAGGATATTGTACAAATAGAAATACAGTGGGGCAAAAAAGTATTTAGTCAGCCACCGATTGTGCAAGTTCCCCCACCTAAAATGATGACAGAGGTCAGTAATTTGCACCAGAGGTACACTTCAACTGTGAGAGACAGAATGTGAAAAAAAAATCCATGAATCCACATGGTAGGATTTGTAAAGAATTTATTCGTAAATTAGGGTGGAAAATAAGTATTTGGTCAATAACAAAAATACAACTCAATACTTTGTAACATAACCTTTGTTGGCAATAACAGAGGTCAAACGTTTACTATAGGTCTTTACCAGGTTTGCACACACAGTAGCTGGTATTTTGGCCCATTCCTCCATGCAGATCTTCTCGAGAGCAGTGATGTTTTGGGGCTGTCGCCGAGCAACACGGACTTTCAACTCCCACCACAGATTTTCTATGGGGTTGAGGTCTGGAGACTGGCTAGGCCACTCCAGGACTTTCAAATGCTTCTTACGGAGCCACTCCTTTGTTGCCCGGGCGGTGTGTTTTGGATCCTTGTCATGTTGGAAGACCAAGCCTCGTTTCATCTTCAAAGTTCTCACTGATGGAAGGAGGTTTTGGCTCAAAATCTCACAATACATGGCCCCATTCATTCTGTCCTTAACACGGATCAGTCGTCCTGTCCCCTTGGCAGAAAAACAGCCCCATAGCATGATGTTTCCATCCCCATGCTTCACAGTAGGTATGGTGTTCTTGGGATGCAACTCAGTATTCTTCTTCCTCCAAACACGACGAGTTGAGTTTATACCAAAAAGTTCTACTTTGGTTTCATCTGACCACATGACATTCTCCCAATCCTCTGCTGTATCATCCATGTGCTCTCTGGCAAACTTCAGACGGGCCTGGACATGCACTGGCTTCAGCAGCGGAACACGTCTGGCACTGCGGGATTTGATTCCCTGCCGTTGTAGTGTGTTACTGATGGTGACCTTTGTTACTTTGGTCCCAGCTCTCTGCAGGTCATTCACCAGGTCCCCCCGTGTGGTTCTGGGATCTTTGCTCACCGTTCTCATGATCATTTTGACCCCACGGGATGAGATCTTGCGTGGAGCCCCAGATCGAGGGAGATTATCAGTGGTCTTGTATGTCTTCCATTTTCTGATGATTGCTCCCACAGTTGATTTTTTCACACCAAGCTGCTTGCCTATTGTAGATTCACTCTTCCCAGTCTGGTGCAGGTCTACAATACTTTTCCTGGTGTCCTTCGAAAGCTCTTTGGTCTTGGCCATGGCGGAGTTTGGAGTCTGACTGTTTGAGGCTGTGGACAGGTGTCTTTTATAAAGATGATGAGTTCAAACAGGTGCCATTCATACAGGTAACGAGTGGGGGACAGAAAAGCTTCTTACAGAAGACGTTACAGGTCTGTGAGAGCCAGAGATTTTCCTTGTTTGAGGTGACCAAATACTTATTTTCCACCCTAATTTACGAATAAATTCTTTACAAATCCTACCATGTGAATTCATGGATTTTTTTCTCACATTCTGTCTCTCACAGTTGAAGTGTACCTCTGGTGCAAATTACTGACCTCTGTCATCATTTTAAGTGGGGGAACTTGCACAATCGGTGGCTGACTAAATACTTTTTTGCCCCACTGTATATGATGTATCAATGACTGCTGCACCAGAAAAAACAAACTGGAACATTAAAATATGCACAGATAAATAAATCAACAATCTTCTTGTGGTGTGAGCGAGAGAGAGTGTGAGTGTGTCTTTGACACGAAATGTACTCGATAATGAGGCCGGAGTAGCCGGAGTCAGACAGAGGTACATCAAGGAGATCCAGGCTATCCACAGCTCCCCAAGAGTACCGAAGACCTGAGGCCACACATCTCAGCGACATCCGATAAGCCACCCCGTATCACCAAGGGAGTGGGTCAACGAGCACGACAGAACAGTATTAGGGGCAGCAGCGTCTACCTGGGAGCAATAGGGAGGCACCTGGCCCTTCCCTCCATGGCCAGGTACCACAGGGGCCAAGGCTCAACAAGCCCAGGCCCAGCCATACACATATGCACACACATATTTTTCTTTGTTTTTCCAACAGATGTGCTTTTCTATCAGTGTACACACACAACTTAAACTCTCTTAGACAAACTGTCTTCTAATCGCTTAGTAAGTAATCTTCAAGAATGGTGCTCCAGACTTCTTTAAGCACATTCCAGAGCTCGTTTTTATATCAGCCCCCCTTTTTTCCCATTCTCTGTTAAGATGATTAAATTGTTTTGAGGTTTAGGTTCTGTGGTGGTTAGTCCATGAATGACAGTGTTTATTTGTGTGCTTTTCTATCTAGGCATGATTTCACTGCACTGGCAATGTGTTTGGGATCACTGCCATGTCAGAGAATGCCAATCACATGCTTTCCAAATGATATTAGATCATGGATCAAAATCTGAAGTTCTTTTCTGTGTTCATAATTCCATCAGTTTTAACAAGAACCCCAACATTACTGACCAAAGCCAACCCAAACCATGACACAACCATGTTTTACAGATGGCTGTATATACTGTATATATATGTCTATCTATCTATCTATCTACCTAGATATATATATATATATATATATATATATATATATATATATAAAAAACACCCAGCACGCCCCTGCGGGCGGTTTATCCTTCAAGCTCGGGTCCTCTACCAGAGGCCTGGGAGCTTGAGGGTCCTGCGCAGTATCTTAGCTGTTCCCAGGACTGCGCTCTTCTGGACAGAGATCTCCGATGTTATTCCCGGGATCTGCTGGAGCCACTCGCCTAGCTTGGGAGTCACCGCACCTAGTGCTCCGATTACCACGGGGACCACCGTTACCTTCACCCTCCACATCCTCTCGAGCTCTTCTCTGAGCCCTTGGTATTTCTCCAGCTTCTCGTGTTCCTTCTTCCTGATATTGCTGTCATTCGGAACCGCTACATCGATCACTACGGCCGTCTTCTTCTGTTTGTCTACCACCACTATGTCCGGTTGGTTAGCCACCACCATTTTGTCCGTCTGTATCTGGAAGTCCCACAGGATCTTAGCTCGGTCATTCTCCACCACCCTTGGGGGCATCTCCCATTTTGACCTCGGGACTTCCAGGTTATACTCGGCACAGATGTTCCTGTACACTATGCCGGCCACTTGGTTGTGGCGTTCCATGTATGCCTTGCCTGCTAGCATCTTGCACCCTGCTGTTATGTGCTGGATTGTCTCTGGGGCATCTTTACACAGCCTGCACCTGGGGTCTTGCCTGGTGTGATAGACCCCAGCCTCTATGGATCTTGTACTCAGAGCTTGTTCTTGTGCTGCCATGATTAGTGCCTCTGTGCTGTCTTTCAGTCCAGCTTTGTCCAGCCACTGGTAGGATTTCTGGATATCAGCCACCTCCTCTATCTGCCGGTGGTACATACCGTGCAGGGGCCTGTCCTTCCATGATGGTTCCTCGTCTCCCTCCTCTTTCTTGGGTTTCTGCTGCCTGAGGTATTCACTGAGCACTAGGTCAGTTGGGGCCATCTTCCCAATGTATTCTTGGATGTTCCTTGTCTCATCCTGGACTGTGGTGCTGACACTCACCAGTCCCCGGCCCCCTTCCTTCCGCTTAGCGTACAGCCTCAGGGTGCTGGACTTGGGGTGAAACCCTCCATGCATGGTAAGGAGCTTTCTTGTCTTTATGTCAGTGGCTTCTATCTCCTCCTTTGGCCAGCCTATTACCCCAGCAGGGTACCTGATCACGGGCAGGGCGTATGTGTTGATGGCCCGGATCTTGTTCTTACCATTCAGCTGACTCCTCAGGACTTGCCTGACCCTCTGCAGGTACTTGGTGGTTGCAGCCTTTCTAGCGGCCTCTTCATGGTTCCCATTCACCTGCGGGATCCCCAGGTACTTGTAACTGTCCTCTATGTCTGCAATGTTGCCTTCTGGTAGTTCAATCCCCTCAGTTCTGACTACCTTCCCTCTCTTTGTTACCATCCGACTACACTTTTCCAGTCCGAACGACATTCCAATGTCATTGCTGTATAGCCTGGTAGTGTGGATCAGTGAATCGATGTCTCGTTCACTCTTGGCATACAGCTTGATGTCATCCATGTACAGGAGGTGGCTGACAACTGCTCCGTTCCGTAGTCGGTATCCGTAGCCAGTCTTGTTAATGATCTCACTGAGGGGGTTCAGGCCTATGCAGAACAGCAGTGGGGACAGAGCATCTCCTTGGTAGATCCCGCACTTGATGGTGACTTGTGCTATGGGCTTGGAGTTGGCCTCTAGTGTTGTACGCCACATCCCCATTGAGTTCCTGATGAAGGCTCTTAGGGTCCCATTGATCTTGTACAATTCTAGGCATTCCAGTATCCAGCTGTGGGGCATTGAGTCATAGGCCTTCTTGTAATCAATCCAGGCAGTGCACAGGTTGGTCAGTCTGGTCTTGCAGTCTCGGCTGACTGTTCTGTCTACCAGTAGTTGGTGTTTTGCGCCTCTGGTATTCTTGCCAATTCCTTTCTGTGTCCCACTCATGTATTGACCCATGTGCCTGTTCATCTTAGCCGATATGATGCCTGACAGGAGCTTCCATGTAGTACTGAGGCAGGTTATTGGTCGGTAGTTGGAGGGGACCGGTCCCTTCTTGGGGTCCTTGGGGATCAGGACCGTCCGACCTTCGGTTAGCCATTCCGGGTGTCTCTCGTTAACTAGCAGCTGGTTCATTTGTGCTGCCAGACGCTCGTGGAGTGCAGTCAGCTTCTTTAGCCAGTAGGCGTGAACCATGTCGGGCCCTGGTGCTGTCCAACTCTTCATACTGGAGACCCTTTCTTGGATATCTGCCACTGTGATGGTTACTGGACCCTGTTCAGGGAGGTCGCTGTGGTCTGCCCTCAGATCCACTAGCCACTGAGCATTGCCGTTATGGGTTGCGTCCTTCTCCCATATGCTCTTCCAGTATTGCTCCGTCTCCAGCCTTGGTGGTGCTGTTCTCTTATTATTGTTCCCTTGCCACTGAGAGTACACCTTTGCTGGTTCTGTGGAGAACAGCTGGTTTATTCTCCTGCCTTCTATCTCTCTGGTGTACCTCCTCAAGCGGCTGGCCAAGGCTATGAGTCTTTGCTTGGCAGTTTCCAAGGCCTCAGGTATGGACAGCTTGCTGTATTTCTTATGCACCTTCTTTGTCGCACCTTTCTGCAACTCCGTTAGTTGGCTAACCTCCCTCCGTGCTACTTTGATCTTGCCCTCTAGCCTCCTTCTCCATGGAGGGTACTGCCCCTTGTGGCTGTTCAACTTGTAGCCAAGCATCTCACTGATCACTGCTGCCGTATTGTAGATCAGCTTGTTAGTGTCGGTAATCGTGGTTGTAGGTATTGCCCGTAGTGCTGCATTAACATCATCTAGCAGACCTTCTGAGGGTACTTCACGTAATCTTGGTAACCGGCTACGGGGGATCCAGGTTTCAAGCTTGGCCATGATCCTATTTTTCAGGTCAGTTCCTCTCGCACTCAACGATCCTTCTCCTATCGCACTTGGGGCTATGTACCCAATCTCGGGTGGGGGTGATGATATCTCCCCCCTGACCTGGCGTCCTGACTCCTCCTTGCCGTAGCATTTGTGTTGTACCTCGTCAATCTCTAGCTGTGAGAGCAGTCCCTTCTTTCGAATGTTGGAACACTGAGCTACTAGTTGTTTCGCCGTCATTGTGGATGTGGGGATCGAAGAATCCATAGGTCCGTCATCCTATTCATGTAGCCCCTTCTGCCGGGGTTACTTGCGTAGTAGCATTCCAACAACGCCCTGTTTTTGTCTCTTGCCCACCGATGCCTTCTTGTTCCAGTAGCCCACTTTTCGTCAGGGTGCCCTGGTTCCTCAACACCTGACGCGGACCTTGTTGATCCGGGCGACGTCCGAGCCGGCATGCCTTCATATTTATCTGTCTCGCTCATGTCTGCGGTAGGCTCGCTTAGCATAGGGGGTCTAGCCTTAGGACCCTTACTGGATACAGACGCCCCAGGCAGGAATCGAACTTGAGCCATTTCTCTGTAATAAACTCTCTTTTCCAAAGATGAGGGATTTCTTGATCAGATAGATTAATTTTTTTATTACTTTGTTTTTCAGCAACATTAAATTTAAAATCTGTACTTTTGAGTTAAAATATATATTTATAATTTTAATAAATGACAAATTAAAAAACCATGAACATTTTTTGTATCGAAAAAATATCGAACCGTGACACCAAAGTATCGAACCGAACCGAACCGTGAATTTTATATATATATATATATATATATATATATATATATATATATATATATATATGTGTATATATATATATATGTGTATATATATATATATATGTGTATATATATATATATATATTAATTGCTAAATCGCAATTAATTTTCATGACCTTAAGTGTTTTTTGAGATTTTTCCTTTTGTATTATTAATTACTTAAAACCCTGGACATAATTAGGAGAAATAATTTAAAATAATTTATTTATAATTAAATAAAAAAATGCTTTATTATTGTGGCGGGCCGTGGTCTGCGATACTGCTGCAGGTGAGATAGACTCACCTTCACTGCATCTACAATGATGCCTCGCCGGCTTAAAACCTGTGCGCTGCTTGTGCTGTTGTTGTTTTTTGGTGTTGATGTGTACAGCTGGCAGCAGGAGGGCTGCAGCCGTTGAATGTAGGCTACTGTTACAGCAACCGGGTGATCACTGTAAGGGTGGACAGCGCGTGGCTCGGGGTGAGCCGGAGGCTGGCACGCCAGCGGGACCTGCCAAGCTGGAGATGGAGGTCGAGGTGCGCGAGGTGCGCGGGGGGGCTGCCTGAGGGCGGCATGCTGGCTGCTTCGGCACGCAGGCTGCATGGTCCTGCGTGCCGGCCGTCTGCTCAGCTGCCTCTGAGCCCTGGCTCACTTCCACTCCTGCTGCGCCGCCGCTGCTTGCCATATGGGTGGCCATCAGGTCAGCTCCCGGGCTTCTGCTGGAGGCGTGGGCGACCGCCAGAGTGGACACTTCCCCGTCGCTGGGCCGGGGCATGGGGCGCTGATGGTCCAGGCCGATTCCCTCGCCTGCTCGCGGGGTGGGGTGAAGCGGGCGATGGGGGTATGTGGCAGGGCGTGTTCTGCGATGCCGCTGCAGGTTTGGTGGTGGTGATGTGTACAGCTGCCAGCGGGAGAGCTGCAGCCGTTGAATGTACTGTTACAGCAACCGTGTGATTATTGTAAGAATAAACGATGCGGCGAAGCATGAAAATGCCATCGGGTCTGCCGTGGTGGCCTGCTCTCCGCTGACACAGGAGCGGCGAGTCCAGCCTGGCTGTTTCGTTTTTGCCGAAAGCACAGCACAGCAAACAAGCAGAACTCAAAGTAAAGAATCGATCTAACCAGGCTAGTATCGATCCGATACCGATCCCGACTTGGGATCGATACTATCGATATTTGGATCGATCCGCCCACCACTACTAGTCACACCAGCACCAGCACACCTCAGTGTCACCTGCTCTGGCCCCTGGAAGACAATTGACTATGGTTGCTGGTGTCTCTAGATTCACCTGTCTCAGAACAGAATCACCAACAACCAGGGTTTGATCCATGGCAGGTGAGGTCACTGAGTGGGGAAAAATGGTTAGACACATGAACCTGGGGCTTCTATTTAAGAGTGTGCTTCCTCTTCACCGTCACCCAGCCATCCTGTTTTCCTGTCTGAAACCTTAAACCTACCCTACCTTAAGCTGCACCGGCTACAGGGGCCTGGGTAGCTACGGGTTTTTTGAAGGGCAGCCAAGTCTCCAATTTATAGATTCTGGCCTCCAGAACTGGAAATAGGCTATTTTTATTACAAATATCATTATTGCTGAAGGAGGCAGACGAGTAACTAAACCAAGCCATATGAATCAAAGTTGTAGCTCATCTGTTCGATTGGACCACATGGGCCAGCCTTTGCTCCCCATGTGCATCAGCGGGCCTTGGCCACCCCTGAGCCTGTCAGTGGTTCACCACTGTTTTTACCTTGGACCACTTTTGACAGATATTAACCACTGCAGCCACGTGACAAACATTGCAGTTTAGGAGATGTTTTGACTACCCACATCGCAAAATTGGTTTGGCCCGGACCTGGCCCACACAAAGTGCTTACTCATGGCCAACATACCACAAAGAATGACGGCCCTTTGGTGGCCCAGATCTTTTTTGTCAGTGGTGGCCCACACATGGGCCAGCACAAGGCCAGTTGTAGACACACTGCTGGTCCTGTGCTGGCCCAGAACAGTTTCAGCTCTGGCCCCAGATGTCAGCCTAATGTGTACCTTAATCAGGCCATGTAATAACAACATGTGCCGGAACATAATAGTACAAAAGCAACATGATGAAACTCTGATCAGACACTGAATGGACTGATTCTTGTGCTCTATACAACATTCACCCACTTTCTCTAAACTGAGTATTTCCTAACCACATTCATACACATTCACACTATCGACATGCAGGGATCAAACCACTAACCTTCTGATCAGTAGGTGACCTGCTCTACCTCCTGAGCTACAGCCACCCAGTGGTAAACCTGAGTAAACCCTCACTAGGTTTTGGATAAAGTGTACACTCACAAACCTGTCAAATCTGCATTTGAAACGTTGGCTACCATAGCAGTATAGTATTGCAACATGGCATTTGGGTCTTCTAACTAAAATAGGAAAAGAGGAACATAAATAGTGCCATCATTGCCAGACCTGGCCCACAACTGGTTGACATACACCTTGCCATGACAGTCAAAAGTGCCAGCTTGATGCCAGATCCGGGCCAGACCTGTTTTCTATGAGCCTGGGCCACATAACCTAAAAGACAAATGAGCCAGATAATGGCATGCCATCACATAGACGGTGCCCTCTATGCCGCGCCTGGTCCATATCTGGATGACATACGTCTTGTCATGCCAGAAGTCAGCCAGCAGTGCCAGCTTGATACCAGATCCGGGCCAGACTTGCTTGCTATGTGGGTAGGTGCTCTGAGCATGCTCTGACAAGGCTCACAATTTGGAGCCTTGACAGTGTCACTCAAACCCTTACAGTTGCCCATTTTTCCTGTATGGAACACGTTAACTCTGAGCAATGTGCTGGACATCTGCTACTAATATCTTGGTGCCAGATACCACCTTCAGCGGTCTAGAGGAGTTCATGCTTTGATGGGTCAGAGATGGTTTAGCAGAAAAAGGGGACCCAATGCAATATTAGGCAGGTGGTAATTATGGCTGATTAGCGTATGACTGGTTGTGTTTTAACTTTAGTTTATAGAATTGGCATACAATATTAGTGTGTCCCTTACCCCATGAGCCATCATCGGATATGTTGCCAATTTTACAATCTTGCTTTTCATGTGAAGTTGTAGTCTAATGTAGGTTTGAGACTTACAGTGTTGGAAAAACACTGGCGTACTGGAGGAAACAAGTAATAGATTTGAGAAACACTACAAACTAATTCTATATTCATATAATGGCAAATTGTTTTCAAGCCAAATAAATGAGCTCACCTTTGTCCTGTTTGTCCACAACTCTCCTGAGCCATGGATTCTTAGAAATGACTGCTGTGACATGTTTGTACTGGCTTACTGTTCTCAGCATAGCAAAGGATGGTCTCAGTACAAAAAGTATAGTGGTTCATTAAAGCCTACGGCTAATCTGAAACTCCTCTCATTGCACAGTGCGCACCCTGCCAACGTCATGTTGTCTTTCCCCACAAAGAGAGTTTGCAGTAGTACAAAGAATTGCTGCAAGGGTCCTTATAGCAGAATCCATTGTATTCCATTGCCTGCTCATTATCTACTTGCTGGGAAAAACTCATCAGATTCACTTGAGTGTTAAGTCTATTAGTCCTCCTGACAATGTGTCTTAGTTACGGGACAGTGCATTCTGCTTCTAAAGCAATATGGCAGAGTTTTGCTCATAGTCATGTCTACAGTCCATTCAGGGCCCAGCCATTAGTATGCCTGACAACGTTGGGGTCTTTTTAATTAGCAAAGCTCTTCTTAAAGGCTAAAAACTCATTTGTGTTGCTGTGAGTGAGCTCAAACAAAATAATGGGTTATTTTTTCTTTGTTTCTTTAAGCTTTCAGCAGCATTCTCACACCAGAAGGATACAGGGTTGGAAAGTAATATACATACAGTTTGTTCTCATTCACAAAGCATTAAATACTACTCTTTTGTTGACGCATCTGACATCTCAGTGTGATACACAATGATATCCTTTGACATTCATGTCCTCCGCACCAGGTAAAAACTCTTACTTGAGTAACTACTGAGGGCCAAGTTTCACCAGTGCATACTGGGTTTTGGTGTTGTAACACAAAAATGAGTGAGTGAGTATTGGGGCGGCAGTACAGGTCAGCTGATCACAACCTGAACAAAAAGGGAAAAAAATCCCTGGAGCTCACTAGACAAGTTATGAGACTTATTTCAAAGTGATTTTTCCCCATCCTGCACGGCTACACCTGAGAGGGTTCCTCCACCGACCAAAAACCTCTTTAAACCCTCGATCCAAACATTAACAGACCCAGTGGTGCTTTTGCTTGAATCTACATTGGACTTTGCAGTCCTGTGATGTTTGGCAGCTGACCACTTTGTGTTAGCATAGTCTGCTTCTCATGAAGCCTGTGCAGCAGCAATACCAGTAGCCTTTAATGTAAGGAGGCGTAAGAGCCTCACAGGAAAGCCAGCTAGCTAGCACGACTTTGCTTATCTTGCAGCTCTTTGTCAAACATTTATGCAGCTAATGAGCTAGTTAAGAGTGAACTTTAAACCAGCCAGCTGCAAGTGATAACAAGAAAAGGCAAAGGAAAACTCTTATTTGCTTTTTAGCAGTGTTGGGAAGGTTACTTTTAAAATGTATGCCACTACAGATTACAGATTAATTAACCTTCACATTCGCAATTTGTAATTTAGTAAGGCACGCCATATAATGTAACCTTTAATAGTAACCTGATTAGTTGGTTTGCAATGTCTAAGAAGAATTCAGAATGAATAATCACAAATTACAATATAATAAACAGACTTTATTGTGAACCTTTTAGTTATCACATCTTAATGACTCAGTTGTGTTGAGCAGAATTTTCTAAAGTAAGTTAAAAAAAAATGTTTTCGGCAGGATGACCCCCCCCCCCCTCCTTGTTGTCTTTATGCCACAGTAACACAAGTCTTATTTACTGATAACAAGCTTCACTGTGGACCGCACTATATCAACATCTCATCAAAAACTGGACATTATAAAAACTCTTTATATTCAATATTGTGTCCAGTAAACAAGTTGGCAAAATATAACAATAGAGAAGCATGTCAGAAAATAATATTAAAATACATTACTACTATCACTATAGTTACTTTAAATGAAATGAAATTTAGCGCTTGAGAACCCCTCCAAAATAGACCATAATAGACCCATTTCTGTAATATACTCACATATCTATATTATTGTTAATATATATTGTAATATATCTATATCACTAAAGCACTTCTGGATGGATGCAAACTGCATTTCGTTGCCCTGTACCTGTGCATGTGCAATGACAATAAAGTTGAATTCTATTCTATTCTATTCTCTTTCCAAAAAGCTCTAAAATCATTTGTGATACAAATTATAAAAACAAAACTACTGAAACACTTCAGAGGCATTACTGAGATTTATGAGCACATGCTAGAAGACTGAATGTCCACAGACGATAATGTGATAAAAACACACAGATTATTGAGTCACTAGTTACGCTGTTACATCAGCAGCAACTAAAATATCTGTATTTGTCTTTTCAACATACTGTGGCCCCTGTGGCCAGAACTTCACAGCCTTCATTTTCATTAGTCTTGTCCCAGTTCCTGATGTCACTGATGAGAAGAGTGCAGGGCTATAAATCATTCTGCAGTGGCAAGGATGCCCTTCAACAAGTAAAGTAGAGGTCTGAAGTAATTACAGGATTTCCGAACATCAGTGAAACACACATATTGTTAATCCCTCCATCCGAAACTGAGCAACAGGAAAAAACACAATTAATGTGCAAGTCTGTTCATGATGCCCTTGTTTTCTGGAATAGCTGCCTTTTTCAAAAACGGAAAGTATGGGGGTGGTTGGCTTTCAGGTACGTCCGGAGTATCTTCCTTGTGTTCCAAACAATCAGGATTTAATTGTGATGTTCATCTTGATCTACCTTACTCTTACCATGGTTGACCCTTACATCCATGGATCATAGCACCAGTTCAAAACTTGACCACATCACTAGGGCTAGGTATCGATTTTGATTCCAATAACCGATTTGATTCAATTTTGACTCAGACAGTCAGAATTCGGCAGCAGGGTGGCACCTCACAGCAAGAAGGTCCTGAGTTCGATTCCACCATCAGGCCGGGGTCTTTCTGTGTGGAGTTTGTGTGGGTTCTCCTTGGGTACTCCGGCTTCCTCCCACAGTCCAAAGACATGCACTTTGTGGGGATAGGTTAATTGAAAAATCTAAACTGTAGGACTGAATGTGAGTGCGAATGGTTGTCTGTCCCTGTGTGACCTGTCCAGGGTGTACCCCGGCTCTCGCCCTATGACAGCTGGGATAGGCTCCCGCCACCCTGAAAAGGATAAGCGGAAGTGAATGGATGGATGGACAGTCAGAAGTCATCATCATTTATCAGTACGTATCCATATTTTTATATACATAAAAAGAAAGCTGAGACTTCATCAGAGGTGTGAGCATCACAGCAGATGCCTTTGTGTCAAAGTAACTGAGAATAAAACAGAAGAACATGAAGGAGATCTTCCTGGCCTGGCTTTTTATAGCAGATATCCTTAAAAATATTCTGCAGTAGAACCAAAAGAAGAAAACATGAATCAACATCTGAACATTACCTGCTGCTGAAGTGAAGCAGAGCAAAGTTACAGAGGTTTAAAAGTTTACATTTCTTTGGTATTGAACAGCAGAAATGAGGGTTTCTTGTTGGAAGTCATTTTTGGAAAAAAAAAACAGCAGCTGACTGTACTGTAAACAATGTTAGACTGGTGCGTAATAAGTAGAGGTGGGAATCACCATACATCCCACGATACGATATTATCACAATACTTAACGCACGATACGATATTATTGCAATTTTTTTTTTAAATATTTTGATTCTGTACATAAAGGTAAACTTTGTCAATATTCATTTTATCTAATATCAAAGTCTCGCACTCAGTCTTTCTCTCATTTCAGTCAGTTTTATTGTTGACAAACTGAACGGTTTGTATTACAGTCTAGTCCAACTTAACTGAATGCAACCATCTGGTACAAATATAGCTATTCTGAACTATGCAATTTTTTATGAAAACTATGCAGCCCATTCAGTAATTGAAGAATGTGAAAGTAAATTAAAACAAAATATAATTTTACATTAAATAAAAAAGTTTTAAACTTAATTAAAATAAAACGAAACTGTCATGTTTATTGCTGCCAAAAAAAAGTTAAAACACATTTGGACAGTGAAGGAATGTCAGGATTCTTGCTCAGAAAAAGGATCAACATGCTCTGAAGTCAGAGCACAAAAACCTTTTTTGTAACAAAATATCGATTCCTGCTGTCCCTGTATCGATACATTGTTAGCAAACAAAATATCACGATACTACACAGTATCGATTTTTCCCCCCACCCCTAATAATAAGCAGTGAATAATGCAGAAAACAGCTGTTTGACGGCAAACTAATCTCTGAGTACACTGAGAGAGAGAGAGAGTGCAGGAAGTAAAGCAGCCAAAGTCAGAGGGAGTTAATGAGCATGTTTATCGAACATGAAGCGTAGTTTTGATCTATTTTTGCTGCTGGTTCAGTGAGTTTTGGTCAGAGAGTGACGAAACCTGCAGCATCAGAATCTGGGGGATGTCTGCTTTCAGCACCAAAGGCATCATTTGTACTGGTACCATTAACACCACCTGTCGCAGACTATAAACTTTTGTCACGCTTTTCTGATTCATTTATCTCTTGAAGAGATGATTTTCTTAATTTTGTAGAATGCTACACAATGCAATGTCAAAGTACTGTCACACTTACTGTCCTACATGGGAACCTATTAATTTATGAAGACTGTTTACATTTTAATCAGTCTGTCAGACTGCTGTGGTAGGGCTACATTCAGTGTAGCAATAATGGCCCTGTGCTGGCTGCTTTCCAGTTTACTGATGTTGTCAAAGGTTTAAATCAATTCAGCTGCAGATATAATATTTCTAGTAACTCTATTAAAACATGGTAAAACTAACATGCTTAAAAGTCAAAATAACATCTTGACAAACTTTATTTTGGAAATGTAATAGACTTAACAGAATCAGTACAAATTTAAACAAATATGGGCAAAATAAGCATGAATGCTGTATAGCATATTGCAAACATGGCCTATTTTTGATACATTTTGGTTTCTCCCTGACCTCCACCAGACTTCTTTGCTGTGCTCCCAATCCTTGTCATCCAGGGTGAATTGAGTTTCTCGTTATATTTCCAAGGATGCAGATAAAAACAGTATTTTATTTTCTAGATTGTTGATCCTGTAGTAAAGCATCCACTGATTTTGCGAAACCAGGCACGTTTGTTGTCAGCTCTTGTGTCTGGGTCACAAGTGCTTTTGCAAGCCCTGTATACTTGCTGATATGAGCCAGAGGTCACTCACCAAGTTTGGCAAGCTTGGTGAGTGAGCTAATGCTAATAAGCTTTGAGTAAGCCCATGTCAATGTCAGTGGAGGTGTGGGTTTGTTGATTTGTAAAATTCGTACTGGAGATGTGTGGCTCTGCTGGCTCCAGGTAAAACGTCATCTCTGGTGTTCATAATGGGTGAAGGTTCCCCAAGGCCCAAGTTCAAAGGAGCATGATCTTGGAGCATGCATTGAGACTATATTTAAGTACATTATTTATCTTATGTGTAACTCTCACCTACTACATCCAGAGAATCAATTACCTCGATCTGTTCAGCTGTTAACAAAAGTTTAATGCTGTCCTCAATGAGTCAAGGATAATTCAGTCACAGGACCTGCACCAATGCCCTTAGCTGACTGACACCTTGTTGTATGCAATTTTTGATTTTTTGAAGCACATCATTAAACATGTTGCATTGCTCAACTAAGACCAGTTTGCATGCAGAAGTTTCACTGCTTCTCCTTATTTGTCACTATTGTGTTCCACGAGACAGAAAGAATGCTTTTCTAATTACAATTATCAAGCTGTGCTTATTATTTTATTAGTAATATTAGTAAGTTACCTGTGGTTGAATCATCAGTTGCGCAGCGCTTGGCAGATTTGACATCTTAAATGAACTGACTACGCTGTTGGTCATTCCATCTCAAATAAACCATCATAATGACCGTCTACGACTGGCATAAAAATGTTATGGTCCGAAACTTCCACATATATAATGATTGCTGCAAAATTTGAGTGTCATATAGAAAATACTTGTGCACACATTAATAAAAAACTTGTCATTAGCAATTTTTAGCAGTTTCTGAATTATATATAGTGGATTTTTAGAATATTGCAAAATAAAGCATGTAGCTGTAACAACAATGCTGTTTTCTTCCAACCTTTATGCAAATATGACTAGTCATACCTAGGGGAGTGGAGAAACCGGTTCAGTAGTCCAATTCTCGGAAATTGTTAGTCTGCCAGCTTATTGGTCACGCTTATCGGTTCTTGCACTCTCAGCTGATTTCATTTGGTGTGTCGGAGGAGGAAAAAATCCATATCCTGACATTACTTTCATGTTTATTGCACAAAAGGATGAAAGTGCCATGGTACAGGGGAGACTGCTCCAGCACAGAAACAACTGCATCATACTATCAGCCCAACTTCGGCTCATTACGAGCATCTCCACAGACAGCATGCTTACGCTAAGCTAACCAAGAATCCAGAGTGATGTTTTCCCACCTGCTGTGTTTTGTTTTCTGCCTTGGTGTAGTTCACCTGTGCAGGTATGAACAAAGTGATCACAGTCAACAAACCTAAAACAAACGTCTCAGCACCACAAACAACTTGTTTGTCCAGGTTGTTTGTGGTGTGACTATGATTGGATCTCGATTCAACCTAACTGCTAGCTGTATGTTGGAATTTTAAGCCAAACACCTTGTAGTAGCCATGTATGAATTGTATTCTAGGATACAGCAGAATACCATAGATGTGTTAAGGTCGATACGAGTTAGCAGCTAGCTGTGAAATGAATGTAAATTCTCCACGTTCTCCAATAATTGAGAACACAGAACCTTCTTCCTGTATTGTTGCTTCTGCTCCAGACACAGGGAGTTTCATATACATTGTCACTTGATAGAAAACAAAAAAAGCAGGCCAGTTTGATTGGTCATGCTCAGGCCTGAAAATGTTCAGATATTTTAACATAAAAGAAGCTTAAACTAATCCCCCAGGGCTACTGCTTTTTTACCTAAAATCAAAAAGACATCAAGCAGCCAAGGCACGTTCCTTTGGTGGGTATTCGTCTCTTCACTCTTAAAGAGTCTTATCAAAGAGCCTCATTGGTGGCTTACAGAGGCTGTTTCAGCACATAAATAGCTGCTTTCACAGTCTGTGGCTTCAGGGACTGTAGCTGGACCTTGACAAACTTCTGTCACCTGAATGCATAATAAGTAAGGTCACAGCGAAGTCTTAACACAAGGTACATCTATCGTCGTGGTCTTTCATTGCTACCTATAATTTTCAGGTTTGCTCCAGCCATGTGCATTACTTCTTTGAATAACACTGTAGGGAACTCTCCCCTGTAGACATGAGTGAGGTGGTAATGCCAAACTGAATGAGGGTTCAGTAGCAGTGAAAGGATGGTTAATGGTGCGAAGGTTCATTACTTTGAGTCCTAAAAGCTCAAACATTGTATTATTATTATTACTACCATAAAATATAATACTACTACTACTACTACTACTACTAATAATGATAATAATAATAATAATGATAATGATCATGGATTTGATCAATATTAACCATATTCAAGCATTTATGGGTAATCAACAGTTAGTTAATTTGAAAGTTAGTATATTTAGTTTAGGTACTTTTTTAGATACTTTGTTTGGAACTCGCTCATTCTCTACATGTACATAATAAGGTAATTGTGAGGCCTTTCTCAGTATTGCCATAACCCAATCCGTCATAGAACCAGTGCTAAAAATTGTCTATCTATATATGAATATACATCTAAAGTGTGTATCTTTCATTAGACGAGCCTCTATAGAGCCTGACTGCATGCTGAGGTGGCAATTCAACCATTCATTCAACCATTTGATTACAGCTGCTCATGAGTGAATGAACATGGTGCAATAAAAGTACTTTTAGAAGTACATTTTTTCAAGACAGATTACACGTATTTAAATTTACTAGAGTCGGGTTAGAGGTTGCCACGCCAGCATGCAGTCGAGTTCTACTGAGTCTTGCTAATTTTATTCAGTTGTGTTGCAACAGGAACACATTTAAAAGTTTGAGGACACCGGCCCTCGAGGACTGCAGTTTGACAGCCCTGTTTTAAAAGGTCAAAATTCACAGAATTTATATCATTATGTGAAAAAATGACTGAGAGCCTCTGCAAAAACTTTTCCTACAGATTTTGCTAATACAAACTGTATATCAGGAGAGTGGACCCAAATGCAGACTTCTAAAACAAACCTTTATTGAGGTGAAGCAAGTAATGTCAAGGCTGCAAACAGTAAATATCTATATCTATATACTATAAACCTCAGCCAAGGCAGGACATTCAAACAGTATCAGAACATCCACTGAGCACAAACACAGGGAAGGAGAAACAGAGGCTGTATTAATGAGCAGCCTGGGTCATGATGTCTGGAAGCTGGTCAGATGTGTTGAGATGGGCTGTGAATGAATCAAACTGCATCACTGTGATGATCTGACAGGAATATCACTCAACATTTCAGACAGAGGTTTTGCTCAGCCTTAGGCAACTGTTCATCCCTGTATCTTTGATGGTATGTGCTGTTCTTTGCAGGTCTATGCTGATTTTGTATTTTCCCAGGAAGTGATGTGGCTCTTTGACAGCTGCAGGTTTGTGAGATCAAGATTTTTGGCACATTTAGTGTCATAGGTTTATTTGAAAGGCAAGATCTACACTACCAGTCAAAGTTTGGACACACATTCTCATTTAATAGTTTTTTCTTTATTTTTATTACTTTCTGCAATATAGATACAAACTGAAGACATCACATATATGAAGCAACATATATGGAAATATGTAGCAAAGAAAAAAAGTAAGGCAAAACAACAGCCCATCATTACTGTAAGAACTGAAGGCTGGTCAGTTCAGGAAACTGCTCAAACTCTGAATGTGTCCCCAAGTGCAGTCACAAAAACCATCAAGCACTACGATGAAACTGGCTCACATGAGGACGCCCCAGGAAAGGAAGACCAGGAGTCTCCTCTGCTGCTGAGGATAGGTTCATCCGAGTCACCAGCCTCAGAAATCACAAGTTAACAGCAGCTCAGATTAGAGCCCAGATAGATGCCACACAGAGCTGCAGTAGCAGACACATCTCTGCATGTTCAGAGGAGACTGTGTGAATCAGGCCGTTATGGTCAAATAGCTGCTGAGAAACCACGACTAAGGAAAAGCAACAAGCAGAAGAGATTTGTTTGGATGGACATTAGACCCTCTGTGCTTTGGTCTGATGAGTCCAAATCTGAGATCTTTGGTTCCACTCGCTGTGTCCTTGTGCGACACAGAAAAGGTGCACGATGGTCTCTACATGCATGGTTCCCACTGTAAAGCATGGAGGAGGAGGTGTGATGGTGTGGGGGGGGGGTCTTTGGTGGTCACACTGTTGGGGATTTATTCAAAACTGAAGGCACGCCAAGGCAATGGCTCCCAGATTAAAATACAGAGCAATTCCAGGATTTCTGTATTTCATCTAACACTGAATTCAGGATGTTAATATTATTATTTTTTCCTGAGCGAGGAAGATCACACACTCAGATTCAGGGTACTTTTTTTCTCCACCTTCCCATGAAGCAAAGGGGGAATTTGTAGCAGATCGCTTAGCTCATATGAAAGGATAAACGGGGCGCCGCTAGCTCTTGCTGAATAGGAATTCATTCAAGTGCACTAGAAAAGGTCTACCTCAAAAGCCATCTGCTTAATTCAAAGCATTAAAGCCACTTTTAAAGCCATAATGCTTGATGGCTTTCTTCATGTGTTAGTCCATTAACCAAGGCTGTAAATGGATGAGTTTATTTGGGCAGGGAGATGGAGGAGCGGGTCTGCTTGATGGCAGAGCTGCTGGTGGAAATAGTGTGTGTGTGTGTGTGTGTGTGTGTGTGTGTGTGTGTGTGTGTGTGTGTGTGTGTATGTGTGTGTGTGTGTGTGTGTGTGTTGGGGGGGATCTTGTGTATCACTGTTCTCTGCAGGCATCTTGTCAAGTTAGTAATGAAAATGCCCTGCTGAGAGTTGTTCCCAGTGTTTTGCAGAAAAAGATGATGTGAAAGCACATGAGCTGACATCCCAGCCACCCCAAATGGCCCATTGTGAACATGAGGTAGAAAACTGCCCATAGTATATACGATAACCTGAGGGCCTTTAGGCCCTGTGATGAGGCTGACGACAGAACAGGGTTATGGCTGAGTTACAAAACCTAAGGAAATTTAAAGGAGATGGGTGGCAGCACACTGCAAAAAGAGGAGCATGTGAGATTTAAGGTCCTTTGGACAAAAAACACAATTAAAGAAGGCGAGAGAGAAGTGATTGGAAAAGGAAAAACGTAGCAGAACGGGAGCAGCAGCGACATTACATCTGTGGCTGAAAACAGATGATTTCCCATTTAACACTCCATTGGGTTCACTGTTATCCTGGGTCCTGTCTGGCACTGTGATGGCACCAGTGCTTTCCTTCTGTTTCACAATAACAACCCTCAAACCATCCGCACACAACAACAGAAAACCAGCGTCTATAAACCCTCCCCACTGTTCACCTACTGTACTGTTCAATATACCCACCACAGAGGCTTCCAGGACACTATTAGACAGCCTGCAGGATACTGGGTGGAAGGTGGAAATGGGATTTGAGTGGAATGATGTCCAAATAACAACAATCTACCACCCACACCTCTCTCTATAGGTAGAGTAATGGACCACAATAGACTCAATGGGAGGCATTGTCAACATGTTTTTTTCATGGGGTAAATGATCAGACAGCAGAGTGGTGAGGATGGTCACTGTTTCACTGAGAGATGGGACACGATCACAAGGACAGAGAAAGGGAGTAAAATTATCCAACCTCGATTCCTTAGTGGGGCTTAAGCTAACGCTGGGCTACTGGGAAAAGGGCATTAGGGGAATTTCAATTTGAATTTTATTTATATAGCACCAAATCACAATAGCAGTCGTCTCGAGGTGCTTTATATTTTAAAGTAAAGACCGAACAATAAGACGACCCCCTATGAGCAAGCACTTTGGCGATATTGGGAAACAAAAACTCCCCTTTAAAAGGAATAAACAGGCTGGGGGAGGGGCGGCCATCTGCCGTGCCTGGTTGGGGGTGAGGAGAAGAAGACAAGATAAAGACACACTGTGGAAGAGAGCCAGAGATTAATAACTAATGATTGAATGCAAAGTGGTTTTTGAACACATAGCGAGTGAAAAAAGTGAGTGAAAAAGTAAAGGAAAATTGCATTGTGGGAATCCCCCTGCAGCCTGCACCTATTGCACCTGATTCAGTCATAACCATATGCTTTGTCTTTAAGCATAATCTTAAAAGTAGAGATAGTGTGTGTCTCACGAATTTAAAAGGGAGCCAATATAGGAGAAATACGCTCTCTTTTTTTCTTGTTCCTGCAGCATTTTGAATCATCTGAAGACTTCACTGATTGTTTTTGGTCTAGCCTAGAAGTAATTTTATTTACTTTATTTAACCTTTATTCATACTTGTACTCCCATTGAGACCTGTTCAAGGCAAACATGTTAAAATTACAACAATAAAATAAACTATAAGAGTCATGTCAAACACGAGAATAATTTCCCAGAGATGATTTCACAAAAACATTCATAAAAACATTTGTGAAATCAGTTGAGAGAGCTTCAAATCCTTCTGTAATGTATTCCATGAAGACGGGGCAGAACAGGAGAAAGTGATGGAACGATGTCCTGAGACCACAGCCTATGACCAAACCGTGTAACATGTACTCTATAAATAAGAGGGCAGTGAACCAGAAACTGATTTATAGATAAAACGATACCAATGAACCATCCTGTGTAAGACCAATGGGGACCAGTCAACCAGAGCATATAGAGTACAGTGGTGTGTTACAGGTTTACAGCCAGTTATAAATCTTAATGCCCCATGATAGACAGAATCCCTCTGATGAAGAGTGTGAGCGGAGGTGTGTATGTAAATGTCATTGTGATCCAGGACGGGTAAAAAATGGCAGCAACAAGTCTTTTCCTCAAGCTCAACTTCAGCCTCAGTTTCTTTAACAGACGGTCAATGTGTGGCTTAAAGGAAAGCTTGTCATCAGTCACAATACCGAGCTATTTGTTTGAAGCCACAGTTTCAGTAGAAATACCCTGAGCCGATACAAGAGAGGGAAGTACAACTGGACTTTGGTTTTTTCTGCACTTCAGTTCCAGCTGAGACCGAAAACTATCAAAGCTAGCTGTAATTGTTTGAAAATCATATCGATGGTACGAGTACAACAATACATATTTGGATCATCTGCATAAAAATGTACAGATGCATTTAGATTTCGTCCCAGGGCGATAATAAAGTTCACCCCAGGACCGAGCCCTGCAGCACTCCATTAGTGACATTTAAAAAACTGGAAGAAAGACCACTGAGCTGCACTGTTTACGGTCTCATAGACAATTAGAGAAGCAGCCAACTGCTTGGTCTGAAGGCCTATTTCCAGTAATCCACAAAATGCCACGGTCTATTGTGATTGAGAACTTTTTGGGAAGCAGTTACAGTGCTGTGCAGTTTCCTAAAACCAGATTGGAAGTGAGATAAAATACCATGTTCATCCAGATAATGTTGAAGTTGATTATTTACTATAATTCCAAGAACCTTTGTGTGAAATGAACAGACCCCACGTAGCCTCAGGTGAGAGTTTCTCTGGTGTCAATACGTTTTTCTTTCTTTCTGACATCAGGAGGTTCACTCCACTCCACACTTAAAAAGGTAGAGTCTGAGTGCCCTGCCAGCCACCCTAACACTGCCCCTCGAGCCCACTGCACCACCCCTCCACTGCAGTGGAACCAGAGACCACACCCCACAACACTTAGCTAAGATACCATGATTGGAAATTGGTTTGTAATTGTTAACCATTGAAGAATCGCCACCTTTCAGTAGG
Organism: Simochromis diagramma; assembly: GCF_900408965.1. NCBI lineage: Eukaryota > Metazoa > Chordata > Actinopteri > Cichliformes > Cichlidae > Simochromis > Simochromis diagramma. The sequence continues at coordinate 1,216,728 of NW_024387372.1, forward strand.
GGATTAGAAAGGCGCACTTCCACATCTCTGCTAAAGTGTTCTGTAGTACAGAAAGATTAAAAGACCCTGGCTCAGCTCTGATGTTTGCAGCCAGGCGCAAGAAGAAAGGAGAGAGATTTTCAGAACAGGCCGACTGTTTTTGTCCAGGCTCTTCAAAGCCTTACATCCCTCTTCTACTGTAAAGGGTGTAAAGGAAACAGTATTAGCAACCGGGGCACTACGAGCAGAGCTGTATGTGAGAGGTTTACCATCAGATACTGCGCTAAACAAAACAGAAATGTATGAACTAGTTTTTCAGCGTCACTCTGAGACAGGATATTTCTAACTCTAGAGATGTTGCACAAATGGAAGAAAGCAGTCTTACATATTTGTTTAATATGTGCGTTGAAGGACATGTCCTGGTCAAAAATGACTCCAAGGTTCCTCACAGCGTTACTGGAGGACAAGGTAATGCCATCCAGAGTAAGAATCTGGTTAGATTCCTGCAGTTTAACTCATTGGTGTGTGTTATCTGGCTTCATGGACAGATAGAGCTGGGTGTCATCTGCATAGCAGTGTAAATGTATGCTATGTCTTCTAATGATGCTGCCTAAGGGAAGCATGTATAATGTAAACAGCAGTTTTAGGTTTCCCCCAGTGTTGCCTGCTTGACTTAATCCTTGTTTGCTGTGTCGCCGAGTGGGCAAAAATGATTACAGTTTGAAATGACACGACAGTTCCTCCTCACTCTCACCCAGCCATCCTATTTTCCCGGCCGCTTGGGACACTCTGCGGGGGGAGAGCGAACGGTGGCGACACTATTGTCAGCGACTGCTATTAGGCTAAAATTAGTTTTTCTTCCTCCATATCCTGATTATAGAAAACATGTTTTTGTCATTCCAATATGTAGACAGCACCCACTAGATACAAAGCTGAGGGAATGGGTGTGTGGGATGATAAGGGATGGCAGCCGACCGGAGGTAGACATGGTAGGACATGGTTAGGGTCTGGCACCAGTTCTGGGTGTTGGTAATGAGGCACAGTGGCAGTCTTGGCCTGCTTTGGGAGTGTTTGCCAAACAAAAAGTGTTAACTCAATTAAGGGCCATACTTCTCCCAGGAAGAACGGAATAGTAAAATTATCCTTACTCGTTAAACCTGACGCTTAATTTCATTCAATTATTAGTTTTGATCCCAAGGACCCGTAGGCTAATTGTTTCTCCGTGTGCCTCTCCCTCCCTCTTTCTACCTTCTGCTTAGTTTGCAGTGACAGAAAAAATCTGTTCCATCAGTGCTACTAAATGGCTTCATCAGGGAGAAGCTGTGAGCTCCCTCTGCTTCAGAGGCTGTTGCTGTATTCATCCAAACAGCATCGTGCAAATTTGTAATATGAGTCTAAACTCTGTGAGGCACATAATGTGTTGAGGAGACAAAACCCCCAAACATCAGAACGCACACAATATGTTCATATGTTGTATCCTAATCTAAGATGGAACTTTCATTCAGTGGAAATGTTTAGGTACCGACAACTCGTTGGTTACATTTGTAGTTAAATTCTTTCACTTCGACTGTGCTCTGCTGCTAAAGTGAGATTATCATTGTCAGCTTACTGGCCAGACCTTCCACATGTTGCAAGACAGAGCACTACTTTATTCAGTGTGGTTAGAGGATGAGGAAAGCTCTTCTGTTTCATGTGTGTCATTTCAATTGATTAATAGCACCAGGCGTCATTTAAAAAATAGACATTTGATGTTGTAGTAGTGACTAATGTGATGATACTAACCCCGTGTTTGCCTACTGGTGGTGGTCAGAGGGCCCGGTGGCGCCAGTGTCCGGCAGCCTCGCCTCTGTCAGTGCGCCCCAGGGCGGCTGTGGCTACAATGTAGCTGCCATCACCAGTGTGTGAATGTGTGTGTGAATGTGTGTGTGAATGGGTGAATGACTGAATGTAGTGTAAAGCGCTTTGGGGTCCTTAGGGACTGATGCAGGCTATTTACCATTTACCATGAACTACAGCTTTGAGTGTGCCGAGATTCATCTTGATGAAACACTGTTCTTATGTTGTGTTGGAGGAGTCCACTGCTAGAGGGGTGGGCTATAATTGGTATGAGGCAGTGTTTAGGTGTGTGAATGCTAGCACCCAGGGTTTCCCAGCAGAACACTAAACTTTAACAAGATACTCACTGTAATTTAATAAAGTCACCAGGTTTTTATTCATGCACAATAACTGCTCAGGATAAGTAGTATAAAATTGAAATACATTTATTTATTTATTACATTTATTTATTTTTAATTAAACACTTTATATGAACAAACTCTAAGCTCAGACTAGAAGAACACACTTTTAGCTGCTCCCTGACTTCTTCAGATGGTGAAAGGACCTACATATTTAATTTGGTTCTGTTTTTACAACAAGCAACCCTTCCATCTATCCGGACTTGGGAGCAGCATAAAGGACTACACTTGCTTTTGAACCCTGGCTGGATCTAATCTCAAACAAAGTTCTGTAAACCTCAGCTGTTCAGATAAGAAGCAGCATTATATCTGCGTGACCTTCTGGACAAAAAGAGCGTTTAGTAGACACAGATCACCATAATCCCTAAACTGAGGGTTGTCAAATACTGAATGTTGCCAAATAGAGGGGTTAACCCCAACAACCGATTCCAGTTGTTCACTTGATTCACTTTATCTGCAAGTGGCTGATTATCAATATCACTTACATACTGCATCAGATAAGACTGACACCAGTAGCTAATGATACAATAATGCAGCAGCTGTTACTTTTAGCTTTTTCCAAAACGGCTGTGCCAGTGATTATAAATCATTTTGAAATCATTTTTAGCAACTGCTAACTGTTAGCTTGCTTTGGCTGCGCTGTTACTTTAAATAAGTCTTCTGTTTATAACTGTATTTGTGATAGTAGTCGCTTATGTTGTCAACATAAAAATGAATTGTGCAGTTCTGAGACCCGGTGCTTTTTAAAGATCAGTGTGTTTTTTCCTGAAAAGTCATTTTGCATGCACTCACATGCAGGCATGTACATGATGCCCTGACCTACATCACATGCTCTATATGCCTGCAGAAACTTCACAGGCCACAATTTTCCCAACAAAGTCCCAGGCCAGAGTCTACAATCTTCCAGCCCGGAGAAAAGCTTAACAAGAGGATTAGTGTTTCCAATTTGTGTATTGGAACTTGCATCATTGTTTCTATTTAATCAGGTATTTGTTTCAGACTGACAGCTATAAGAATATTCACACTGTTTACTTTACAAAGAAAATGGATTAAAAAAAATAATAGTCGATATCAGCAGCTGTAGTAATCTTGCAGAAGACAATGGATGAAGACTCTGCTGAATGGAGAAATAATAAAAAAATTCTATTAAGAATGCTAATACGTTTAAGGTGTCACAGAGCTGTTTCCTCTGAGGTGAAAGATTTAGTACAGTGTGCCTAACACGGCTCTAATATGATCTGTTAGTGCTACTGGTGTATTTCTGTTATTTTCTGTTATGGAAATGTTATGAAAATATTCTGGAGATAAGATCCAATCAGAACTAATGAAGCTGTTTAGAAAGGCGGGACAAGTTTCACCTCCACGTTTCACATAAAAACATGACAAAATGTCAATTTACAACTTTTAGGGGGCTTTTTAATTAATGATCTCCCCCACTCTATAAATAAGAAGCAGTGAAGGAAAAGACTACACTGGTGCCATACGTATACATCCATGTATATATACACTACCGTTATTTATTGCAATTCAAGTCGTTCAAGTCCAATGAGTAGCATGAAATAGTACAAAGGTAAACGGTGAACTGCCAGAGATTAAATAACAGACATATTTACCCAAAATTGAAAAAAAGGTCCAACCCCCTCTGTCTGCATAGAAGCAGTGCTGGAGCACACTGTGGTACCAGACCCTCGTGAGCATCAGTTGAACATTATTGTACTGCAGAAAGTAGTGTGTTGGTACAGAAATGGTGACAACAAGGCGATTAACAATGGAAGAGAGACAGACCATAAACATAAATGTAGGTGTGTCCTACAGAGAAACTGCAAAGAAAGTCAAGGTGTCAGTGAGTCCAGTTTCCTTCATCATCCAAAGGCTCAGAAACTGTGACAGGAGGAGGTCTGCAGACCCAAAGACACGACTGAATCACAGTGTGATGGCGGCTCACAGGACAACAGCTACAAGCAGCTTAATCGTGGTCGTAGTAAGAAGTCTCAGTTTCAGCTGTGAAGAGAAGACTTCCTGCTGCAGGTTTGACAGGACGAGCTGCAGCAACATCACAATAAGACAAAGAGGCTTGGCTGGGCCATAAACTCCACCACTGCACTACTGCAGACTGGAAGAAGGTCTTATGGACTGATGGATCAGAATTTGGAATCTTTGGTTCATCACACAGGTTCTTTGTATGCCATCGAGTAGGTGAAAGGACGGTTCCACAGTGTGTGGCATCAAGTGTACAACATGGAGGAGGACGTGTGATGGTCTGGGGCTGTCTTCTGGATCCAGGGTCGGTGACTTGTACAGAGTGAGAGACACCCTGAACCAAAGCAGCTACCACAGCATTCTAGAGTGCAATGCATTACTCTCTGATATGCATCTAGCTGTCAGGGGTTCATTCTACAGCAAGATGATGACCCAAAACATGAGTCCAAGCTCTGCCAGAACTACCTCAGGAACAAAGAACAGGATGGTGAGCTTGAAAACACGGAGTGTCCAGCACAGAGTGTCAGAAATATGATCCAGGATGAAAACAAAGATCCATAAGTACATCAGGATATGGCCAGATGTATGGCCAGAAGGGCAGGCCCCTGCACAGCATATAGAAGATAGATGAAGTGGCTGATATCTACCAGTGGCTGGACAAATCTGGACTGAAAGACAGCACAGAGACACTAATCATGGCAGCACAGGAACAAGCTCTGAGCACAAAATATTTGCAAAGATGGCGCCTGTGTTTGGCTGTGTGTTTGTTTACTTTACATGTTATGCAAGTGTTCTTGCTACAGTCTTGTCCGGTGTCATCTCCCTTCGGATTTATGATCGCCATGCGTTACTGGCGATCAAATCTGCTATTGATAACTTTCAGAGTCAACGATACGACGTTGTTTTCCCACCGCCGCTTGAGCGCGACGCAGCACCCGGTTCACCTCCACTCTTGCCAGTCAGCTCAATTTTGCTTCAGAGGCCTCGTCGGAGGAAGCGGGGGAAGAGAGCCGTCTTTCTTGTCCTGCTCCGTCGTCTTCGGAAAGAGGCAGAACTCTACCCCTGTCCCGGTGGGTCGCAGCGTTAAATGGATGTTGATTAATGCGCGCTCAATTGCCAACAAGTCAAGACTTGTTGGCAACGAATTGTTCTGTATGGAGAAGCTTGATTTTATGTTTATCTCTGAGACGTGGCAGCGTGAGAATGAAGTCTCACATCTTTTAGAGCTGTGTCCCGCTGACTGTTCATTTCTCTGTGCGCCTCGGATATCTGGACGAAGGAGGTGGAACAGCGGTAATTTTCAAAAAGACATTCTTATGCCAGATGATCTCCTCAAGCTGTTACAACTCTTTTGAGATGATTATGATAAAAATTGGAGGAGAACAGCCCATATACGGCATTTTAATTTATCGTCCACCTGGGTCTGCTGCAGCTTTTCTGTCAGACCTACAAGAATTTTTAACTTCCACGATTAAACTGGGCAAGGTCATCATTGTTGGTGACTTCAACATTCATGCAGAGGACTCATCAAATAGTACCACTAAGGAGTTCCTGAGCATTATGGACTCGCGTGCACTTCCCCCTGGCCGGGGAGAGTGGGCAGCCTCCGGTGTTCTGGAGATCTCTGGGATGAGTCGGAGATCGGCGATAAAACTGTTGGAGTTATGAGTCCAGATGTGCAGAAGCTCTTGTCTGCTGTAGGTCAGCAACACACAGCAATTCTGGATGAATAATCTGGTTAAAAGTAGATAAAAAACCGCTAAATAGCAGATTCTGGAGAGACACTGAGCCTCACGTTGTTCACGCGCCGCCATCTTGGTCAAGAGGACAGAGCCTTTCAGTCTGTGGCACCAAGGCTGTGGAACAGTCTACCTCTACAACTACGTTTGGTTGACTCTGTGGAATCCTTTAGAAAACAGTTAAAAACGTTACTGTTTAAACAAGCTTTCTGTTGACCAATGCTTTTTACATTTTTAATTTACATTTAAACTCTATATTGTGTATACTGTGCATTTTGCTATTTATCGTACTGTTTATTTTCATCTCTGTGTGCAGCGCTTTGTGTCTACCTGTCTATGAAAAGCGCTTAATAAATAAACTTTACTTACTTACTTACTTACAAGATCGACAGAGGCTGGGGTCTATCACACCAGGAAGGACCTCCCCGAGACAATCAAGCAGATATCAGGAGATGCTAGCAGGCAGGGCATAGGTGCAACGCCATAACCACATGGCTGGCATAGTATACAGAAACATCTGTGCTGAGTTTAGCCTGGAAGTCCCGAGGTCAAACTGGGGACAGTATCACCCTCAACCCATAATCTTTTATTGTAAAACGTGATTTTGGTGCCAACACCTATCCAAGAATAAAACTGAAATACAGTGCAAAGCAGAACACAAACAGCAGTCTACGTTTTCTTATTATTTTATAATTATAAAATGTATATATAGCTTCCATTTCCTAACTCGCATCAACCCTTGCTTGCCATCCTGAACCCTGTCAGCAATCCCAAAACAGTGCTCATACCCAGCCCTGCTTTAGGTGTAAATGGCTTGCAGCAATCCTCTAGCTATCATTTCTTTCGCTCTCATTGGCAGCTAGCAGTGATCTTCAGGACTCATTTCCTGGCATCATTTTCAGGGCATGTACACTGATGGGATATGGGGAGACACATATTGTCATTACAAAGGAAAGGCAGCCATCATAATGATTTGGTTTTACACAGTCAATTTCCTCCCCTATTGAAGCAAATTATTGTGAAATTCTACAACATAAATGGTGAAGCACTGTCTCTCTGCCTTTTTCTCTGGTGTGCATGCCAGTGCCTTTTTGGACATTTTATCTCCCCAGTGAAAAATAGTTTGCAGTTCATGGGAGTGGTCACCGGAGTCCCGTGGCACCCTCGTTTCCCTTCATCTGTTGAAGGGAAACGAGAGTGCCACGGGAAGAAATGTGAAAATATTCTCCAAATGTGTAAAAGAGCCGTTTGGAGTCGTAGCTGCAGGCAGGGGTGCAAAAATAAACAGGAGCCCAGAGGCAGTCCACTCTGCTTCTATTCAATTATGAAAGTTGTTTTTGTTTTTTTGTAAATTTATAGTTAATAAATAAGTTGACTAATACAAAACAAGCTTTTTTTTTCTTTGTAAAGATGTCAAAATTGTGTTGGACCATTCTACCACTACTACCATTGTATGACATGCACTACAGGACACAAAATTATTTTAGCCCAGCAATTTAGCAAATTCTATTGAGCAGCTTACACTGATCCATCTATCATGACCCCGCAGCGCCATATCTGCCTTTTTTTTGGGTTAAAGTGTGTCCTGTCAGTGTTATGTCATAATGAAATGAAACTATTGACACCTGACAAACGTCACTCATACCTGAGAAATCTGCACCGATTTTTGGAAGATTTAGCAATGTTCTACTGACAGCAAGCAAAGCTCTCTAGCAGAAAGAGACACAGACAGGAACATTTGCTCTTCTAACATTAAATCCAGATTATTTCTTTCTATAATGTCTGTCCAGATTCATCGCTCTGTCTTCACTATACATTATAAATCACTCTGTGCCACCTGTTCATGAGGTGGTGCACATTACTGTCATTGTCTGTAAATGAAAAACTGCTTCAGAAGGTTACATTTGTAAATACCCTAAACAATTATAAATTATGAATGACCTTTGTAGTCCACAGTTTAATCATTTGTACAGCCATATGGGTGAATGTTGAATTATTCAGCCCATTACTCCATAAGTCCCTGCTGTTTAAACAAATTAACTACATAAAACAACCTGTAGTATGAAAGCTATTTATTAGTGAAAATACAGATCCAACATTCACAGCCAGATGGACCTCTCTGTTCATTTTATAGTTTCATTTGTATTAAAATAACACTGCTATTCGGATTAGCTGCTGTTCACGTGCTTCTGACTGTAACATCCTTCAGCATGTACCAGTCTTCGTGTTCTGCATGTTGCCAGATTCTCTGGTGAAGGTGTGAACATCACACCATGTCCAAAGTCACTTTCAGGTATTCCCAGGTGTCAATCAACATAACACCAAAAATAATCTAATGCCGACCTCACTGTTGGAGACGTTATCTCCTGCTCTGAGCAGCAGATGAACCTGTTGCCCATTCCCTTAACTCAAACGTATGTGCTTTATTTACAGCATAACTACAGGAGTGAAATGTTTGTATGTCTGGCCTGAGCTAAATTTAATGATTACGCCTTAATACACAAAGTTACTTTCACCATTAATTTAAGCACCAATTAATACAATTAGTCTTGTCTCTGGACAGACTGGTTATTGAACCCCCAATAATCAGACCCAACCAATAACCCCCCCCCCCCCGAAAAAATTATGAATTATCTTGCATAAATAGGCTGTTGATTTTCTTTACTCATTTCAGGTATTACCATAAAAATAGTTGCATGTTTAATCATCTGAGAATTTACCCAGATTTATTTATTTATTTAGACATCTACAGATCTTGAACCCCCAAATGTTCAGCACAAAGTTACGCCGATGGGACAGACTCCATGGAGAGAGTCACATCTGGGTCTCAGCTGTGGACCAGAGCAAGTTTCACCTTCGGTCACACATTTAGCTGCAGAGTGTTTGTCAACAGTGTGAGTCTGGAGTTAAGTTTACCTTATACTTAATCCACAAAAACAAACAAGCAAGCAAAAGATAAACAAAAGCTGCATGATGCTCAATCTTTCAAACAGCAAAATCTGATTTCCAGGCGTTTTTTTAGTGCTCAGCTCAGATAAATTCATCATTGTGGGTGATTTTAACATCCATCTAGATGCAGAAAACGAAAGCCTCAGCATGACATTTAATCTGTTATTATCAGTCAAATATTATAAAAGCTCTAGGTACGTTAATGGTGACTAATTTCTTCAAAAATTAGGGAAAAACATTGACTGACTAGTGTAGAACTAAGAAACACTCAGATGTTACTAATAATGTAATATGCTGGATAACTGTGCATCGTCCATTTTGAACATTATACATTACACTCCAGATAATGAAGAAGAAAAACACTGAAAATAAACTAATGTTATGAATGATAAGACAACATTTTCACATCTTTTTAAAACAGGACAAATTAACATTGGAAAAATGAATAAACTGCAACTGTGGTGCATTGTAAGTAATGCACACTGTTCAAAAATTCATGACAACCACTTCAATAAAGCTAACATCTAAAACAAGACAATGTTAAATTATCCATCCATTTTCTTCCACTTATCTCAAGTCGAGTCACCCAAAGCAGACAAGCCCAGACCTCCTCCAGCTTCCACAAACGTCTAGCTGTTCCCAGGCCAGCCAATAGTCTCTCCAACTAGTCCCAGGTCTACTCTGGGATCTGCTCAGACACCTTTACTAAGGAGACACTCGTCATGGTCCGGGGTGTGCAGCTGGAATTAGGCTCCTGAGCCTAGTCTCAGTTCCTCTCACCTGGAGCTGCTTGCAGTCAGTCAAGCCAGAGTGATTTGAGGGTGAATCTCTTTTTACGGATTCAAGGATTGAAGGAGCTTTATTGTCATTTGCATCACATGTTAACATGAGGTGGAATGAAATTATGCACACATGGTCCCGGAGTGAAAAGAAACAAAATAATGAAGAAACTGATTTTTTTTTCTTTTTTTATAAAGAAATAAATAAATAGTTTGGTTTCTTTTTTGTTTTGGTGTTTTTTTTTAACAAACAGAAATAACAAGTAATAAAACAACACAATAAATAATACTATAAGTAGAGTGCAACAACCTGAGTACCAGTATGGAGTGTGGGTATAAATATAGGTGTAAATAAATACTTTAGCAGCAAAGGGCATGATGATAAAGTGACGGTGTCAGTAAGTGTCAGTAGTGATTAAGGTGCTACAATAACAGTTCTTGTCCATTATGCACTGAGAAGTCTCACAGCTCCTGGAGTGAAGCTGTTTCTCAGTCTGCTGGTTTTGCATTTAATGCTCCTCAGCCTCCTGCCTGAGGGGACAAAGAGTGTGTGTGCTGGGTGAGTGGGGTCCTTCATGATACAGGTGGCCCTCTGCCTGCATCTGGAGGTGTATATGTCTGTGACGGTTGGGAGGCTGCCTCCGACCACTCTCTGTGCAGCCTTCACCACCCTCTGTAGAGCTTTCCTCTCTGCCACAGTGCAGTTTCTGTGCCACATGTTGATGCCAGAGCACAGAACACTCTCCACCGCACATCTGTAGAAGGAGATGAGGACTGAGCTCATTCCCGCACGCTTCAACCTCCTCAGGACGTAGATGCTCTGGTGAGCCTTCCTGATCAGGCTGGAAGTGTTTTTCCAGGTGAGGTTGCTACCCAGGTACTTATAGCTGGGTACTACTTCGACTGCAGATCCTCCAACGTGCAGGGGTTTGTGTGTGTCTTCCTTTCTTGAAGTCCAAAATCATCTCCGTCTTCTTCTCATTTTCCTGCACCAGTCCTCCAAGTGTTCCACCTCCTTCCTGTAGCCGGTCTCATCATTGTTTGTGATGCAACCAACCACAGCTGTGTTGTCCGCAAACTTTACAATATGACAGCCTGGATGGTTGGGTGAGCAGTCATATGTAAGCAGCGTGAACAGGAAGGGACTTAGCACACATCCCTGAGGGGAGCCAGTGCTGAGGACTCTGGAAGATGAGGAGACCTCACAGACTGCGGTCTGTTGGTCAGGAAGTCCAGGACCCAGTTACAAAGAGAGGAGCTCAGTCTCAGGGTCAGTTATTTGTCAACAAGTGTCTGCGGGATAATTGTATTGAACACAGATGAGAAGTCCACGAAGAGCAAACGGACGAGCAAATGTGACTGCTAACTGCCCTGTTCCAGTCTGCATCTCAGGCCCCATTTCCCCTCTCTAGACCCACGTTGCCCAGGCCACGTCACGTCAAGTTCTGCATTTCATTGCTTTTTGTCCTTGCTACGTTTTCAAAGTCTAACCAATAAATATATTGTAAAACCACCTGTCTCTCTTCTGGCCTACTGCACCTGAGTCCAGTTTTGGTACTGACCACTCGGTCCTGTGACACAGCTGGCTCCTTTCAGTGTAGAGGAGCAGTGGCTCTACTCTTAGCCCCTCCCAAATGACTGAACTTCTCACCCTATTGGATGGAAGAGCGCCTCCACCTTTCAGAGAAAGCTCATTTGTGCTGTTTGTATCCACAAGCTTATTTTATAAAAGAGCTAGCAATAATAGCATGAATATCAGGCTAGGTTAACAGTTTTATGTTGTTTCTCACCTCCATGTGGTGGCAGAGGGCAGCATAGTATTAGGACACCACTGGCACTGGGTACCAACTAAAATGCAAATAGAACAGAACATCCCTTTTTTATTGTACACTGAGCAGGATTCAGAGTGCTTGGAAGCAGTCAGGGGAAGAAGGTGTTTGTGAGTCTGGAGGTGTGGGACCTGATTGGCCAGAGGTGCTGACTGGTGGACAAACAGGTGGTGGGCAGGATGCAGGGGGTCATCTGTGATGGCCCTGGTTTTCCTGGGACAGGAGGATCTGTCGATGGCCTGTTGGGCCTTCTTTACCAGGGTGTGGATGTTGTGGGTCCAAGTAAGGCCGTCTGAGATGTGGGTGCCCAGAAACCTGAAGGTCATCAGCATACTTGACGATGGTTGGTTGGGTGGATTGGTGTACAGTCATATGTGTACAGGGCCTTACAGTAGTTAAAGATGTCATCACTCTAGCTAAGCATTGCCTTAACCTTAACATTTTACCATTAGAGAAAAAAAAGATCATTACAGCTACTTTCAATACCCCGATTAATCTTTCTGAGTTAACATTTGAGGGTTTGATAGTCTTTGAGTAGAGCAGCATTATTTCTGTCATGAGGTAACGATGATTCTGTCCTTTTATATCATTTGAATTGTTACAGATCTCATGTTTTTCTTTCTTTCTTCTTCTCTGTTTTTACAGTGAATAATGTGCAGGTTTATGTATGTAAACTGTCTGGCCTGAATTTGTCTCTTTAAGTCCACAGCACCATACTGACTCATCATGTGGGATAGGAAGTGAAAGGTGGATGGAAATAAAGCAGGAGTGTGAGGGCATTCAGACTGAGGCTGGCTGGTGAGAGCAGATTTTAATCAGAGAGGCTGGTAGCAACAGCAGCGTGGCCCCAAGGGCCCAGGCATCACATCACATTATAACCCAGCCCAAACAGAGGCGCCAAAATGGCCAGGCCTGAAATAACAGATAACCCTGCCAAATCACATCATCATCCAACCCGCTGTGGTCTTAATCTGCCTCATCCTCCCGCACTAATGAAGCTAATGGAGAGAATAAGCGACATGCTCTTTCTTCTCTCTCCCTTTCCCAGTCAATATCACCTCATTAATGGCATTGCTGCTCGTGTTGGAGAGAAGATCTGAAATGTTGTTTTTGTTTTGTTTTGGGTTTTTTTTTTGCTTGCATTCCTTTTACGAACAAGTAGAAACAAACAAATATCCGAACTGTAATGCTCAGTAGCTGCACAAGGCTGTGACAGAGATGAGAGAAGTATATTCTTTGAAATGTTTAAATTATGTATTAATGACTCAGTCTAATGTATTATTTAATGCATGTCTTTGAGCATATTCACACCTATAGTTCATTTACTCTAGTCATAATTAATGAGCTTCAGAAGTATCAAACCTGTCTTTGCTCATGAAATTACAATTAATGTGGAGCCAGAGACGTCAGTATCTCACATACATCCTGTGATTATATGAACACGGTGTTCCTACGTCGTCCATTCTTTTATTTATTGTGTTTGAGTCTGTTAATCTAAGCTGTTCATATGCAACTTTTATTGTTTTGATATTGCATTGTTATGCTCTTAGGCAGCTTTTTGTTTATTGCTGCAGTTGAAATAAGGAGAACTGCTTTTGTGCTAAGCGATTTTATTGCATGCAAGCAAGTTCCCACTGTAGTGTTGATTTTGCTATGTGTGCAGTAGCTTGTATACAAACAGATATCACAAACATTACATTTTCAACATGCTATTGAAATAAGGGTTATTAAAGGTTATTACTGAAAGTGGTAGGCACCCTGATCCCAACCTAATAATAACCTAATAGTCCGTAATCCTGTGTTATTAGATTATGTGATTTTGGGCTTTTGAAAATTGTTTTCTCAAACTTTTTCCTTTTAAAACTGTATTTTCTTTCTTTCTTTCTTTGAAACCGAGCATCAGATTTATTACAATGGATGTGACTTTAAAGAGTTAAACCACCATATAATTAGTATTATATAGTTTCATATAATTTGATTTAACATTCTTGATTCTGAAAGCTAGTTTGGTTTAATGTTTATTTTAAATCAACAAACCTTTGCCTCACACAAATCAGTAGCTATGATTAATGGGCGGCTAGCATGGCAACTTGCAGAAGCCGATCCTTGAGCAGCACAGTAAGTCTAACATGAGCTGGTGTTCCAAACAAATTGGAATGTCTGACACAGATTTGATAAAAATGTATCAATCACCAGTCCATAAATTTGCTAAATTAACCCAGATGTTCCTGGGGCAGTTTACAGTTCGATATATGAGCCTGTCACTGAAGGCTTTTTCCAAACTGTGTCTGTCTGCGTATGCGTTTAGAAAGTACAGCACTTTTTGTAAATCACAAAGAAAACTAACCACGCCTATCAGCAGTGTTATTGAGTCATAGCAAGGCTTCATTCATGAAACTCTCTCCATGCCGTTTAATATGATATATTCATGATATACAATATATGGTTTCTAGAATTTTCCTTTCAAGGTCAACTCTGACTTTGGGCACTGAAGGACAAGGTCCAGCACTTAGGTCTCGTGTCCCTCAGGTGTCGTTTATTGTTGTGACGTTTAAACACAATCTGTAAAAAAAAAAAAGTGTTTGTAATATAAAGTTTGTAGTTTCAGTCATTGGATTCGGCGTGACCTTCACCTTATTGTCACCTAAGTGAACTTGTCTTGAGCAGTTATTGATAGCTAGTATCAAATGATATACTCAAAACTGTTGATGCTAGAGTGCTAGCAAACAGACAAACAGACAGTTACATACTCCCTCCCTTCTGGGGGATGGATGTTACAGTCAGAAAGCTGGATGATATATGTGAGGAAACAAAAGCAAAATGTAAAATAAACTTTAAATTAAAAAGGTAAACCTTTGTGAAACTACACTGAATAAAAGGGATTGGCCACCTCTTTGATTTACATAAGCATCTTGCGTGTATTTAACACAAGTGCCTCATGCTTTAAAGTTAAGTGTAACTATATAGTGTAGAAAGTACATGATATGCAGAGAGGCAGATTAAATTGTTCATATCATGTTCGAGTGAAGTAAGTCAATAACTTACTGCGACACTGCAGGAAGGCATCCATCTCAGTCAAGTCGAGCAGCCGCCTCTACTTTTTTTGGTTTACCGAAAAAAGTAAGTTGGGTGGTTGTTGCATTAAAAAGGTCTAACTTGTAATTTGAACACAATAATTTCATATTTCTATGAACGTAATTAAATCATGAAGAATCTGTACGAAATTCAACAACTTAAGTTGTTCTTGTTGAGATGACCTGATACAATCTAGTAGGAGTGGTTAGTTGCTGGGCTCATGAAATTCACAAGATCGCACGAGATGTCAAACTGCAGGAAAATCACTGGAGTTATAAGAGGCAGACAACTACACCCACACCACGTGTTTGCTATCACTATTTATTGTGGTTTAACCTGTCAAGGACAAAAGCGTACAGAAAATTCTGCATCAAGCCTTGAAATCATAGCTTTCCTACTTTTGCTAAGCCTGGATTGGTGGCATGGTGGTTAGTGCTGCTGCGTCACAGTAAGAAGGTCCTGGGTTCATAATCCACAGTCTGGCTAGTTTGCACTGGTTTTTCTCTGGGTAATCTGGTTTCTTCCCACAGTTAAAAGTCATGCAGTTGTTAGGTTAATTGGTGATTCTAAATTACCTGTCAATGTAAGTGCAAATGGTTGTTTGTCTCTATGCGATAGACTGGTGAGCTGTCCAAGGTGTACCCTGTCTCTTTAACTCAGTTGTTTAAGTTTCTGCCAAAGCAAAACATTTGTGTGCAACCAATGTCCACTATTGAATCAAGTAAATCCAACATGGCCTTTTTTCAGTGTATACAGGAATAGGGAGAGTTCAGTCTGTTTTGTCTTGAGCTTTGTTCCTTAAGTGAAGAACAACCAAGAAATCCTAATAAAAGTACTGCATTTGCAGTACCTCTAAAAATGACAGAAACTTGACCTTGCAAGGCTCTAAACGTAACCGGAGTCATCTTGGCACTAATTGTGAATTTGATGGGACTATATTGTAAAGAAGTCATGGATTGTGTAACATGAAACCTTCTGGGTAACTTTGTCAGTTGCTTGTCAGCAGGATTTTGGACTAAACTCTTCATGGATGTATTGCTAACATAAGTAAAAAAGAGCTCACGGGGTCATAATGGAAGAATATAAAGGTTTCTAGTATTTGGACAATTAGGATTTTCTTTGTATTTGTTTATATACTCTCACAGTGATTTTAAATCAATCAAGATGTGACTGTAGACTTTCTGCCATCTTTATATAACCTTCCGGTTAAAACACTTAACAGCAACTGGAGATCATTTTACATAGAAGGATGGCTGCCTGAAGTCTATAGTCCATGGACATCACAAACCGCTGTGTTTCCTCCCTTGAGATGCTCTGTCAGGTCTCTATTGTAGCTGCCTTCAGTTGTTGCTTGTTTGTGGTTCTGTCTGCCTCCAGCTATGTCTTGAGTAACTGAAGAACCATGTATATGTCTACATTCATGCTGCTGCATCTAACAACTATTAAATCCTCAGTAAAACACCGAACAAATATACATGCTCATACCAGAAAAAAACCCTCCACCACGACATGTTTAATCCAGAGCTGAATTCAGAATTCCTGCTCCTCACATACAAGGTCTTAAATAATCAGGCCCCATCTTTTCTTAATGACCTTGTCAGGGAACAAAACTGTCAAACAATGAAAAAAGTCTCAGTCCAACAGTTCAAAAAGTTCAGAGGCCCAACTGCGACTTCTGCAGTGGCCACATAGGAGTCCCACAAGCCAACCACGGTTCCTGGTGGGCAGCATTGCTGGCGAGATCCTTCTGGTGGCCTGTCACGGGTCTGGCGGCAGTAAACAGTTCTGGTGGGCAGCTGGAGATCCGGTGGCGTCGACATAGCAGCTCTGGTGGCAGACCCCGGGTCCAGCTTTGGCTGGGAAACATACTCTGGCAGGCAGTGACGTTGCATGGAAGGCAACCTGGGACATGGATGCGCAAGCCATCCTGGATGTGGATGTGGAAAGTGAGAAGCGCTGGTGGCATGGACACTGCTTCCTTGTTGACGGCGAGGCCGAGCCAATAGAAATGGTAACCTCCTGTTCATCTGTTTTTTGATCATCTGTGACTGAATTCATCAAAACAACAGAGTCCGATGTACTCACTGCGGTGATTAGTGTTGCTGCACCATGGTCAGCTGACCCCGCTGAGAGAGTTGAGGAGTAGTGTGATGATGGTGGCGTAATGGATGGTCAGAAGGTGGAGCAGCGACTGGCGACAGGCAAACCATCCGCTGGTGTTGTGAATACCAGGTTGCAAGGGCTTCTAGGAGGGCAGCTGGACTCTCCCTGCATGGACTGCCCATGCCAAACAGTTCGAATCTGTGACTCGCTCTCAGATCCAAAATAATTTCTGGGAAACTGGGGAAACGCTGTGGATGATAGGAAAATATAAAAAAGACTAACTGTAAGTGTCTTTTGTACTTATCCGTGGCCTGGATTACACTCTGGCAATAATCCCACAGTTGCACGAGCATTTCCTCCTCCGTGGCGAAACCTGAGTCCCCTGTGGCTGGATCGTTCTCTCAGGGAATGCGAGGAAAGTAGGACCCAAATGCAGGACTCTCTGAGAGGAATGCAGTGCGTTTATTTACAGTGCAATCACAACAAGATGCAGACTGAGTCCCGTGTGTGCTTCCGGTGAATGTGTGTCCCTGACTCCCGTGCAGTATCTCCTCCCAGTGACTATGGTCCGTGTTTCCACTCTCTCTGTTTCTAAACCCCGTGTGCTTGCTCTGTCTTCCTGTTTCTACGATCCTGCAGGAAACCACAAAAGCAGCCATAAGAAACTACTCTCTAACGGCAAACAACACACTTCCAAACATCTATGTTCACTGGGTAAACTGTCAGTTTCTCACACAGCAATCCAGCGTTGATGGGAGCTCAGCCACTCAGTTAAGAAGCTCCTGAGACGATGCTGATTAGCTGCAGGTTCCCTGCAGGCGGGAACACACTCGACAGCTCCGGAATCAGACAGAAACCAGGACACCAACATACACGTAAAAAGGGAAACTAGGGGCAACAGCACAATACATGGCAGGTCACGCTGCAAAGACCGCCAACCCAAGATAAACCAGCAAATATAAAAAAGTCCATAACTACTCATGAACCCTGGGTCCCCAGATCCAGGTCGTTGACAATCCTTGTAGTACCATATCACCCTATTAGAGCACTTCGCTCTCGCTCTGCAGGCCTACTTGTTGTTCCTAGAGTATTTAAAAGTAGAATGGGAGGCAGAGCCTTCAGTTTTCAGGCCCCTCTTCTGTGGAACCAGCTTCCAGTTTGGATTCAGGAGACAGACACTATCTCTACTTTCAAGATTAGGCTTCAAACTTTCCTTTTTGCTAAAGCATATAGTTAGGGCTGGACCAGGTGACCCTGAATCCTCCCTTAGTTATGCTGCAATAGACGTAGGCTGCCGGGGATTCCCATGATGCACTGGGTGTTTCTTCTTCACTCACTACCTCTCTGCACTGAATTACTGTCCTGTCTTCCTACCCCCACCCCAACCGGTCGCAGCAGATGGCCCCGCCCCTCCCTGAGCCTGGTTCTGCCGGACATTTCTTCCTATTAAAAGGGAGTTTTTCTCTTCTGTCCTAGCATTGTAGGGTTTAACTTGCAATATAAAGCGCCTTGAGGGAAATTGAATTGAATCGACTGAGATACGATACAATATGCTCTGGATCATGAGGGGTTCAGTACAGTCCATACTTTGTACTTCCTATTATGTTAGTAAAACTTAGACTTGGTTTCATCTGTCCAAAATATTTGTTTCCAGAACTGGGAAGGCTCTTTAGATTTGCCCGGTCCTAGGTTTTATGTTGAGTTTGTCCAGTTGACATCTATGGTATCCAAAGATAACATAGTTGATCACTTCAGTGGTGGAACTTGTCCGACAGTATGTGTGTGGCTTTCCTGGAAAATGGTTTCTTGTATTTTCTATAGTCATTAAATTGTTTAAAAGAACAGAAAAACCTGCTTAGCTTGTGCGTATCTGCCATCCCAGTATGTTACCTGGTTGTAATTAAACAGTTTTGTCACATCTGTTTTGACTATAGATGCTGTTGATGATGTTTTGATTAAAGAGACCAAGACTAATTACATTTATATGACCCTCGTGAGTTTAATAAACTCCAGGAGTTGGTTAACTGTCTTTTGCTTAAGGAGTAATAACCCTGTGACGTGTTACAATGTATTTATTTGTTTTGTTTTTTTCATGGACATGACCAAATGTGTTTGTTGAATCAGGACTCAAGCAGAGAAATGAGCAGGTGACTGCCTGATTTTTCTTTCCATCACAATCCTTCGTGCCCTGCATACAAATATTCATGACATATCAGTACAGCTTGTGTGTACAATGCTGAGAAAAGCAGAAATAGCTGATGGCTGTGAGTGACCTAGTCATGACTAAGGCCTCTGAGAGATTCCAAGAGTACAAAACATGCTCAATTTTTAATCCCTTCAAGTAGCTGGAAGCCGGGGCTGAAGAGTCACAGTGCAATGAGGGAGGGAGGCTACTAAGCTGCCTTGGATCATTAGTTGAGGGCTAAACTTTCCTCCTACACACACACAAACACAAACCCCTAAACCCAAGTTCTCTGTGCCGCTCCCAAGTGCACCCGTTATATCTCAAGGTGTTTATGTTTCAATCACAAGAGCCACAGCAGTGTGACCACAGCGTTCTGCATGACTAGCAAAGCTGCAGCTCCAACAGCCGTCCCTCACTGCTTCAGGAATCAGTTTTTTTGTGGTATAACAAGTCTCAACTCTGGAAATTTGCTATTGGCTTTGTGTCCCACTTTCTGTGAGGAACTTCAAAATAAATCCATCACTGTCCCCCGTGGAGAAATGTTAAGAAGGGATAGAATCGACCTCTGCCTGTTTTTTCCTATTGTTTGAACATCTGTCACATGCAATACGGCTTATACAGTTGTGATAGAACATTTTGCAACAATACATCTCATGGCTCTGTTCCAGTGTTATTTCAGAGAGTCTGTGGAAAGTATACAGAGTCTAAAGTCAAAATTAATTCATATATATATATATAGATAGATAGATAGATAGATAGATAGGTGTGTGTGTGTGTGTGTGTGTGTGTGTGTGTGTGTGTGTGTGTGTGTGTGTGTGTGTGTGTGTGTGTGTGTGTGTGTGTGTTTATCTGAATGTGAATCTCTACTAAAACTTTAAGTGGCAATTATCAGGTCAGCAGTTTCAAACACTGTGGGGTATATGAGAAATACATGTGTGTAATTCTAACCATCACTTGAGTCTGGTCAGTGAGTCAGTGCGTTTATCCTTTGTTATGCCAGTTTTCCAAACCCTGTTATGAACCTTTATTCTCAAGTTAGCTTCTCTTCCTCCCTGCAAGGGAGCATGCATTTACTGAGAGTAGTCTGCAAAAAGCTTCAGGAAATTATCAGCCCATCCCCAGTGTGGGGAAAGCTGTTTCTTGCCATTTTGTTTCCATGGCAATGTTGATGAGCTGGTTGTTTAGTAGGGATGTGGGTTGGTGGGTTGGTGGCTTGGGGTGCAGGGAACCTTTGCAGCTTCCAAGTCCACCTGGGTATTTTAACAATTCATAAAAGTGTTGAAATCAATCTGAGCTTAGGAGATTTAATTAATCTTCCCAACTCTCAGAGTGAAAGAAAGAGATGGAATGAGAGAGGGAGAGACAGGTGGAAAAATAGACAGTGTAAGGTTTAACGCTCATATTGGCTGACACAAGGGAAAAGCAGCTTTTAAAGCATTTAGCTGTAATTTCATTCAGGAGTGACATAATTGATTTTAATGAGATGTTTATAGAGTGAAGTGCCGGTGTTGCTAAATCATTTGCAAGTCTGCCTGACGGGTACTTGTGAGGCTCGCACCAGGGAGAAGCAGAGAGGCACACAAACCTCTCCTGCCAGAACTCCTCCAGCAATTCTCAGCTCATCTTTTCTCTTTCCTGCACACCACTTAATGCATTTGGCTTCTTCTTATTTTAATTAAGAGCACATTTAAATTAAATACTTTTTTATGACTTTGATTAGGCTTTTGTACAAGTTCACTTCTAGTCCTGCTGACTTCTCCTGTATATAGCATACACGGTGTAACTGACTGACAGGCTGTCACATTGCTATTATGAGTTCCCTCTGGGCCTGTGTGCTTTATAACAGAGAGAATAGATGGCATCATGACAGAGTGCAGCTCCTGCCCTCAACACTAAAAGGAACACTGCCTGCAATGAAAATGGCAGTCGAGCTGAATTCTTTCCATTCAAAAGCACAAAGTCGTGTTGACTAAAGTGCCCATTTAAAAAGGTACAGCCCACTGAACGGTCATTATGATTTCATATACACGAACAGTATCACTTCTCCACCCACTGGCAGGCTTTGTTGTTTTGGAATAAAAACAAATGTGTTTTTTAGGTAGCAGAGTGACGACGCCACCAGAGATTATTTAAATACATAATCTGAATCGTCCTTCATTTTTCAGTATTAGGACTGAAGGATAGCATGCCTTCTGCATGTCTGTGTATGTGTGGAGTTCTCCCTGTGAATGTCCGGGTTTCTTCTGGGCACTTTCTTCCTTAATATAAAAACATGCATGCTACATTAGCAGTGCTGTGTTCAAGGTACACAAAATATCAAAGTACATAGAGTATATTGCAGGAAGCCTGCAGTTACAGACAGAATATTATAAGGATGGGTCGGGTGTATCCTTCATGGCCCACGATATCCCAGAATTCATAGCGCGTCCCAGCCAGTTTTCAACCATGGCGGCCGCTACTAAGTTTTTAATATTGCTCTTATTAATCTTTCTGGGTCACAAAATAAACTTTTAACATATTTTCAGGCAAGAATGTAGCTCTGTAAACCTCAAATATCTGCTTGGTTTATCAAGATATTGCATATTTGCAAAAGTGCTCCAACGTTTTCGGAGACGTCTGTTACCCACCAGCTTGATAGCTAGCCGGGAGCTCGAGAGTCACTGGAGCCGTCGAGAACAGTGAACTCCCGGCACATTGTTCTCAAAACCCACCGCCGCCATTTGCTACTCAGGTTAAACATGATATATAAGTCACTTAGACAACCTAAAAATCGTATTGTGTGGCTTTTTCAGTGTTTTATTTGTTTGTGTGTAAATCGGTTTGGCTGAGATTAAAGTTATTAGATTAGATTAGATAAAATTAAACCTTATTAATCCCCCGGGTGGGTTCCTCCGGGGTTTTCACACAGCTGAATAAACTTCCGGGCCACCCGACCTTCTGAGGACCCGGCCCACGTAGACAGCAAAGGACAGGTCCTCAGGAGGATGCAGCCCATGAATTTGGACACCCCTAATATACACAAATCATTGAATATCAGGATTCCAATCATTTCCATGGCAACAGGTGTGAAAAACCTGCTTCTACAAACAGGGTAAATGTTACAAAAGTGTTGAAACTGAAAAAAGCTAAATTATACTCATCAAACTATATGCATCAGCAAACAAAGAAATGATATAAAGTCGCTCTAGTAAATTTATGCTACATACATTCAGCAGCCACTTTACTGCGTAGACCTGTTCAACTGCTCATAATCCAAATATCTAATCAGCCATTCACATATCTTTCTTATAACTTTCTCCAGAACCAATCACTACAGAACCCAAACGTCATGTGGCCATCTGATGAGCTCAAGAACAGTGTGTAGAGAGCTTCATTGAATGGGTTTTCATGGATCAAGCCTTAAAGCGCAGTGGTGTAAAGACGCCACCACTGGACTGTAGTGCAGAGAGGAAACGTCCTCTGGTGTTACAAGTCTGACAATCCGGTGGCTTGGTGGTTGCCAGTAGAACGGTACTGGTCTAACTGCATTGCAATGGTACAGTTTTTTTTCAGGGGGGAATTTTGATGTGGGATTGTTTTTCAGGAGTTGAGCTTAGTTCCAGTGAACACAAACCTACAACCTGCCTGTGATTTTTATCTGTCCAGTCTGATATGCACTAATCTGAAGAAGTGCACATTTGGAGGGCAGAGAGGTCACGTGAATCATTTTACCACTCACACTGGAAAAACAAGTTGAAGTCATACATGTCACAGATTTTTACACATCATTTATTTATATGTGTACTCCTAAGTGCCAGTCCTAGGCCTGCATGAGTAAGTAGGATTGTGTCAAGAAGAGCATCGACATGGCCAAATTGCGCTGGTTAACAATGACCACCATAGGTCATTGGACGAAGACAGTGAAAGAAGAAAGGGAGAAGCCATGTTAGAAGGCAGAGAGAAAGAGTAGGGAGTTTAAATTTTTATGTGTGGTAAAGGGAGAAACTCATGATCAAGAGGATGAAGATAGATATACTGTGTGTGCAGGATACCAAGCACAGTGACACTAGCACTAGTTCTGACATGATCTAGATTTCTTACCATGACAGGACACTTTGAATCCATTTCTGGTGTGAGGTGGGTCATCTTGAACGAGGACTATGTGAATAGTGTTGTAGAGATGAAGACAGTGCCAGACAGACTCCTGAGACTCCAGCCTAAACTCGGAGGGGTGATGTTGAATGTTCTCAGTCCTTCAGGTTGGATGGCAAACGAGAAATTCTGGAGCAAGTTGGATGAAGTGGTAGAGAGTGGAGTGACCTCCTCCCCCACAGGATGGACAAGACTAGAAATGGTTTCAGCTTTAAAAGAACTTGGTATGGGTTAGAAAAAACGATTGGTTTATGTTACAATGATTGCTGGTTCTTTTAAAACTCATTCTTGGTTGCCATAGTGACACATCGCTGCTTTGACAACCCGTGTGCTGCATACATAAAATATTTTCCTTAATAAAATGCATTTTTTTTAAAGTTCATGCTGTCGAAAAACAAGAAACCCCCGCAAATATGTTGCGTTTCTTTGACTATCTCCCATTTGCTGTTAGACTGCACTGATTTAACGTGAAGCATTAGCAGTTCTGTAATCAGAGTGGATCATACTCATCCTGACTCTTCAGAAGAATAGTGTGTTAGAGTATGCTAACCCCCAGCACACAAGATCAACAGCCTCCATTTGACACCTACACTAAAATAAATTCACACTCCCATTTGCCTCAACACCTTCTTCTAACACAGATTATTAGTACCTCACACTCCTCCAGGCACACACTCAAGCCAGTTTGCATTTTGAAAGGCTCACTGACTATCATTGATTTAAGTGCATCCCTGGACACTTCCTATGGATATGAATATAACTGCACACAGCCACACATGAACAAACAAAAACACACATGAATTCTTAAGCTGCAGCACTGTGACGCTCAATCAGGGCTCAAATGTGGGAAAATAACAGGTTTGATAGGTTTGTTGTTGTTTTTTTCCAGTAGGACAGAGCCTTCCCAAGCACCCTAGGGTATGATTTCTGTGCAACAACTGAGGAGAGCTGTTGTGATTGCTTTTCAATCAAGCGAGACAAACGTTAATTTAACCTTTTTTTTTCGCAAGGAACTGCAGAATTATAGGCTTCATTTGTGAAGTGTGTATGACTGGCACTTTCTGATAGCTTCAGCAGTGGTCTTCTATTTAGACCGACTGTCAAGAATTCAATGTAGGAATATACTGACAGAAATAAAGGTGGTAACGTCTTCCACGCACAGTCTGTGAATCTTTTGTCATATCAAGCTTTTGTTTCTCGTTTATTTAACTGTTTCAATGGTTTGTTGTATCTGTATTAAATCAAATCACTAAACAAAAAGAGATTCTGTTAGTAACACCATGACAACATTACCCAAACCCTCAGTTACAGGCCTCACGTGCCTGATGTAAGTCAAACTCACAGCAGTTAGATTTCAATATCCTCATCGGCTGCTGCCTTTGCACATGGATATTATCCAGCTTGCTCCCACAGTTCATCGACATGCTTGTTAGGTAAACTGCTGATTCTAAATTGTGGTGTACGAGCATGAGGCTGTCTCTCTGTGTTGGGCCAAAGCTGTAGGATGTGCCTTGCCTCTTGCGCTCTATGAGCTGCAATATGTTCCAGCCTGGCTACAATCATACACATTTAAAGGACAGCTGCTTACTCGACGGCTGCTCAACTTTCTAACTTTAAAACAGAAATGTTGTTTGGCTTTCAGCCGTCATGTTCCCAACTGCTGGAGTCAGGTCCTGTCAGAGCTTAGTTATGTGTAGGACTCTTCGTTTTTCCACTTCTTTACATAACTTATTTATTTTTTATATTATTCAAACTATTTTTTTAAATTTTCCCCATATTTTTTATTTTGCAAATGACTCACATTTTCTTCATAACAACAGCTTAGTTGGATGTAAACACATAATAATTCATTACTCGGTTATTACTGGAAACCTCACCGGGTTTGTGTATCTCAAATTGTCTGCTTGTTGTGGCTTTTTTTTTTTTTTTGAGGTTCTGCTGAGTAGCAAGATTTAGAGTTGCTTTTAAATAATCTTTTTTTCAATGAAAATGAAAGATATATATTTTGTTTCCCCTGTCAGAATATATTGCTTCTTGCAAGCTGCTTTCAGAAGTCTCTTATCAGTTCATAAGACACTGGCAGTAAAATATTCAGGGGGATGCCTATGGCATGAAATATGCAAATCTATACGTGAGCTTTGATGTGAGGCGTTGATTTGATCGTCACAATATTGATATTTTCCTTACTTTGGACAAATCTTTGCTGGTGTTATGAGCTAATGTGTCATGTGCTGTATTCCCAGTTAATGATCGTTTCTCCCTCTTTGTCTTGGTTTGCAGACGGATGCTGCACTGATGTATGATGCTGTGCACGTGGTGGCCGTTGCTGTGCAGCAGTCTCAGCAGATCACTGTCAGCTCATTACAGTGCAACCGACACAAGCCCTGGCGTTTTGGAAACCGCTTCATGGCCCTCATCAAAGAGGTAGATGCTCGTCTACCTGCTCTTCATTCCGTCTTCCTCCTTAATATACACAGCACCTTCACACAGAAAACACACACTCTCAGGAAAGCTGACAGAAACAGCATGTAAATAAGGCTTAGGCAGTCGAGAAGAAAGGGAATATGAATAAATAGAAATTATTTATCCGTGTATTTATTTATATGGAAATCATTTTTCCTAGCGTCTGCACATGCCTACACCCCTGAGGAGGGCAGCCATATTGGGCCGGTTGTCTGAATTTCAGCATTAATCATCCAGGCAGAAACAAAGACACTGCATCATCTGAATTTCTGTTAATTGCTCCAGCAGTTTGCAGCATGGGTGAAGCCAGATGAACAATCTACATCTTCCTGTCTGTGGAAAATATGCAGATTATCAGCCTATATTTAGGACTTGATAACTCTCTAATCTCCTGTAGTTTGCAGAGATCCTGAGACTATTGAGCTGACAAACACACGAGAACCATGGATGTACTTTTATTCTTATAATATTTACAATATTCTAACAAATGAATACAAAAAGTGCCTTGAAATAATTGAATTGACCTGAGTTGAACTTTACTAAGTATCCAGGTTCTAGTATGTTTTAGCATTTATGAAAACAGTGTTATCTGATGCACTGGCTTACATAAAAAAAATTATTGGGATGTACACAGTCACAGGATTGTCACATAGCACTGTCCACAGAATCGTTGCTACATCTAATCTTTACAGAAGCATTCAGATGATAGTAACTACACAGTTGCAAGAAATGTATGAAATGTGTACATAATTCCCATGATTGCACCACATATTTCATAACTTCAATAATATTAGTCATTGGTTTGGCATTCAGACCCTCAAGGCATTATTGGTTTATTTTTTTTTTAAACAGGACATCACATATTGAGTTATGGATTAAGAAACCCAGGACAATGGTTTCTTAATGACATCATTGGGAGAGTTCTGAGGCAAAAACCAAAAACTCGAAAAAGCAGTGAAGCCAAACGTTTGTTTGACCTCAAGACTTCCAGTCCATACTCGGCACAGATGTTACTGTATACTATGCTGTCCACTTGGTAATGGTGTTCCATGTATGCCCTGCTTGCTGGCATCTTGCACCCTGCTGTTATGTGCTGGATTGTCTCAAGGGCAGCCTGCACATGGCGTCTTGTCTCATGTGATAGACCCTGCCCTCTATGGATTTATACTTTGAGCTAGTTCCTGTGCTGCCATGATTAGTGCCTCTTTGCAGGTATTTGGTGGGTGCCGCTTTCCTAGCAACCTCTTCATGGTTTCCATTTGCCCGTGGAATTCCCAGGTACTTGTAGTTGTCCTCAAGGTGGACAATGTTGCCTTCCGGTAGTACGATCCTCTCAGTTCTGACTACCTTCCCTCTCTTTGGTACCATCCGACTACACTTCTGCAGTCCAAATGACATTCCAATGTGATTGCTGTATATCCCGGTGGTTTGGATCAGTGAATCAATGTCTCATTCAGTCTTGGCATACAGCTTGATGTCTTTCATGTAGAGGAGGTGGCTGAGGATTGCTCCATTCTGTAGTCGGTATCCACAGCCAGTCTCCTCAATAATCTCACTGGCCTTCTGTCAGCCATTTTGGGTGTTTCTCATCCATTAGCTGCTGGGTCATTTGTGCTGCCAGACACTCGATGAGTGCAGTCAGCTTTTTTTGCAGTCAGCCAATCATGTCGAGGCCTGCAGCTGTCCAACTCTTCATACTGGAGACGTGTTCGTGGATTTCTGCCACAGTGATTCTTACTGGAACTTGTTCAGGGAGTCCCACAAAATTGATTTTGTTCATCTGGACGTAGACCATTGATCAACAACCAATGATCAATGACCATGAGTACCATTCGCAGAGAGTTGGGGAATGGCTGCAATCACAGCATTGTGAGATGGTGACCGATGTACCCTTAGGCCCCCTGCTCCATTCAGAGATGGTCTTTCCCCTTTCACGTAAATGGCCTCCTTGACTCCGCCCTCAAACCAGCGTTCCTCCCTGCCCAGGATGTTACATCCTCATCATTGAAAGAGTGTCCACTGGCCTGTAGGTGTAAATAGACTCCTGACACATATGGGATCACTACAGGTTTTCTCTTAGGCAGCAGTTGTCCTTCTTCTCTCCTGGATCGGCTGGAGCTTTCTTTAGGTGCCTTCCCAGCTTTGACAAAAGTCCAGCTGGGATAACCACATTTACTCAGGGCCTTCTTGATGTGATGTTCTTCTGCCTCCCTGGCTGCTGTGTCTGTGGGGATGGTGTTTGCTCTGTGTTGTAGCGTCCTGATGACACCCAGTTTATGCTCCAGTGGATGATGAGAGTCAAACTTTAAATACTGATCCATATTCATAGGTTTACGGTACACATTTATGTGAAAAGGGAAAGACCATCTCTGAAACCAAGGGCCTAAGGGTACATCTTTCACAATCTTACAGTGCTGTGATTGCAGCCAACTCCCAAATCTCTGTGAATGGTACTCATGGACATGATAAGTGGTTGTTGATGAATGGTCGTGACAATTTGCATATTAATGATCAAGGAACTGACCTCCCAGCCCATTGTTCCTACAGTGGGCTGGTTTCAGTCATTATGCAAATGTACTGTTTATAAGATTGGGGAAACCTGCAGTCAGCTGAGACTGAAGACGTCACCTGGATGATGATGAAACATTTCTTCCAACTTACCTTGATGATGATGATGAGCATGCATCAAGACATTTTAACCCACTTTGGCAAGAACTCCCTAAAGCTAGTTCGTCAGTATGAGCAAACAGCATGTAAGAAGGCTGATTACAGGAACCAGCTGAGATTCAGCCTCAGATGCAAACAAAATACGATTACTCCTAAAAGTCTGCAAATGAGCTCTTCAGTTCAGGGCCTCCAGGCAACTAAAATCCTCCAGAACGCACAGCTGAGACAAACAAATTTTAACATTGACATGCTAAAACCCAAAGAGGAGCAGATCCGACACGGATTTACAATGCTAGGTGAGAATACTCATCAAAAGATGTTTGAATTCACTGATAAGGCTCATCTGGCCCAGCAAAAAAAATTGTAACCCAGGCAACAATGGAAGTTTGACTCACTTGTTGTGTGTCAGAAACCACAGCAAAATACAGAGTGTCCTCAGCAGCCAGCAGAGAGAAGGATCCCATATGGAAAAGATATATATAAATCTTATAAAGTTTGTATCTGTCTTGTGTGAAACTTGTATGAAAAGCATATAAGTGTGAAAACAGATATAAGATCCCTTGAAAAATTATATAATGAAACTTGTATGTTTTGGATACTTACTAAAACAATGTATGAAAGTAATGCGAAAGTGGCCACTTTCATGAGTAATCACATATAAGTTTTTACTATTTCTTTTTCGTATGGGATGCCACACAGAGGACAAGGGGGTGACGAACTTCTCATACAGGTAACCCAAGCAGAGAAAAGCAACCTTGTAAAAGGGTTGAACTTTGCTGTGACACTGAGATAAATCTCACTAGTGCCACAGAATTGGAGATTATGTAACGGAATTTCAGGAGCGGGCGCACACCTCCAAACATGCTCCTTTCGGTTGTCATCTATATAGGATCCCCCAGTTCTGCAAGCTGTTCATTCTCGTTTACGTGCAAACAAGGTCCATTCTTGCTGAATGCCTTTAAACACAGCTTATCTTTCAGGAGTAACGTAATTTTACTCACCCTTCCATTCGCTACAATCGTCCTCTCGTCTGTCAGCGTGTCAGACGAACAACTACTAAGGCTCTGCATCCATCGCTTTTCCTCCGGCAATCCCAGAAACACACTGAATGTCACGGCGGTGCTTCCAAAAAACCGAATGCTGACCACCTCCTAGCAATTTTCTCGCCACCCGACATACGGTCTGCTAATCCGCTAAATCCAGTCATGAAGTAACTCCAGCCGCCCGCCACTTAAGCGAAAACCAGCGAGGTCGCCCGCCAGCAGAACTCACAGCTCCTCTCACGTTGCTCCAAAACGGGTCACGAAAAAGTCGACGGACGTCAATGCCAAACCCAAGCTTCCAAACAAATTGCAGCTCCAACCGCATAAGCTACCGCATACTTCGTAGCTCCACCCACCCGCCAGCACCAGGTAGCAGGGGGAAGATCAGCTCTGTTCTCCTTCCTACTAACACCATTTCATGCAAGCTGGAAATCTGTTGCTAGCTCCATACTCTCTACTGTTCTCCATCGTCGTGATGTTTCCATCCCTCCTTTCGCTAAATGCTTAAGCAAATTGGCAACTAGATCCCCGGTTCTTCCCTATCCGCCATTCGCGAACGCAGTAGCAAGCTTCCTACCACCGTACTGCCAGTTTCTCAGCAAAGACGACACACACACACACACAAAAAGGGCACCAAGTCGCCATTTCTCCATCCCTCAGTGACAATATGCATTATGCTTCGGCACAGAGTTGCCAGGTTCTCGGCCACTCATCCCTCCTCTGCTAAGTGCTTGCTCATAGGGGGTCATATGGTTGTTGGGTTTACCTCTAGACATCATTGCAGGGTCTCGAGGCGTCTGTCACTGTGGCTCGGTGCTGTATAAATAAGTCGAATCGAAAGTCCAATTTTTCCGCTGACGTCTTTGTCCTTCGTATCGCTCAGTTATTACTGCTTCTAGGGGATGCCTTCTTTGGGGATCTGCCAGTCCCCTTCGAGGCCTTCCCCAAACTGCAGCTCATTTCATGTCCAAACATTCACCTTTACCTATTACAAAGCAGTCAAACCTAAAATGAGGATGTGGGCCCAGCTAGTGAAACAGCAATTCGAAACAACAACATTGTAGACGTGGAAGCAGAGCAATTACGGACGAAAGTTTCAGCCTGTCTCGACAATGCAAAGCCCCCAGCATCCAGCATCAGCATGGAGGAGAGGAAGGCACTCGCATCACTTGGTAATGACAACAACATTATCATCCTTCCTGCAGACAAGGGGCAGGTACACAGTTTTGCTCATTCAGAAAGACAATCATGAGAAAATTTTGTTACTGCTCAGTGACGAAAATACTCATGAGCCTCTGAAATGAGACCCAGGAAGTGGCTACAGGAAGAGGGCATGACTGTCTGAAGCAGTTAGGACAAGACCAGACCTCATACCACAGGCTATACCCAGGGGAAGCTACACCAAGTCTGTATGGTTTACCAAAGATACATAAACAGGATGTACCTATAAGACCGATTGTCAACTCGATCAACTCGGTCATCTATAACATTTCAAAGTTTCTGGCTTTGATCCTCAGCCCACTGATAGGCACCTTTAGGATGACTGAGAACCTTCACAGACATGATTTTAAATTTGATTCTAGATTAACAGGGGGCCAGCGAAGAGAAGTCCGTATATGAGAAATATGCTCTGTCTTTCTAGACCTTGTCGTGAAGCATTTTGAAGACTTTCCAGGGAGTTTTTAGGACATACAGATATACTAATTTACAGTAGTCCAGCCTAGAAGTAATACATGTATGAATTAGTTTTCAGCACTCTCTGAGATAGAGATATTGTGCAAGCAGAAAAAAAACTGCATATTTGTTTAAAAAATGCATTGAAGGACAAATTGTCGTCAAGACGTTCCTCACAGTGTTACTGGAGGCCAAGGTAATGCCATTGTCAAGCTCTTTAAGTTTGTGCAGCTTCCCCGCTTGAAAGGGATTGATGCATCTACCACAGGTGTTTAACTGGATTTCACTCAATGACCAGGCAGATCTTTTGTTTTCCTTTTTCTTTAATCTTCTTTTCGGCCATAGTCAGCCATAGGTGAAAAACCTTTAAATACAAACCAAAAAACCAAAATACAAATTATGTTTGTTATCACACATCTGCAAATATTGTAAACAATCCCAAACACATTTTCTTTTTTAAACACATCAATGCAGTGCGTAAGCTTTGTATTACAATATTTACTTGAGTATTTTTAAATGCTCAAATTATGTAATTCACTAACAATTGTACATACACCTTGAGAAATACTGCTTTCTATTACAGTGCTAAATTAAATAATCAATCTGCATTAGAACTTGAGCAGTAATAGTATTTATAACCAGCTTCTCTTAACCATATGCAAGCATTAACAGTCTTCCATATGCAGACCAACAATAAACAATGGTGCCGCTCGTAAACAGGCGACCAACTCACGGCACAGTGCTAATGCTACGTAAGCTAGCGGCAGCCGCGATTCTTTAGCAACTCGCTTCAAAGTCTTTTACCATAGTCAGCAACCATTCCCTTACCGGCTGCCTCCCTGGCTTTGTAGATACTTCAGTTCCACACAATATTCATGTTGGCGACAACTTATTGAAATAATTTTGCTGGGCTTTTCCCGAAAGTGGCAACTTCCTGTTGCTCCTCAGTTCGCCTTCTTTTTCCTTCCCGACAGAAACCCAGACACAAGATTAGTTCCGCCCTCCAGTCTGTCTTTTTTACTTTTTTGCCTCAGGGCTCTCCACCTCCTCCTCGGTTTGACTTGACAGCCATCCAGAGTAAGAATCTGCTTAGAGACCATATTTCTAAGATTTTCAGGGCCGAGTACAATAACCTCAGTTTGATCTGAATTAAGAAGCAGAAAGTTAGCGGCCATCCAGGTCTTTATGTCTTTAAGACATTCCTGCAGTTTAACTCATTGGTGTGTGTTATCTGGCTTCATTCATCTTCAACTAATACTATGGGAAAATGTTTTTGAGATTTTTAAGATTCACCCTAGGAACCAGGTTCAACCTTTCTCTGGTTTGTAGTCTGTGGTCTTTAGTCAAACAAATCAGCATCCAGTCAGGTTCCATTCCAACGTGCTCCTCACTTCAACAACATAGTCAGACTGTCTGGTGCTTTGCTTTCACACAGGTGAACACAGCTGAAATGAAAGAAGCAGTGGATAGTCTCCGTCTCCTTCTCATTTAATGAACACTCAGAGCAGCTCCTCGGGGTAATTAGGTGATCAAGTGAAGAGGTGGCTCTCTGTCATCAAGAATAAAACAAAATGAATTGGCATTTCCATGGAATATTAAAATCCCTAGCCTATAAAACAGCGCTGTTACCGGATTAAACCAATAAATACTATTTATTGGTATAATTATGTTTGCATCTGGCAATAAATATTTCTATGTTCTGTATCTCTTTTTCTGTGTAATTTTTCAGTTGTGATGAAAGCTGATATTTTTATATAGTATGAAGTAAAACACCTATGAGTGGCTGAATTATAAAAGTTTTTGCAAATAACAGCGGGCCAAAATTCCTTCACAGCAATGTGAAAAATTCATTGCCAGTTATCTGGCATGTATATTATACATACTATATGTTATTTCTGCCAATGGTGGCACAACTAGTTATTAGGTTGTGTTTTCCATAAAGGGCCAGGTGAGTTTAGATGGCTTTCTCTTGGTAAAATAATTCATTATTAAAACTGCCTTTTGTATTTAATCTTATTATTTTTGTCGAAAATTAAAATGTGTTTCATGTGAAACATGTATGACCAGTATGCTAAATAAATAAATAATGAGGGGGGAAAGTCTTTTTCACAGCACTGCGTATAACTGTAACTAAATCTTCCACGTGAATGTTCTTCTGTCATCAGAAGGCGTG
The DNA here is from genome assembly GCF_900408965.1 of Simochromis diagramma. NCBI lineage: Eukaryota > Metazoa > Chordata > Actinopteri > Cichliformes > Cichlidae > Simochromis > Simochromis diagramma. Next base: position 1,249,731 of record NW_024387372.1, read on the forward strand.
GTTAAACAGAAAAGGGTTGTTTGTTTTTAAAAAGTGAGTCTGGTGTTTCCAGTGTGCCAAAGTATCCTTGGGCAAGATACTAAGCCCAAGTTGAACTCCAAAGGTTAAATAGTAAATGAACTGGTTCTTAGATAGCACTTTTCTACATAATCAAAGCATTTTACACAACTTGTACATTGACCCAAGCACTCTCTTCAAAGCTGTTTCTAAGTGCTACCTATCTAACATTCAAATGCATTCATACTTCAATGGATGCATCAGAGAGCAACTTCGGGGTAGTATCTTGCCCAAGGATATTTGGCAAGCACACTGGGATTGAAACACCAACCTTCCGGTTAGTAGGTGACCTGCTCTGCCACCTAAGCTATAGCGACCCCAAATCCATCCATTGGAGTACACATGTGTATGAATGTTAGATAGAAAGCACTTTGGCAGAAAAAGCATTACGAAAACTTTACATCAGCTCCCAGTCCATGTTAGAATTTGTTTTAGAGAGTAAAATAGGGGTAATGTGAACTTACATGCTAGGGGGCTAAGAATCAGAATCAGAATACTTTATTAATCCTGAAGGAAATTATAGGTTACAGCAGGCAGCACGCTAATGCTGCATGCGCACTTACAAAGGAACCTTCTGACCAAACATCACGTTTGGAGACATGTCAGAGAGGTAGGCTGATAGGAAAAACAACGAAAATACATAACATGAGGTAAGAGGAGGAGAAAAAAAACCTCCACTCAGACTGAGCTCCTAATGGGAGAACAGTTTGATAACAGAAAAAAACCACCCCAGCACAAAAAGCACATGACTGTCAATATACCATAGAAACACATGACAAGCAACAGGGATGGGTAAAAGGTGAGAGACAGCCCGTGTAGACAGCGCATCCGGGCCTGCAGCATATGCGCTGGTCCCCTTTGATCCACCGTCTGCATCGGGAGGGAATAAGTGTTGAAGGCATTTGGAAGGGGAGGGGGGGATGAGTGTATATCTGCATGTGTGTGTGTGTGTGTGTGTGTGTGCGTGTGCGTGTGTGTGTGTGTGTGCGTGTGTGTGTGTGTGTCCAGAGTTCAGCTGAGACAGTGTCCTTCGCCCTGCCAGGCTAAGTAAACAGTCTTCCAGCCAACCCAGGTGGCCTTGCATAGGATAGGAAGAAACAGTCTGAGCACAGTCTGTTATCAGGGTGTTGTTGTTCGGCTCCAGCCTTGAGGTCACAGCTGGCGCCGAAGTGGTAGCTGCATGAGATGATGGTGGTTTTTATTTTAGTGCGAACAACTCATGTGAATTTCAAAGCTGTTCTAGCAGTCCGACACTGGTCTCTCAGTCTCCCGTTGGAGAGCCGTGAGCTTCTCCATGATGTTATCAATCTTGAGCGCTCAAAGAGCAGATTCTGAGAACTCAAGACCGCCGTGAGCTTCTCCAAGATGTTATCCAATTTTCGCTCAGCAGAAACTGTTGGGGCTTACATATACAAATGACTAACTCCTTACAGGATTTTTTTTTTACCACTTGAACACAAAAATCAAATAAATCAAATCAAATCAAAAACATATGGCCCAAAATGTAACTAATCAAGTGACTGTATACCAATTTAATGAATTCGTACAATAAATACAGTTACCAAACTGAAGACACTTTAAGAAGTGTGCCTTGAGTATGAATGAAAAGGGTATGTCTCAGTGCTGTGCAAGTACATTTCGTTTTATTAAGGTCACTTTTGGAATACCTTTGCAGTCACTATTAGCTCTCTGTTTGCCTTTTCACATACGTTTCATGCTTTGAACCACAGAGTATGTTTGAACTACATTGGTTATGGAGACCATATTGTGGGGTAAAGGCAAAGGTCAGCACACAGGACTTAACTGTGACTTACACAAATTGGTCATGTGATTTCAACTTGCCGGCGCGTCTGTCAACCCCAGAGGGTTAACCTCTGGTGAGCATGTACAGCACGATCCCCATACCAATCTCTTGTTCAGTCAGCATTCCAGAGATAGTCCTCCCTTCAGTTCAGTCTTAGTTTCATCAGTAGACCATCTGTTCTGTACAAGCAACCAACTTAAAAGGGGGAAAGTCAGTTCAAGTCAGAGCTCCATCTAAGCCTTACTTTTCTTCGCCACCACCAGCATCTTAGACTAGAGGACCCTGTCCTAAAGCCTATCACCACTGGGATTCCAATATGCCATGATGGATCACTGCAGCCTATTTGCCAAATTCATTCCTTTCTATATCTCAATTAATATGTCCAAGTCTTCCAAGAGATCTCTCCTATTATTGAAGTAGCATTTCCTACATTACTAGCATTGAATGTTCAAACAGCTTCTATGGAGTATGGTCTTTTATCAATCAAAATGAATAAAGTCACATTTTTCCCAAGGAAGGCAGTACCATGAAGGAAAAATAAAACCTTCTCAGGAAATGCAGAATTCCTGAAAGCTCATAGACATAGAACAAGCCTAACACTCCATAACTCTTCTTCTTGATCAAATAGCCCTTAACCCAGCAGGGTATTTAAAAACTGGCGAGTCATAAGTGATGATTGCCCAGATCTTGTTCTTCCCATCCAGCTGACTCTTCAGGACTTGCCTACTCTCTGCAGGTATTTGGTGACTTTGGTGGCTTTTCTAGCCGACTTGTCGTGGTTCCTAATTGGTTGTGGGATTCCCAGATACTTGTAGGTATCCTCGATGTCAGCAATACTGCCTTCTGGTAGTACAAACCAGAAGGCAGTTCTAACCCTCGGTTCTAACTTCTTTTCCTCTCTTAGTTATCATCAACGCTTCACTCTTATGCTCAGGTTTTTGCAGTAACAGAAAGCATGTAGTGTCAACATCACTGCAAACCCTACATCAGTCCATCTGCCAATACGCCCATCCACTCTCTTACTCCCAAATAAAATATTCAATAGCGAAATATCCTGTTTGCTATTGGCAAAAAAGATTTGGCAAGTTTTTAATGGGCACAAACCACATATCCAACTCTGCTGCTTAACCCACAAATGTATTTTCCTTACAAATGCGTTACCATTCAAGAGAAAACAAACAGGCTTTACAATGGTACAAGGCTTTTTCCCAAGAAGCATTGTTACAAGTGTGTAAAGGGGTTTCTGTAGCTAGTGAGTTAGAGCAGGTCATCTATTAATTGGAAGGCCAGTGGTTCAATCATTAGCTGCTCCTGCATGCAAAATATCCTTGGGCAAGATACTAACCCCAAGATGCTCTCATACATTCATCGGAGTTTAAATGTGCAATATGCCCCCGGTCTCAAGGTCATTGCCTAAACGACTGTTGAAATTCCTTGTAGCATAATTTAGTCCTCAGATGGGGCACCCTCGAATACCCTATCCAGTGACTTCAGAAAGGTTAGGTAAATTGAACCATTATTGTAAATGGACTGGTAAATGGACTCATTCTAACAGTTAGGTCCATAACTATTTGGACAGAGATGACATTTTTCCAATTTTGGATCTCTACATTACCACAATTAATTTTTCATGAAAAAACTCAGATGCAGTTGATGTACAGACTCTCAGCTATATTTCACTGGATTCAACAAAAATATTAATATAGGAACTAAAGCATTTTAAAACACTATTCCTTAATTTCAGGGGCTCAAAAGTAATTGGACTAAAAATAAAATAAAATTTTCATTTCTAATATTTGGTTGAAAACCCTTTGCTGGCAATGACAGCCTGAAGTCTTGGACTCATGGACATCACTAGATGGTTTGCAGGTCTCTGAAAACCTCAGACTAAGTTTGGCTGCATCTGTCTCATGTCGCATTACAACGCAAGTGTTCCAGTGCCACCGGCAGCCATGCAGGCCCAAGCCATCACACTGCCTCCACCATGTTTTACAGATGTGTGGTGTGCTTCAAATCACGAGCCCTCCCATGATTTCTCCATACTTTGTTCTTGCCATTATTCTGGTAGAGGTTGATGTTGGGGTTCATCTGTCTCAAGAATATTTTTCCAGAACTATGCTGGCTTTTTTTGATTTTTATTTATTTATTTATTTTTAGCAAAGTCTGATCTAGGCTTTCTGTTCTTGAGGCTTATGAGTGTCTTGCACCTTGCAGCGAACCCTCTGTATTTACTTTCATGTAGTCTTCTCTTTATGGTAGACTTGTATATCTATACGCCTACCTTCTGGAGAGTATTGTTCACTTGGTTGGCTGCTTTGAAGAGGTTTCCCTTCACCTTGGAAATGATTCTGTGATCATCTACCGCTGTGACTTCCATGGTCATCTTTGCCTTTTTGCGTTGCTGAGTTCACAAGTGCTCTCTTTCTTTCTTAGGATGCACCAAACTGTAGATTTTGCCGCTCCTACTATTGTAGCAAATTCTTAGATGTGTTTTTTGTTTTATTTCTGCAGTTTAAGGATGGCTTGTTTCACCTGCACGGAGAGCTCCTTTGACCACATTTTGTCTGTTCACAGCAAAATCTTCCAAATGCAAGCACCACACCTCAAATCAACTCCAGGTCTTTTATCTGCTTAATCAATAATGACATAACAAAGGAACTGCCCACACCTGCCCATGAAAGAGCATTTGAGACAGTTGTCCAATTACTTTTGCTCCCTTTAAAAAGAAGATGACACATGTTGAGGAGCTGAAACTCCTAAACACGTCATCCAGTTTGAATGTGGATACCCTCGAATGAAAGCTGAGAGTCTGCACAGTAAGTCCATGTCCATTATTTAACATAACTGGAATATGTTTCAGTAAATAGAAAAAAAGACAAAACTTGTGCCAGTGCCCAAATATATGGGCCTAACGGTACAGTGATTTTTCAGTGCTTCATTGGACCAAAGTATCCTAGTAAATGCTTCTTTGGGCTCCATCTGACTGGTCCCCATTGGTTAAGGTCTGACTACCAGACACACTCCCTAAAACCCTGCTTTGAGGGATAAGGCCCTGGTAACCCTGATACCAGGCAGAGTAACAATATCCCATGTTGTTATCTCCATAGGAGTATTGTGAAGTGCTACTCCTCTGTCACCCAGGACCAGTTTGCCTTGGGAGACCCTATCAAGGGCAAATACCCATGATCACATGCATCCTGGGATCACTGGGGCGCACGGACCCCATCAACATGCTAAGGTGGCAAGAGATGAATAATAAAAATGGATCCCAAATCTCCAAGCACTTCAAAGCCCTGGAGCCAAAACCAGTGACCATGACATTACCATTTGCTTGTTGCAGACTCTAAGTATGGTTTTTGTCAGTTTCAGTTATGAAGTTTTCTTCTATAAATAACTGTTAAATAACTGTTTATTTCTGTGTGTTGCCTGATTCTATTAATTGTGTTATATTTATAGCACCATTTTTGACATACATATAATAATCTCCACTTGAGTAACATGTCCATATGTCTGTGAACAGCAGCGGTATCATCACGGAGGTACCAGACACTGAGTCAAAGGAGTATGAAAAATGCTTTCATGCAGCTGAATGAGTAACTCCCAGATTTGTGACTCCCACTCATCTTACTAAAGATAGGCCTCGAAGTCCCTGATTTCCAGGTGGAGAAGTACTGTGATGACTTGCTGTGCCTGAGCAAAAGCCGTCTCTACTCTGAACCCCTTTCATGCTACATCTTATTCTATCACATCCCTAAACATCTGTAAAGATTGGGTAATTGCCTCCCCACTGTTATAAACGCAGTTACAAAGTCTGTGCAGGCACCTTGATGGCAGAAAAGAGTGTACAGAAAGGCTCTGTGGAAAAGGGAGAATAGAAAAACTGTCTATTCTGCTTAGTCTGCAGCTTCAACATCAAGAATATATTTAAAAATGAAACAACAGACTTGATACTGTTGGTTGAATGTCTCCTCTTCTATTTTCTGTCTCTCTGCCTTTTCTCTTTAGGCTCACTGGGATGGCTTGACGGGGAGAATCACTTTCAACCGGACCAATGGCCTGAGAACAGACTTTGACCTTGATGTAATCAGTCTGAAGGAGGAGGGGCTTGAAAAGGTTCTGTGTCTTCAATATCTATGTGTTTGTGCACTTAGAGGTTCACCTTATATGACTGTATATGTGGCAATGGGATGATGAGATAACACACAAAATGAAAGGGTCAATGTAGCAGGGAACACACATGATCAAAATGCATATCAGTAATGTCTGTGTCGACCTTCACCTGTGCGCTTGGACCTATGACAGACATGCACAGCTTCATTTTGATTTGATAGTATAAGGCCCTCACCAGGTGTCATTGGCACTTTAATTTAAACTGTGTTGTTTATTGTAGACTGTCCTCTTTATCATGCTTCTCTAACACAGCCAGGTTACTGTCAATACCTTTGTTTTTAATTCTTCATTTCATTTTCATTTATAGAGGGTCAGTTCACAATGACAGTTGTCTCAGCTGCCAGTTGCAGGGTCGGAGACCATGAACAACAAAAATGACAAAACACAAAGTACAGGAGAGACTAGATCGAAGATAATGACATGCCACAGTGGCATATAGACACATGGGGAATTAAACGAGGGAAATCCTCAGTCCTAATGAGAACTTCGGCAGCATACCATACCTGAACCAATAGCAACACAAATACCTTAACCTTACCTCATCCTGCCCTAACTGTAGCCTTTATCAGAAAGAAGGGTTTCCAAAGCTACGGCCTCCCCAAACCTAACCTATGTGCCTCTCTGCAACAAGCCCCTCAAGCATCGTAGCAAACTAGCTGTGCAGACACATACGTCAGTACATGAGCAGAAATACATTGAAAAGAACACCAAAGGTCACAGACACCAGCTCCAGCCTGACAGAGCAGTACCAACCGACCTTCTGACTAGTGGCTGACCTGCTCTGCCACCTGAGCTGTAAAGTAAAGGCTAATACTGAATACTTATATCATAAACTCAACGGGACTGTGGAAGATAACACTGAAGGACAGCTTCAAAGAAAGCTCACAAGAATATACCAGAATATTCTGTTCCCATTGCTGTTTTGCACAGGCCTCAACCTCCTCAGCTAATCACAAAGAATGGATGTGGATTCAGGAGTGGGGTGACCATCATGAGTTACATCAAACTGTATGCCAGGAGCGAGCTAAACATCCACTCACTAATCCACCTCACGATATGGTGAATCTGAAATTTCCACACCCGGAAATTTGACTTGGACTGGATAAGTCCGATTTCAAATTCAAATATTTACACTGGTTGTGACATACGGGAAAATAAATAGAATCAGCATTCTTCTTTTTTTATTATTAATGCTTGAAAGTTTAAAAACTGAAATTTATTTTACAGATGAATCAAATATTTAAGTATACCTTTACCTTTGTATCTGGGTGGTTGCTGACTTTTTACTGCCTAAGTGAAACATAATGAAAGTCATAATGCAAGAACGCTGGACTGCATCTTTCCTATGTGGTTGCTTCCTGTTCTCTCTATAGTACAATATTATATTTTACATGGAAATTTTGCTGAATTTAAATTAATATTTATTTATCCATTCATCCATCCACTCTCTTCCACTGGAACCTATCCCAGCTACCATAGGACAAGAGGTGGAGTACAAACCACCCTATGGAGTAAAGCTAACAGAGAGAGACAGACTAGAGATGGACCGATCCGATATTACGTATCGGTATCGGTCCGATACTGACCTAAATTACTGGATCGGATATCGGGGAGAAATAAAAAATGTAATCCGATCCATTAAATATCAAAAAAGCACCTCACAAAACTTGCTGCACGGCGTAACTCGGCTCATAACCGTAGCACGTCGCAGCAGTGTGCATCACGTTATAGAGCGGCTGTGTGTGTTTGTAGCCTCGCTACCAAACCAGCATTTCATCTCCGAGGAAGATATCCCAGAGAGAAGTAAATCAAGTGTGTAAGTTCATCTCTGAATCTTTGTAAAGCATTCCCGCGTTAAGCTTAACAACCGATATATGGAGCGACTGCCTCCCTCTCTCTCCTGCTGCTACTTCAATCATGAAACTGATCAATGATCAGCTGATCGTCTCTCTTCTTTGTTTTTGTCCCACTTTGCACCAGAAAGAGGAAACCAGCGGCTGAACAACAGCAGCACGTTTAAGCTTGATAAGCTGTTGTTAGAATGTATTTAATATTACTTTCTACACCAGGATCTTTTTCTACAGCTGACGCTGGTAACTGTGCAGGGGCGGATCTAGCAAAGTTTAGCCAGGGGGGCCGATAGGGCATGAACAGGGAAAAGGGGGCACAAAGACATACTTTTCTTTCTTACTCTCATTTAAAATGTCGAGCTTTTAATAAATAATTATCAGAATCTTACACCCAAAGTTTTAATCTGATGTAAAATGTATAGAAGTCCGTTACTGTATATAGTAACTGTTAAGTCTAATATACCCTAGTAAGCTGTAGTACTTTTTCCTTTGGGAAGGTACCATCTGTGCAGTCTGCAGTTCTGTTGAAGAAAGATGTTGAATCTATTTAATTATTCTTGAAAAATAATTGATTTCTGTGCATTTGTTTTTCAACCTGCATCAAATTAAATTTGATTACATCGATTAAGCACCATGAGGCGGAGGGTGGGGGGTGGTTCCCTATTTTCTTTTGCTGGGAGTTTGCAACCCTATTAGTTAGGTTGCTTAATATTTCTGCTAAGTGCTCTTTAAAATACCAGAATAGGGAGGATGGAGCAGGTTTAAGTTTATTAGATTGATCAGTTTTGCTGAACTATGAAATATTTTGGGTGTAGTGTGTTTTTTTGCATACAGGTATAACAGAATAGCTTTAGTGTTGTTGTTTATTTAAACTTGAGTATGAACTTATACAAAATGCAGCAAGATATTTAAAAAACAGTTTTATTGATTAAAAAACACTATATTGGATTCATATCGGTATCGGCAGATATCCAAATTTATGATATCGGTATCAGACATAAAAAAGTGGTATCGTGCCATCTCTAAGACAGACATCTAAAGACACATTCACACCTTCATGCCCACAATTTATTTAGTAAATTTTCTTAATAATTTAGCAATAAAACACATGGAAAACAATATTTATATATCACTGCGAAAAACACGCAATTGTGGAGGGTATTTGTGGTTTCCACAAAATTGCAGGGGGTAACTGCTAACTCTGAACAGCGTTATGTTTGAAACAACAGCAGTATATGAAAATCTTCTGAAGATGAATTCAAAAGATCTTTGAATTAAAATATATTTCATATTAAGACCACTATCAGATTATATCCAGCTGCTTGAGCAGCTTGAACACCTTCTTTTACACCAGTTTACAAAAAGCAGTGGCCCCATTTTAATTTTAGGAAACTTCACAACACTCACTGATTTAAACCACTAACGCATTTTAGAGATGTGATGAGGATGATGTTAATCTTAAATCTGTGCCTGAGTCAGCATACAGACACATGCCGCCCTCATCCTTTGATTTTGTTTGACACACTGTGTCTGGGTCACCTGTTTAACTCACTGGTTTCATGAATGTGTCTGAACTGTTGAACCTCTGCAGTCACACTGGTCTGTTTTGGGGACACCTAAGTGTTGTAAATGTTAAAATAAGGACAACAATATCTGAGCTTCCCATGCTACAACCATGATCAGAACGCTATTCTCTAACTGTTAAACTTGAACTTAACTTTTCAGGTTCAACAGTACTCATCCAGTACACTCAGAGAGTTATTGTGACTGTAATCGTTTCTTCTTTTTCTTCAAATAATTACTGACTCACGGGGATCTCTCCAGTATTCAACACTCAATCTAAGATTCATGAGATTATCTGTGAGAAGAGAACCCCCAACGCTGCTGATACAAATAATAAAATTATATTCTTGCATGCAACTGCAAACACTTCACACTTCAGGATCCTCGGTGGCGCTTGCCTCTCAGCAGCTCCTGACCTCTGGTTTGTGTACCGTGTGTGTCTGTGCCTCTATGAATAATTTACCCCATTAATAAAACCTCTCAGAAGTCCTCCAGTTTCACGAAGCCTGAATTAAAGAGTTGATTTGCAATTACAAAACCCATCTCAGGCCCTCACACAGCGCATCAGCGCATCAGAAGTGCCCCTAAGAGTGTGTGGCTGGAGTATTTGTGGTCCCTTTTACTGATGCTCAGGGCAGACAGGTTGGTGGAGTGTGGGAGGTGCTGGGGTGAAGCAGGAGACTTGAGGGAGAGATGAGAGAACACAAGAAGCCTTGAGGCATAATCTGATAGCTGTGCCGACCTCTTCTTCCTGCTTTTCTCTTCAGCATTCTCCCCAAACGCTCTGCCTTCAGTGTTGTCCTCCATCAACATCCAAAAGGCCACATACTTGATCCAGATCATTTTTAACATTGCTCCCTGTGGAACTCTAGAAAAGTGCCCACCGACAGTGCTGAGAGTTCACATTACTGCCAATGTGTAATAGTGGTGCTGTACATTATTGTCAGTAGGTAACCAGAATGGAAACAGGGGGAGGTAGGTCAGCATTTTACATTAATATACCTTTTGGTACTACTCAAAAAAAGTCTTATTGTCTTCAAGGACATTTTGCAGAACATAAACTTGCTCCTTTTATGCTGAAGCAGATGTTGCATTCACATTAAATGCATATCTTTAATGTTGCAATACAAAAGGTTAAAGTGGAAACATTCTCCAGTTTTCACTTCCTAATGAAACATGCGTTTGGTCCCGCGTGTCATGACCATTTATATACTCTCCTCTTTGTGTTTTGTTTCTCTTGTTGTTTGTCATCTCTCTGTCTTCCTCTTTCCTTCTTTTCTTCCCTGTCCTCTTATTCCTCCCTATTAACGTTACTATATAAAACACATTGAGATGACTATGATTGTGAACTGGCACTGTACACATATCACTGCAGCTCTAATTACTGTCAAGTTCACGTGTGTTGAATTTGTCCTCATTCACTTTGCTCTACAAAGTGCATCTACATTTAAAGTGTTTTGAAATACAGCCAGAATAAACCCTGTATAATACTGAAAATCCTATTATGCTGTATAATAAATACAATAAACAGGGGTGCACATAACTGGTACACAGGCTGCGCAACAAAAATTAGCAGTGCGTAGTGACACTTGTGTTACCAAGTACCTTTGCGTACTTATAGTTGCTGTATAATAAATATAATAAATAGGGGTGGGTTTTAATAATCGATTCATCGATTAAAATCGATTCTGGCTTGGATAACGTGATCTCGATTCATTAAAATTCTGAATCGATTATTTTATATAAATGTATTTTGCCCGAAATTCCAGAATCTCAGGTGAAACGTCACAAAATTTCAACAACCACCAAACATTTAAAACCGTAAATGAGAGCAGGTACAGGCTTCTGCACAAAGACGTAAACACAAAGCGCGGACCCGCGGATCAGAATCAGTGAGACGTGACTTTCTCACCAGACGGCACGGACACGGTCGGGGCTGAAAGCCGACAGCTCGCTGATTCTGATGGTTTTTTCCCTTTTACTTACTTCCAAAAAGAAAACCTAATTTCTGCCTTTCAATAGGCTACTGAACAAATTTAAACTTTCTAAAATTATGCAAAATGCAAAATGCTTAGCCATGTCTAATAAAACTGCTGTAACTTCAGAGGTGATGTTCGTATGTTGATTAATTGGTTTCTTTCATTTTTGATGTACTGGGGAATATTTTTATAAAATCCAGGCCAGGAAAATCACCTTCATGTGTTTCTGTTTTATCTTCAGCTACTTTGACACAAAGGCCTCTGCTGTGACGCTCACACCTTTGATAAAGTCTTGCCTGTGTCAGCTTCCTTTTTATAGATACAAAAATATGTAAATGTACTGATCTGAATTATAATATTTCTGACTGAGGCAAAATTTCCCCGATTCAAAACGAATCGAATCGAATCGTGGATTGAATCGATTCAGGACCTTATGAATCGGAATCGAATCGATTCTAGAAATCAGTGACGATACCCAGCCCTAATAATAAATAAGTTTTAACAAAACATTAGCAAGAGCTAATGTTTGTGTCAGCGTTTGTGGCAAGGAGACCCAAATTTCCGGTCAAAGAGTGCGTTTATTTACAGTGAGAATATGAACAATGTGTGATTGTTTCCGTCAACGTGCTCCCGACTCCCGAACAGTGCTCGCGGTACGTGGCGTGAATGGTGAAAACTCCCACACTCTGCTCCCGGGACACACTCCTCTCCAGGTTCCTAACAAGACGTGACGAACAAACACCAGCAAAGATAGTTTCACCTCAGAGCTGAGGATGTACTGACTACGTAACTCAACGAGCCACTGTCGACTGAAGCTCGGCAACAGGGTTAAGTAGAGGCCCACTGACGAGGATGAGCGGCGTCAGCCTGTGAGACTTACTTCAGTATGGGAAAAACCTGCCGGCCTGGTGATGCCCATAAACTGGTACGCTGGATACACACACACGTACACATAAAGGAGGAAGCAGGGGACCGCGAGGGGAGCCATCACAAAGGAAGGTTGACCAGCGAGGACTGCCAGACCATGACAGTTGGTTTGTTATCTCTAGCTGTTTCCTGAAGTCTTTCTCTGAGTTTACGGCATCAGTTTCTTCTAACAGAGTGATGATGCCAGGAATGTCATTCATACTATTGTTTATAAGAGCCATTCCTGATAATGGGGAAAAAAATATTTTCATTTTATTATTATTTCTTTTCCTTTCTTTCTTTTTTTTTTTTTTTGCTATTTTTCTTCTCACACTGAACGAGTTTCAAAGATAAATTGATAATTGGTACTCTTGTTAGAGATTATTAAAGTGTTCTGATTCTGATTCTTCTTGAACAAGAAAAGATAAAAATTCCAAAAAGAAAGCAGAATAGTTTATAAATACATATCAAGATGTGAAGTCATTAAATAAACATGATCAAAATGAACATATTACCCATTATTTTATATCTCTTCCAGCCACTTCCTCTGCCTCTTCCAAAAGAATTCTTTGATAAGCTAAACAGTATCTTTAATTGATTAATTTGGAATAACAAAAAACCTAGACTAAGACTTTGCTTGTTGTACCTGCCATATGAAAGAGGGGGGTTACAAATACCCAATCTTAGACTGTATTACTGGTCTGCAAAATCGCGCTCAGCCACTTTTCCACTCAGACACCCCCGACCTGGATACAAATTGAACAAATATCAGTAACACATCTTCAATTAAATCTGTATTTATTTTCTGCAATAACCCTTTTTTAAAAAACACAATAGATATTTGGTATAGGGCCCATCAGTATTTGGGAGATAAGTCTTCTATCTCTCGTTTTTCACTTATTTGGGCCAACACATGTTTTAAAGCAGGAAGAGCCGATGGGGGTTTCAAAAGATGGGCAGATACAGGTGTACAGAAGGTGGCAGATCTTTATAAGGATGGCAACCCTCTTACATTTGATCAGTTATGCGAAATATACAGCATCCCCAAAAACATTTTTTAAATATCAACAAGTTAAACATTTCATTATGTCAAAATATAAACAGACTGTATCTGAGCCACCATTATCACACTTGGAGAATGTCATACTTCAAAGGCCGGTGGGTAGAGGTCGTATCTCTTTATTCTATACAGCTCTATTAACACATGATAAAGAATCCACCTGACAAGTTGGATGCATGGATGTCAAGTTGGACGCTGACATCCAAGAGGAGATACAGGAGGCGGACTGGGAAACTGCATGTTTAAAAGCTCAAAGGCAATCAATTAATACAAGGATGAAACTCCTCCAATATAAGTAGAACTGAATCGCTGGTCGCCTGTCATCCCAGATAGTTGCAGTAAATGTTTAGACGAGAAGGGCACTCTGTTTCACTGTGCATGGAGCTGTCCAAAATTACAGCAGTACTGGAAATCAGTCACGCAAACTCTATCTAAGATTGTTGGAGTAAATATACCTGTTGAAGCAAAAATGTGTGTGTTGGGTATAAATCCAAAGAACTGTGATTTTAGCTCCAGACAGCTAAAATAAATTGACTTTGGACTCCTGCAAGCCAGGCGCTTAATATGTTTGTATTCGAAGAAAATGGATGAACCCACAAGTAGTGACGTGCGAATCATAAACGAATCGTTCAATACTCGAGAATCACTTTACTGACTCGTGAATCATAATTCAAAGGCCCAAATGAGTCATTCACTGACTCATCCCTGTTGCTGTTAGCAAACTAATTTCATTAGTAGAAATATATCTAGCTTATAATTAAAATTGTGGGGAAAAAAACAACAGCCAGTTTCTTAACAGAAACATTTCTGCTCTGGACTGGAAGGAAAAACCCTGAGTAGAAAGCTCACATCAAGACAATATTGCCGTACATTTTGGGAGGAACACCCTGGAACTGGTGCGGGAGTATGAAAGGGAATCAAGGAAACTAGCAGATTAGAGGAACCATCTCCGTTTCAACCTAAGATGCAGACAAAGCAGAGCTGTTCCTAAGAGCCTGCGCCTTGGATCCACTGTCAGGGGATACAGAGCAGACTTGATTCTACAGAGAGCGCAAAATCAGCTTTTAAGCGAAAGGATAAGACAGGTCCATTTCACTATAGATGCCCTCCAGATCAAGATCAGCCAGACTCTGCAGGAACTGGAAATCCTTCTACCCTCTCCAATCTTAGAAGAGGTTTACAAGTTTGTGGACAAGGCTCAGCGGGCCCAACACTCTAAAGGAAAAGAAAGACAACGCAGGAAATTTCACACCTTGCTTTAAAAAACACACACTCCTCATCCTGAACCTACACAACTCAGAGAAGAAAACACACCGGAAGACAGTCGGGAGAAATGGGTAAAGAATTTTTCAGACTGGAATCTCACTGAACCTGAAAAGAGAGTATTAGCCAAAGGACTCAATTTTGCCATTTCTCTGCAACAGTTGCCCACAGTGGACCTCATCTCAGCCACAGAAACCGCCATACGGATTAATAAATTATCACAGACAGAAGCAGAGCAAATCAGGATGAAAGTCTCAGCCACCCTTTCCAGTGCCAAAGTCCCTCCGTCCAACCTCACAATACAAGAAAAGAAGGCCGTCGCTTCCCTGAGCAAAGACCACAGCATCACTGTTTTACCAGCTGATAAGGGGAGATGCACCGTGGTCCTAAACACTACAGATTACCACACAAAGATCACTACTCTCCTCAGTGACAACAATACCTACGAAGCCTTAAAGCGAGACCCCACAAGCAGCTACAAAAAGAAAGTTATAGCTTGCCTTCAGGATCTTGAAAAGGACAAAATCATTGACCGCCTCACATATCACCACCTTTACCCAGGGGATGCCATACCCTGCATTTACGGACTTCCTAAAATCCACAAGGAAGCTGTCTCACTCATACCCATAGTCAGTAGCATAAACTCAGCCACTTATAACATTGCAAAACACCTTGCTACCATCCTTGTTCCTCTCGTGGGGAACACCCCACACCACATCAAGAACTCCACCGACTTCACCGACAAGGTCCAGAAACTTACCCTGGATCCAGATGAAACCATGGTGTCCTTTGATGTAGTCTCTCTCTTCACTTGCATACCCACCACGGAGGCCATGGAGACTGTCAGAAAACGACTACAAGAAGACAGCTCCTTGGAGGACAGGACCAACTTCACACCCGATCAGACCTGCACACTGTTAGACCTCTGCCTCACCACTACATACTTCAAATACAACGAAGGCTTCTACAGACAAAAACATGGCTGTGCCATGGGCTCCCCCGTGTCACCTATTGTAGCCAACCTTTACATGGAGGAAGTGGAAAGGAAGGCTCTTGGCTCTTTCAAAGGAAGAGTAACCAGCCACTGGTACAGATATGTGGACGACACCTGGGTCAAAATCAAGACACAAGAAGTGGAATCCTTCACTGCGCACATTAACGCTGTGGATAAAAACATCAAGTTCACCAGGGAAGACACAAAGGACGACTGTTTGCCTTTCCTGGACTGCGCTGTGCACATTGAAGAGAACGGCAACCTCAACATTGAAGTTTACCGGAAGCCCACACACACGGACCAGTACCTCCTCTTTGACTCCCATCACCCTCTGGAACACAAACTTGGAGTAATTAGGACCCTACACCACCGGGCACAACATGTTCCCTCTAAGCCTGAAGGGAAAAAGAAGGAACACACACATGTAAAGGAAGCACTCAAAACGTGCGGCTATCCTAAATGGGCGTTCTTAAAGTCAGCAAAGAGGCACAGAAAAGAAGACCAGACACCAGCGAGGGAGGATAAGAAGGACAGACGCAACAACATTGTCATCCCCTATGTAGCCGGTGTATCAGAGAAACTCAGGAGAGTTTTCTCCAAGCATGACATCCCGGTGCATTTCAGACCCAGCAACATGCTCAGACAAAAACTGGTTCACCCGAAAGACAAAACTCCAAAACACAGACTTAACAATGTGGTGTATGCTGTACAGTGCAGCGAGGAATGCCCAGACCTCTACATCGGAGAGACCAAACAGCCACTTCACAAGCGCATGGCACAACATAAAAGAGCCACCTCCACAGGACAAGACTCAGCAGTCCATCTGCATCTTAAGGATAAAGGACACTCTTTCGAGGATGCCAATGTTCACATTTTGGGCAGAGAGGTTTGAAAGAGGAGTGAAAGAAGTCATCTATGTCCACTGTGAGCGACCATCTTTGAACAGAGGCGGTGGTTTACGACACCAACTGTCTGCCATCTATAATCCAGTTTTGAGATCCTTCCCAGACGCCTTAACGCCCACTCACATCCTGGGCCATCTGATCTCAGGAATTCGCATGATAAGGTGGGGCCAGGTTTCACAATGAGCTCACCCGAAACTCTGGCTGATTGTGACCCACACCCATTTTCACACCCTGGCTCAGGTGATTAGAGGATCATCAGGGGGGAAACTCCCACTGGGTTTAAATCTGGGACTCTCCACCATTTGACCTTAGAACTGAAGAAGCTTCTTGGAAGAGAGGTGAAACGTCTTCAAGCAACTTAAAGAAGTCCAGACGCTTCTCTGTCCAAGCTCCTTTGACTATGATGACCTGGATGACTGAGAACCTTCACAGACATCAAGACAATAGCTCCTCTGTTCACAGTAGCATCGCTCTGCTAACATGCTAACAGCACATTTGAGTTACTCACCCCCTCCCTCCTGGCTCACAGCTTCTTCTTCTTCTTCTTGGTTGACAACCAACATTAAGGAGCATTACCACCCCCTGGCTCACAGCTCAGTGGACATTTTGATGAGAAAATATATATTTGACACATTTGAGGAAAATACTAATAAAATAAAATAAAAATAAATAAAATAAATGTTTCCTTTAGAAATCTTATTTTTTTTGCTCTATAAAAATAGTTGTTTTTCTTTGTCAATCACTCATCTTAGCAGTAGAATATACATGAAAAGAGAAACAAATTAAGTTTGAGTAAAAATGTAAATTTTTACACTCTCTGGGCAACTGACTCAGTGACTCAAATGACTCAAAAAAACCGATTCATTTTGGCGAGTGACTCATTCAAACTCAATTCAGTAAAAATAATCGAATTTACCATCACTACCCTCAAGTCATATGTGGGTGAAGGAGATGGCATCATGTATTGTATTGGAACGACTTACTTATATTGTTAGAGGAAAGGGAGTAGATTTTAAAAGAAATATGGTTACATTTAACTGAGTTTCTCAGACATTATGAAGGGAATTAATTTAGAAAATGATACTTGTTTTTTTGTTTGTTTGTTTGTTTGTTTTTGTCATTTTTATTTTTCGTTCTCGCATTGGTTTTATTTTATTTTATTTTTAAATCTATATTTGTTTATTTTGGGGACGATGTTGTTTAATATAAATCTTATGTTAACTGTACTATTATTCTTTGCTTGTTCTGTAATATAAAACTCATTAAACATTTTTGTTTTTTGAATCTAACACTTCATGCTCTCATGTTTTTCTGTACCAATGGATTTTGCATGTACTCTATCTGCCTTCTAACAGAAGAAGAATTAATTAAATATTTGTTTACAGATTGGTACCTGGGACCCTCCGAGTGGCCTAAACATGACAGACAACCAGAAAGGGAAGACAACTAATGTCTCTGACTCCTTGTCCAATCGATCCCTGGTGGTGTCTACTATACTGGTATGGTTACTTTTCTTTGAGATCTTAAGCTTAGGACTGTATAACATGATGCCTCCTGTGGAGAAATATATCATTCAGAGTTCTCTGGTCTATTTTTCTGGCTCTTTCAGAACAGTATTGCACAGTCTTCCTCATAGCTTACTACACAATAACAAGTGTGCTTTGAAACACATCGCTAAATCTTACTAAGGCTGCGTCCACACGTACATGGGTATTTTTGGAAATGCAGATTTTTCTATGCGTTTGCATCTTTCGTCCACAGGTAAACAGCGTTTTCGGTCACTGCAAACCGCAATTTTTTAAAAACTCCTGCCAGGGTGGAGATTTTCGAAAACTCAGTTTTTGCGTTTTTGCATTTACGTGTGGACGAGGAAAATGGAGAAAACGCAGCGTCAAAGGTGTGCGTCTTTTTTGACGTCACACTGTGCGCCACGTTATTGTTTCAGTGAAATGAATTTCTACAATGGTGGACTTACACAAAACACTGTTACTGTTAATTTTACTCTCTGCTGTGTTTAAATACTTACATATACACACACAGTTACTGTCCTCCAAACATAGGACTCAGTTCTGCTTCTATGGTAAATGGTAAATGGCCTGTATTTGTATTATGTATTATGTATTATGTATTATGTATTATGGCCTGAGTAAAGCGCTATACGCTTTACTCAGTCCCTATGGACCCCAAAGTGCTTTACACTACATTCAGTCATCCACCCATTCACACACTGGTGATGGCAGCTACATTGTAGCCACAGCTGCCCTGGGACGCACTGACAGAGGCGAGGCTGCCGGACACTGGCGCCACCGGGCCCTCTGACCCTCTGCTTCTATGCGCCATCTTTGTTTACTCACCCATTTCTACACGGTTAGGAATATATCGACACCTGTTGCTTTGGCATGTTCCCGGCATCGTTTTCCTTTGTTTTTGGCGTTTACGTGTGGACGGGATTTTTTAAAAATGAAAACGGAAAATCTCAGTTTTCAAAAATACCCGTGTACGTGTGGAGCTAGCCTAAAACTTTTGAGTACATTAGTTCATCTTATCAATTAGTATATAGTGTGCTGTCAAGACACAATGTCAATATGACACAATACGTTGTTATGTCTAATATGAACGTCAGTGCAGACACTGAAAGCGCAAGGCTCAAAAAAGCCTCCAATGCCTTCATCCTCCAGGAACTGCTTGGATACTCTCACCACGCAGCACTCAAAATGTGGTCATAAATGTTTTGTACTTGTAAATCAGTTTTGTATTTGTGCATCTGTAGATAAGAAAAAGATTTGTGTGTGTAAAAATATTTACACAAGTTACAAATTCTTTTTGTTAAGGTCTGGTTACACATACAAAGCAAGAAAATCCTTGTGAAACTCTGCACTCAGAGGACATGACATTGACCCATCTGTTCTCTCATTGGATAGATAAAGTTGTGATTGACATGACATTGACCAATCAGCTAAAAGGAAGAAAAATTGGCTCACAATTCGTACTTGTGAGTTGAAACTTGAGTGCAGAGTTTCACACGGATTTTTTTTGCTTTGTATCTGTAACCAGACCTTAACAAAAAAAAATTGTAACTTATGTAAATATTTTCACGCACACAAATCTTTTTTTCGCACACACAAATTCTTATCTACAGATGCACAAATATACGCATTCTGATTTACCAGTGCAAAATATTTATGACAATTTGAGCCCATAAGTATTTTACTATCTCAACTTAGTATCACAGCAAAGTGTGAAATGTACAAGCATGCAGAAGTTGCAGTAAGTTACAGTGAGCTTCAATAACAGCAGAGGGAGATATTTTATTTCAAGTCATGAAAATAATCACAGGAAAGCATTAAAATGTAAATACATATTAGCTGCCAAGGTAATAGTTTCTGGTGATTAATGACCCTCGCATGTACTTCATATGTCTTTTGATCACTAACAACCTCTTGGCTTTGAATACATTATCTCCTCCAGCTGCAGCTTCTGCATGCATTAATGCAGCTTCCGCATGGGTGTCCATGTCACGCTATGGAGACATAAAGCTTGAAATGGGCACAGTGGACTGGCGTGTTAATTGCATCCTTTGCCATGATGCTGGGTTGAGAGATCTGAGCATTCCTCAGTGGATCTGCCTGCTCAGACCATCACTGATTGACTGCCAAACCAGACACGCTGAATGATGTGGCAGGCACCATTACATTCTCCCCAGCTTCCACAGATCCTTTCACGTCTTTCAAGACTGAATGATTGTGAACAAAAATCTACTTTCAGTGTTTTATGTTTAGTATTTATAGAACTCACATTAGTGTTTCATTATGGTGCTTAAGTAATTTTAATACCGATGAAAACAAGAGACTTATTGATACACGAGGATCTGGAAACGAAACATTTCGTGTAATTTTTCAGTTACATTTAATTACATGGCTCCTGTGCTCATGGGCACAGGCGTCATGAAAATGTTGCTATCTATGTAATGGAATACATGAAAATCATTCAGGTGCAACAAATACAGAGGCCCTTAAGCTCTTCTCTTTCACTTTGAAATAATTGCTCCCAAATCTTTTCATTAATTAATCACACCTTATTTAATATTAACGCCTCCATGTTAGCACACAGAAAAGCTACCCCCCCCCCCCCAAAAAAAACCACTCTTCTTTTGTTTCTTC
Organism: Simochromis diagramma; assembly: GCF_900408965.1. Classification (NCBI taxonomy): domain Eukaryota; kingdom Metazoa; phylum Chordata; class Actinopteri; order Cichliformes; family Cichlidae; genus Simochromis; species Simochromis diagramma. Next base: position 1,270,442 of record NW_024387372.1, read on the forward strand.
TTTTTTATTAGCTTGTCTCGAGCTATAAGAGTCATGAGCTGACTGTCAATTATCAACTCACATCTGTCTTTTCTTGGAGGGCAGGGCGGTCAACCTGCTTTGTGCTCATGATGCACCTCTACACTTCTAAAATTATTAACTTGTCAAAAGCTTATTTGTGTTTCAGCAGTGTTTCTGCTCATGTTCACGGCTTGTATACATTTTAGAAATTATGTTCATCAGAAATATTATTGGCTGGCTGAAAACAATAAGGACAGATGACGTAATGTTTATTAGCAAAAACAAATGGCTTCATGCGTTTTAAGCCTCTTTGAGATTAAGAAAAAATACTTACCCCTTTCTCTTTTTTGCTATTTCTTCCTATGCGGTTATTAACCCCGGGATTAGAGGAAATGCTGTGGAGCTGCTGATTAATGTCACAGCACCACATCTGTGTTTCATATATTTACATTTAACATCAAAGGTTCATCAGTTTTATCTCTTATAATTCACATATTTTGGAGGTAAAAATGACTCGTTGCCAAAGAAGACCTCTCTTATCAGAGGACGTTTTGCTTTACTGATTAATCTTGAAACATTTTGTTTCAAAGCTTCTTTTATGTTTTTACTGTGGGGCATAAATGCACACGTTGTAAAAGTCCCCCCTCTAAGTCTATGCCTGTGGCTGTGGTTATGAACACAGACAGCACAGAGTCTGCCGTGTGATGGCACCATGGCACTAAAGGGAAATTTTAAGAAGAAATTCACATTAAAGCCATTTATGAGCCTGATATCGAAGAAGCAAGTGTAAAAATAACAATATCAAGTAAATTGCGGGTTGTCATTATTTATCACAGGTCTTCTTTCTTTCCGCACATGCTGTGAAGTGATTGGATTGTAGTTATTAGCAAAGACTCTCCACCGCTGTAATTGCCATATCAGGATTGAGTCATGGGGAGATGTGTGATGGCTGTGAACAGCAAAGAAAAGGAGGGAGGGCTGACAATAATTGGGTTTGTTACATTTGATTGATGCACACTTTCATCTGGCTTCTCATCATTTTCTCCTGGATTATGTACTATAAAACATGATGTAATTACTCTTGAGATCTTGGCCTATCAACAGTTTATCTACTCAGGAAATCATTCCAGTTATGCTGTTGTGGAAATGGAGTACCTTTAGGCTAATAGCTAGAGCTGTGGATAATATACCGTGTAATGTCTTGGAGAGAGCAAGGACCAGACTTGCTTTCATTGTCACAGAAACAACCAGTTGTTTTTATGATTCGCTGTAGGGGAACAGTAGAGCAGAGTGTTTTGTGCGTCATGTAAACTAACATTTAAACTCGGTTAAGGTGTTGCAAAATATTTTCTGGAGGATTGAACAGAGAGTTACAGCTACAAATCAAAAAGGCCACCGTGACATCTTAATATGTCAAGTCACCAGTTGATTAAACTGCAAATCATATCTTACTTCATCATTATCATACTGTAAACCTAAATGCTCAGAGTAAATGATAGAGTAGGTAGTCTAAACTTAATTGATCAAATACAGTTTCTACTACCATGAAAAGGTAAGGCATCTTTTGGGTTTTCTCTCTTGTTGAGTTACCGAAATCTTGATTAACCAGCTGTTTTGCAGGTTCAGTATCATCTTATACTGAATTTAAAGTAACTCTGGAGGTGAGTGGAGGGTTGGTTGTTCCGTGGTGGTTCCTCCCCTGCTTGCTCCAGTCTTCATGCCAACTATCCTTGGGCAAAATACTAACCCCAATATGGTCTCCGATGCATCCATTGGAGTGTGAATGTCAGATAGGAGGCACTTGAGCATACAGAAAGTGCTTGTATGAATGGCTAAGTGAGGCATATTGTATAAAGTGCTTTGTGTGCTCGGGTACAGTGAAAAAGCACTATATGACAAACAGTTCATTTACCATTTAGAATAGAATAGAATAGAATTCAACTTTATTGTCATTGCACATGCACAGGTACAGGGCAACAAAATGCAGTTTGCATCCATCCAGAAGTGCTTTAGTGATATAGATATATTACAATATATATTAGCAATAATATAGATATGTGAGTATATTACAGAAATGGGTCTATTATGGTATGTTATAATGTACACGGTATGAAGTATGTTGTGAATATTCTATAACTATAAGTATGTACAGGCTGTAGTGAGTACAAGCTATGTACAGGCTATGAACAGGATATAAATATGAAAAACTATACAGAATATGAAATAAATAACTTTACAGAATCTGAGATATACAGCTATACAGAAATGGGAACTATGCAAGTTGTAGGATTAAAGATTATCGAATGTACAGAATGATTATTTACACAGAGCTATACAGTAGTGCAGTTAAGATAAGTGAGGGTGTAGATAGTTTCTACAGATTTACTTTTTGTGTTCCCCTATAACTGTGCAGTGTAGAGACACATTATACACAACGTGCAGGAAAGATTAGGGTTTTTATAGCAAATTATGGAAGGTAATTCAAATATTACATACATTTTGTTATACTGACTGTTTAATGATTACAAGAATTCATTTATAGTTCATTTCTTCAGGTTGTGGTTATCACCATGTTTAAACATTAAAGCTATCAATCTGCTCAGCCAAATGGGTGAGCACATAAGGCTTTTTCCATTGCTTCTTTCTTGGTGTGGCAGTCAAAGGGAGATGAGTAAGCATGAGTAACATACATAGACTATAAAAGATGAAACCATCATTTCACCCACTGGGTTTGGATTCCACATTTTCAAGTTTTCGAGTTTGTAAATTATCAGTGTGACCAAGCTTTGTTATCAAGCTGTAAAAACAAATTGTATGAGTGCAATGCACACATATCTCTACTGTTTAGGACTGATACATTAATAAAACTGCACAAGACAATTCCATTAAAATTCTCCAGTGGATTATAGATGAGGCCTTGTAGACAGCAACTGGGTACTACACTCTGTGCTACCACCTATTTATCTATTACAGCAGCCACATCCCTAACTTTTAAGTCTGTTACACATTGAACGTGTTGTGAGAAAACAATTTGAAATTCTGAATTTTCTGTAATACTTGTGTAACACAGACGCACAACAAACATGATGTATTTTTGTGGAAATTTTTTCCTCAGAACATGTGAAAAATGAGTGGGGGTCTTGGTAACCTTGATACAGTTGAGGTAACATGATTCGTTGCTGTTGTCATCATCTTGTGAATCACATTTGGTCTCATCACTCACGCAGGACCAATTGGCCTTGGAAAACCATACTGGGGGCAAATTTCATATACAAACCACAGATCACACAAACCCCTCCTCCACAATAAGAGGTTTATTTTTTTTTTTTGCTTCTTTTTCCCTTGTTTCATGTTGGTAATCATGAGCATGCCACCAGAACCGTTACAGCTTTACCATATAAAAAAAACAATTCCGAAAATGTTAGGACTCAATTATAAGAATAAAAAGAGAATGCACTGTTTTTCAAATCTTGGAAAACCCAGATTTATTCACAATATAAGATAGAAAACATCAAATGTTTAAACTGAGACATTTTAGTATTTCATGCAAATATCTGTGTAGGTTCTCATTCATCCAGGTCATGGTAATCTAAAGAGCTTGGAAAGAAAAGCGACTGGAATTCTCTCAATCAATTCACCTCCCATCCAAAAAGCGTCTTCAGTTCTAAAAGCAAATGGTAGAGCCAAGGTGTTTAAAAGGGCATGGGTGATTATCAACAGAGGTGTCGAGTGAAGCCATTGTGGGACTGTCCATCGCCCTATCATGTAACCTATTGAGATCACCTGACGAAAGGTGCGAATGGGCTTTAAAGCAGCTGAGAAGGGGTCTCAAAACGGCATTGTAGATGGCAGACAACTGGTGTTGAACGCGACCACATGTTTTAAGAGCTTTCTTAATATTTTTTTTTTCCTTCTGGCTTAGAGGGAATATTTGCTGCCTGGTGCTGCAGGGTGCTGATTACTCCAACACGGCAGTGAAAGTGGTTAGGTAATGCGTTGCTTAAGGTGCGACGTGTGGAAAACAGGGTCTGGTCACTTAATCGATTAGTGACTAGGTTGATTGTGGTTGTGATCTTGTACAGGCCAATAAACCTGGGAGTGAGTTTCTTGGATTCACTATGAAGTTTCAGGTGTCTTGTGGAGAGCCAGACCCGGTCCCCTGGTTGAAACAAATGGCCGGGTAGATGTCAGCAACAATGTTGTTTGGCATATTTAGCATTGGACTGAGAAATAGTGGCCTGAACTTTGATCCAGGACAGCCAACATTGACAGACCAACAGTTAGGTTGCATGTACAGGGTGGGCCATTTATATGGATACACCGTAATAAAATGGGAATGGTTGGTGATATTAAAGTCCTGTTTGTGGCACATTAGTGTAGAGATTGAAAATGTGACGTCATTCAGGGGTAAGACCGCAAAGGATTCTGGGAACTCGTGGCAAGAGGTACTAGCGCATGCAGGCTTTCAATTGAAATTAGTTACACAGCGATAAAAAGAAACACAAAAAATGTCAAGAAGCTGTTGCATTATTAACTGCAATAGCCGGTCGCATGACAGCCACGGGAGGCCGACGGGTAAAGAGATCGGTTGTTATCGGATTACGTCGTTGAAGAGAAATTGTTCGAGCCATGTTTCCGAAGTGACAAAGAGCCACGGATGGCCTGGATTGCAGCAATTCAAAGACCAAATATAACGTCCCAGAACACTCCAGCTCACAGGTTAGTCTGCTCCAAGCATTTACACGAAGGTCAGTCTGCTGTTGTAGTTATTACGTAATTTATCATAATTGGTGATAAAAACAGTTGTTTTGTATCACTAATTGCCCAGTAGGATTACAGCATACAATATTATTGTCACTGCTACATTTCTGTAATGCTACCAGAAATTATTTCCACTACTAATTAATTACCGTTTAGCTCAAAGGTCCTATTAACGAATGTGTATTTATGACGACGATTTGTGAGACTGGTAAATCTTACCTTTGTTCGTACGATGGTCTTTCGTTCTACGCGGTACATTTCAAGGTCCTGTACCCATTCGTCGGTAAACTGTACCTGGGCTTGTTGCAGTGACCTGAAGTTACTAAACTTCACGAGTGTATGCACTCACTCCAAGAACCGTGTGATTATAAATCTGAGCGTGGTGAAAGTTGGGCAGCACGCTAACGTCTTTTGTCCACTCTGTGTGCTCGTAAGGGTCTGACCCTTTCACTCGACTGATTTTTTCCTCGTATCTTTTCTTTGACTTTTCATCAAGTCTGTCTTTGTATGGACCGGTATTGTTCTCCTTCGTTTTGTACATACCTTTTTGGGGGGCAAAGAAAAAAGCAAGAAGGAATTGGAACCGGAGAATGAACGTTTTGCGGTGCTGCAAATGCTTGCATTTGATGCGGTACTTGGATTGTTTTACCACGAGTTCCCGGCATGCAATGCGCGCAGTGTTGGGGAGTAACGGAATACATGTACCGCCGTTACGTATTTAAAATACAAAATATGAGTAACTGTATTCCGTTACAGTTACCGTTTAAAAAGGTGGTATTTAGAATACAGTTACTTTGTTGAAATAAATGGATTACACTGCGGTACTTTCCTGTTTCATTTTGTCGCGGGTCAGGACTGTTTGGGTTTTGTTTGACAGCTACGTTCTGTTGTTCCAGGCGGCAGCGTTACGGTTGCCATGGTTACAGGGCGACGCTCTCTCTCTCTGCGACTGTGTGCTTCCTGGGTGAGAGAGCGCCTTTTCGTTGTTGTTGTTGTTGTTGTTGTTGTGCTAAGCTAACAGGCAGAATGCTACAAGCATAGCTCTAAAGAATGTAGCATCATGGGCAGTGTAGTCGGTGTTGCAGGGAGAATGGACGTTATGGGTCTGTGAGCGAGGAGGGAGAAAAAGGAAAAGTACGAGTTGTCATCGAGTAAAAAACGGGAGCTGGAAGCATGTAAATATAATAATAACCACTGCAGCCAAGAAGAGAGCCTGACGAGCCCAGTTGTAAGTAAGCTATTAAGACTCGACTGTACGCCGTGTTCGTGTTTTCCTCCGAAAACAATAAGTTCCGTTGGAGCAGCCTTTCAACGCCTCTCTCTGTCTCTCGCAAGAAAAGTTGACCCACACTACAAAGTAAAGCTATTTTTCGGCTACGAGCCGACAGGGACCCCGCCATATTAGTCAGAGGTCCCTTTACTACAGTTCGGAGTCGCGGACCTTCAGTAATAGTAATAAATCACACAGCAATAGTACATTCACGTTGTTGTAAAAAGCATGATAATATATTAAGTAATCCAAAGTATTCAGAATACGTTACTGTCATTGAGTAACGTAACGGAATACGTTACAGAATACATTTTGGGGCATGTAATCTGTATTCTGTAATGGAATACATTTTAAAAGTAACCTTCCCAACACTGAATGCGCGAAAGTCACATGGTCTGTCAATCTCTATATGTGAGGGGGCAAACTCCTCAAGATGGGTGGTGACCATCCTTTAGATCCTCTGTGTGAGGATCTAAACGTATTCTACGCTAGATTCGACGCAGCGAACACCATGAGACCGGACAGTGTGCGCACCGCGGATGACGTCAGTGCGCACACTGTGTCTGAGGAGGATGTGCGGAAGTGCTTCAGGAAGGTGAACGCACGCAAAGCTACTGGTCCGGACGGGATTCCCGGCCGCGTCCTCAAGTCATGCGCGGCTCAGCTGGCTGGAGTGTTCACGCACATCTTCAACCTTTCCCTCTCTCTGTCTGTAGTCCCAGCCTGCTTCAAAATGGCCACCATCGTCCCTGTACCCAAATCCTCCACCATCTCCTCATTGAACGACTGGCGACCTGTAGCCCTGACCCCCATCGTAAGCAAATGCTTCGAGAAGCTGGTCAGGGACTTCATCTGCTCTGCACTACCCGACTCACTGGACCCTCTACAGTTTGCATACCGCCACAACAGGTCCACTGATGATGCCATAGCCCTGACACTACACACTGCCCTGTCACACCTGGAGAAGAGAGACACGTATGTGAGGATGCTGTTTGTAGATTACAGCTCAGCATTCAATACCATCGTTCCCTCGAAGCTGGACAGGAAACTGCAGGATCTAGGACTGAGCAGCTCCCTCTGCAAGCTGGATCCTTAGCTTCCTGTCTGACAGACGCCAGGTGGTCAGACTGGGCAGCATCACCTCATCCCCCATCACACTGAACACTGGTGCTCCACAGGGGTGTGTACTGAGCCCTCTCCTGTACTCACTCTACACCTACGACTGCACAGCCACTAACAACTCCAACATCATTGTGAAGTTTGCGGACGACACTACAGTGGTAGGGTCTTATCACCAACGGTGATGAGACGGCTTACAGGGAGGAGGTCAGCGCCCTGACCCACTGGTGTCAAGACAACCATCTCACCCTCAACGTCGCAAAGACAAAGGAGTTGATAGTGGACTTCCGGAGGTGCAGAGAAGTACACACCCCCATCACCATCAACGGCGCTGCTGTGGAGAGAGTGAGCAGCTTCCGGTTCCTTGGAGTACATCTGGCTGAGGATCTTACATGGTCAGTACACACAAACAAAACAGTGAAGAAGGCGCAGCAGCGCCTCTTCTTTCTCAGGAGACTGAAAAGATTCCGCATGAGCCCCCGCATCCTCAGGACCTTCTATCACTGTGCCATTGAGAGCATCCTCACTGGATGCATCACCACCTGGTATGGCAACAGCACCGCCTACAACTGCAAAGCTCTCCAGCGAGTAGTGCGGTGCTCTGAACGGATAATTGGAGGTGAGCTTCCCTCCCTCCAAGACATCTACAGGAAGCGCTGCCTGAGGAAAGCGGGGAGGATCATCAAGGACTCCAGTCACCCCAGCCATAAACTGTTCAGACTACTTCCATCAGGAAGGAGGTTCTGCAGCATCCGGTCCCGTACCAGCAGACTGAGAGACAGCTTCTTCCACCAGGCCATCAGACTGCTGAACACGTCATAGACACCTCAGCTTCACTACTGGAACTTCAACATTATGCACTCCACACTGTATATAAATGCCACTTGTTTTGCACATATTCAACTCTGTATATTTTATATATTTTATTATTATTATTATTATTATTATTATTTTTATTTATTTATTTTTTTTTACTATTTAATTTGTAAAAATGTGTATACACACACACACACACACACACACACACGTAGGAAAATATTTAGTATACACATCCAGAAATGCATACACTATTATATATTGTACATATATTTATTAGTTTCAGGTCGGCCATTCTTGTATTTTGCTCGTTTGTGTTGCTGTGTTTGCACATCTCTGTTGCTTGTGGGGCTCGCACACAAGAATTTCACTCGCATGTGCTGTGCCAGTGTGCCTGCACATGTGATGTGACAATAAAAGTGATTTGATTTGATTTGATTTGATTTGACCATGGTGGCCATTTGGAAGTCGGCCATCTTGGATACAACTTTTGTTTTTCAATAGTTTTTCAATGGTCCCTTAATAAGTGGGAGGCACATTTGTAAACTGTTGTAATTCCTACACCATTCGCCTGATTTTGATGTAAATACCTTCAAATAAAAGCTGACAGTCTGCAGTTAAAGCATATCTTGTTCGTTTCATTTGGAATCCATTGCTGTGTATGGAGCCAAAAATGTTAGAATTGTGTCGATGTCCCAATATTTATGGACCTGACTGTATGTGTCTATTTTAAATATAATATAAATATATTACAAATTATTGAATTCCTTTTTTTATTTTCACCTTAAACTTTATTCTTGTATGAACAAATACTACTACATGTCTTGACATTCCTGTCTCACTGATATTGATCACTATCTAGACAGTGCTTTCTGCTCTTTCATCAACATTACATCAGTATTCTTGCAGTCTTGCAGTCCAAGAGCCATGGTATGCTCTACTAGATGTATTACATACACAGTAATGTGTCCAGTGACATAACAGACAGTTGCAGTGCAGTTAAAAAAGACACACATTCCTGTTTTTATTTTTGGGGTAGAGCACAGCTATGGGAGAGATGCAGACTGTTACTCTCAAATTCAAAATTATGATGGTGAATGTCAACCACACCAATATGTGAATGCAAAAAGAATGAAGCTTTCAGTTTAAAGTTATGGTTTTGATAGATTTCTTGATGTACAGAATTCAGTTTGTGGTATTTAATGGGTTAGATGCTGATGGTCCAGCACAGTAGGACAACACAACTGAATCCCCTCAATGATAAGAGTTAGGGCATGACCCCCAAAGAAAAAAAATCAATCTTACCGTGGCATTGAGATCTGACCTAATGGAACACATGAACGTTAGCGGTAATGCATGGCACAGGGAAAGGCATAACATGCATAAGCACCACATTACATTAGAAACTGGGTCTGGAGAGCAAAAGGTAGAGCAGCAGAATGAGCCTGTGACGATGCTCGAGGGCAAGCTTGGTGTAGAGAAACCGAAATGAGATGTGAGGACAGACTAGAGGTAAGATAGAGACAATGGGCCTTTGATAGGCCCGGCGCTGATGTTCAGCAGGAGAGAGACAGAGAGTTTGCGAAAAGCCTGTAAGTTGGCAAAAGCAGTCCCAAGAGGAGAGGCTGCCTTAAGGGTTAGGGCCACTGAAGGCTAGAGCCCAGCAGAAAAGCAAGCGAACGATAAGAAACAGAAGAGAGAAGATTAAGGCCACCGATGGCCGACAGAGAACAGAGAGCCTGCAAAGGTGGAAAGTTGCGAAACAGGTGAGAGATAAGCTGCATTAGGTTTGGGGCAACTGCTGGCCAACAGAGAACAGAGAGTCTGCAAAAGGCTGAAAGTTGCATGACAAGAGAGAAAAGAGCCTGGGTTAAGGCATGGGGCTGCTGATGGCCGATGGAGAGCAGAGAGAGTGTGATAGGGCTTGCAAAGAGGAGAGAGAGCACAGAGCCTGCAAGGGCTTAGCGTTTGTCAAAGGTCAGGAGAGAAAGAAGAGCCTGTGTTAAGGTTGAAGGCTGTTGAAGGCCGGGACAGGACCAGAGCATGCAATAAGGCAGAAAGAACAAAGGGCCTGTGATAAAGCAAAAGGACGAACAAAGAGAGTCTGCATTAAGGTTCAAGGCCACTGTTAGCTAGGAGAGAGCACAAAGACTATAATGAGACTGAGAGCTGGCGGAACAGGAGAAAGGAGGGAGACTTTGATACCACCAGCCAGCTATGTCGTGACATGGAAGAAATTGTAGACTAGAGTGACTTGGAAACAGGAAAGCAGAATCACAGGTTAAGAAAACATGATTTGTTGAAGTACATACATATGGGGTGATGCAGGAATTGAAAAAGATGCAACAAGGAAAGGTCATTGATGACCCACAGTCCATTCGAGGACAAGAAGGAGTAACGTTCTGCATAACTGAAGCATCTTATATTAAGATATCAAGCCTCCTTAAGTGACGTTGATGTAATTTAGCGCTATATAAATAAATGGGATGAAAAGGCTTGTATAGCTGCAGAGGCAGCACCACTTACCTATTTAGTGATGAGCTTTGACATTTCACCATGGAACAGTAAGACAGACATGGCGATTTACTAATTGATTTCTAATTGCAGATCCGTTTGTGGATGCATCTTTAGTTTGCAACCAGTGAAGAACGGAAAGTGTTACTGCATTGAGTCCAGAAAGGTGGTGCTATGAATCCACCCTGTGACTGTACATCAAGTGAAAGGAAGGAGGCCGAAGACTAGTGACTATCAGAACCACTGTCCAGGATGAGAAAACAAACATCCATCAGTACATCAAGAAGATGGCCAGAACTGACTGCATGACTTAGTGAATACTTCAGGAAGTTGAAGTCCAAGGAAGAAGATGAACAAGGAGAAGAACTGTCATGGAAGGACAGGCCCATGCACGGTATGTACCACCAGCAAAAAGAGGAAGTAGCTGACATCCAGAAGTCCTACCAGTAGCTAGACAGAGCTGGAGTAAAATGGAATGCCTCTATGGATCTTGTGCTCAGAGCTTGCTCCTATGCTGCCATGATTAGTGCCTCTGTGCTGTCTTCCAGTCCAGCTTTGTCCAGCCACTGGTTGGATTTCTGGATGTCAACAACTTCCTCTATCTGGCGGTGGTACATACCGTGCAGGGGCCTGTCCTTCCATTAATGTTACTCCTCTTCCTCCTCTTTCTTGGGTTTCTGCTGTCTGAGGTATTGACTGAGCACGGGATTGGTTGGGGCCATCTTCCTGATGTACTCGTGGATGTTCCTTGTCTCATCCTGTACTGTGGTTTTGACACTCACCAGTCCCCGGCCTCCTTTCTACCACCTAACGTACAGACACCGCAATGTCGTTCAGACTGGAGAAGTGTAGGGAATGCAATCAGAACTGAGGGGATCAAACTACCAGAAGACAACAGTGCAAACAGAGAGGACAGTAACAAGTACCTGGGCATCCCACAGGCAAATGGAAACCACAAAGAGGCCGATAGGAAAGCTACTACCATCAAGTATCTGCAGAGGGTTCAGGCCAGTCCTGAGGAGTCAGCTGAACACTAAGAACAAGATCCAGGATATCAACAACTACACCCTGCCTGTGATCAGGTACCCTGCTGGGATAATAAGCTGGCCAAAGGAGGAGATAGACGCCACTGACATCAAGACAAGGAAGCTCCTTACCATGCATGTTTCACCCCAAGTGCAGCACACTGGTGGCGCGGGAACAGCAGCGGCCACTCAAGACCAAATTGTGCTGTTTTTGTACTTTTGTGCTTTCTATCGAATTTTCATGATAACCTCTGAGCCACATGGACACCAGAACAATCGGTGTTCATGTTTACCAACGGCAAACACTTCTAAATTACAAGCATCACACAAAAACTGACCCGGAACTACTGGAAGCGCTATGGAAATCGGGCCTTCTGTCCTTCATCGTCTGATGCTGGTGGCCAGTGGACATGTTGCCGAAAGCGCTGCGTGAGGAAGCGGAAGTGCATCAAGCGTGGTGCAGTCCGTAATAGGCTAAGAGCAAATCCAAGCCAACCGGTTCTTCCATCCATCTTCCTCTCAATAAACTGGACTACATCCGACTCCAGCAGACCACGCAGCCGAAATTTAGAGACTGCTGCGTCTTTTTTATCACAGAAACATGGCTCAGCGACAGAGTCCCTGAAAAAACTGAAAACTGAAGAGTGCCTGCCTGAAGGGCTACCAGGGATTTTGAAATTTTGCAAGCCCTGAGACAGCAAGTTACTTTTGCACAATACTCAGCATTTCACACATTTCCATTGCACTGTCTTGTGTCTGTATCCTCCAGGGTCTCGGAGGAGCGCTGTCTCATTTCACTCGGTACTGTACCACTGTACATGGTTGAAATGACAATAAAAGCCACTTGACTTGACTTGACTTGACTTGTATCCTAAGCGGTAGGAAGGAGGCCAAGGACTGGTGAGTATCAGTACCAGAGTCCAGGATGAAACAACAAAACATCCACAAGTACATCAGGAAAATGGCCACGATTGACTCCGTGCTCAGTGAATACCTCAGGCAGCAGAAACCCAAGAAAGAGTTGCAAGGGGAGGAACCATCATGGAAGGACAGGCCCCTGCACGGTATGTACCACCGCCAGATAGAGGAAGTGGCTGACGTCCAGAAATCCTATTGGTGGCTGGACTGAAAGACAGCACAGAGGCACTAATCATGGCAGCACAGGAACAAGCTCTGAGCACAAGATCCATAGAGGCTGGGGTCTATCACACCAGGCAAGACCCCAGGTGCAGGCTGTGTAAAGATGCCCCTGAGACAATCCAGCACATAACAGCAGGGTGCAAGATGCTAGCAGGCAAGGCATACATGGAACGCCATAAACAAGTGGCTGACATAGTGTACAGGAACTTCCGTGCCGAGTATAACCTGGAAGTCCCGAGGTAAAAATGGGAGACGCCTCCAAGGGTGGTGGAGAATGACCGAGCTAAGATCCTGTGGGACTTCCAGATACAGATACAGTTGGACAAACTGGTGGTTGTCACAACCCGACTCATAGGAAGTGACAAACAAATGGGAGACCACACACAGGTTTTTTAAAGGCTGTAAGACATATTTAATGAAAATAAGGTAAAACAACTTAAATAATAATAATAGATTGGATTTATATAGCGCTTTTCAAGGCACCCAAAGCGCTTTACAATGCCACTATTCATTCACTCTCACATTCACACACTGGTGGAGGCAGCTACAGTTAGCCAGCTGCCCTGGGGCAGACTGACAGAAGCGAGGCTGCCATATCGCGCCATCGGCCCCTCTGGCCAACACCAGTAGGCAAGTAGGGTAAAGTGTCTTGCCCAAGGACACAACGACCAGGACAGAGAGCCCAGGGATCGAACCGGCGACCTTCCGGTTACAGATGCGATTCCCAACCCCCTGAGCCACAGTCGCCCCATTAAACATTAAAGACAATGTAAAGGACATAACAGCCATAACTGAAACTTCCAAATGAACAAAATGGGTGCCAGACAGCGAGCGATAGCACCAAAGCCAGCCACCCTGGTTCAGTCAAGGTGTCTTTATATACACTGGGACTGGCCTCTCAGGTGTGCTGCATCACTAATTGGGTCAGCTCCACCTACCTGCAAGAAACAGGTAAAAGAAAAAACAAAACACAAGGCCAGCCCACTGGCCGTCACATGGTGGCTAACCAACTGGACATAGTAGTGGTAGAAAAGCAGAAGAAGATAGCCATAGTGATAGACATAGCGATACTGAATGACAGCAACATCAGGAAGAAGGAACATGAGAAGCTGAGAAGTATCAAGGCACTCAGAGAAGAGCTGTAGAGGATGTGGAGGGTAAGGGTAACAGTGGTCCTAGTGGTAATCGAAGCACTCAGGGCAGTGACTCCCAAGCTAGGCGAGTGGGTCCAGCAGATCCCAGGAAAAACATCCACGATCTCTGTCCAGAAGAGCGCAGTCCTAGGAACAGCTAAGATACTGTGCAGGACCCTCAAGCTCCCAGGCCTCTGGTAGAGGACCCGAGCTTGAAGGATAGACGAGGGGCAAGAGAGGGATATATAAATAAACTTTTATTCAACAATTCAACACGAAAAGTAATTACAAACATAGCTGGACAACAGTGCTAAGCATGAAAGAAAATAACCTACAAAAGAGGAAAAAAATAGAGAGTGAACTAATTTAGACTCGCTCCTATCACCCCGAAATGGTTCAGGCTGGCCCCAATGGCTACCCCTCGCTGAGCCTGGTTCTGCCGGAGGTTTCTTGCTGTTAAACTGGCCTTTTTCCTTCCCACTGTCGCCAAGTGCTTGTACAAAGTAGATTTTATGAATGTTGGGATTTCTCTCTGTTATTTTACAGCCTTCTCTTACAAAATAAAGCACATCGATGCTGGTGGCAGAGCAAGTCAGCCACTAATCAGAAGGTTGGTGGTTCGATCCCAGGCTGCCTCCTGGCTGCAATTGTGTGAATGGGTGAATGACTGAATGTAGTGGAAAGCGCTTTGGGGTCCTTAGGGACTAAGTAAAGCACTATACAAATGCAGGCCATTTACCATTTTACCATTTAGCACAAGGGAACCAAGACACTAATCCAGAAATAAGAAAAATGGAGGAACAGACAGCGAAAGACGGAGAGAAGTAAAAAGTACAAATATTACACATTTAACAAAACACAAGATTGCAAAACTGAAATGCATGACAATAATAACTAAAAATTAAAAACAGAAGTTTAATTCTCAGTGATTTCCACACAGTCTATCTGAATCAAACAGGAACAAAAACAATCAACAAAAACAAAACTCAGTACTTGAAATTTTCGAACAACAATGAATAATAAAAAATAGTCAAATATATTACTAAGAATCCAAACTAGGAATCTAAAACAGCAAAACTGAAAACCCCAGGACCAAATCTAAGGAACGTGACAAACCATGTCAAAGCTATTAACAATTTTAAATGATTTTTTTTCAGTCATGCCACAGTTATCTGATAAATAACACCTGCTTGGTGATATATTTTGCGATTTATTTGTCTGCGAGAAACAAGAAATGAGGGATATTCTGCACGAATGAGCATCTAAGGCTAAAAAAGACAGATGGTGCATAAAGCAGAGGTGTAAAGAGGAGGAAGCAGGTGGAGGAGGAAACCGGGAGTGAGCTGTGGAGGGAGACGAGAAGGACATGGTGAAGGAGATGCTCAGTAGGCGGGAGGCAGAAAGGAAATGGTTTGAAAAAAGACAGCTTTCTCCAGCTGTTCATGTGAACGGAGGGTATGTGCCAGCTCTTGCTCTCTCCTTTTTGTGTCTGTCTATCAGCATCTCTCATCTTATTGTTAAAGCATGTGGAACCCTGAAAAGCTGAGCTTGTGCCCAACGCCAGTCTGACGTGCCCGAGAGATGCACACAGTAACTGATATGAGGGGATTATCTCTTATTATGGTCATGCCTCACTTTGTACCAACCCCAACTCACATCACAGAACTGGGACGACTGGAAAACACACACACACACACACACACACACACACACACACACACACACACACACACACACACACACACACACACAGCAGCAGCTTTATATATGCTTTACCAACCTGGGGAGTTTATGTTGGGGTTTGCATGGCTCACATATCAGATGACCTATACACTTTATCTGTAGGTAAAAGATGGAAAGTGCTGCTAAGACTCATCCCTCCTCCCTATTTTGCCCAACAGGAAGAACCATACGTGATGTTCAAGAAGTCTGACAAACCACTCTATGGAAACGACCGCTTTGAGGGCTACTGCATCGATCTACTCAGAGAGCTGGCCAACATCCTAGGCTTTACTTTCGAGGTCCGCCTGGTGGAAGATGGAAAATATGGTGTCCAGGATGAGAACACAGGCCAGTGGAATGGCATGGTCAAGGAGCTAATGGATCATGTGAGTTTCTGCATTATTATTCAATCATTATAAAAGTGGTTCAGTCAATCAGTCAATCAAATTTAGTGATGCATTTTATTTATGGAGAACTTTCAGTTACTTAACCCTCATTCTATTGACATATTTAACATAAATGGAATACCAGCTTGTAATTTACTGTATAAACAATAGCAAAATAATAATAATAGCAACTCTTACTTGTTCTCATGGCATTATTAGTTCTGTAAATATGCCATCTAAAGAAAAAAAGATTTTGCAAAGTTAAAGTTCATTTGCATGTTTCGTAAAACTAAACGTATACTTATCTAAAGTATAAACAATCTTGGAGCTTTTATCCCATGTACAATCTATATTATTACTTAAAAGCTTATTTAAGGGCCTTGTTTGTGATATCACTTAGTTTTTAGTCATTTTAACTAAACATTATTTGTATTTATATAATGAAACCAACTGGGGTCATAATGAGGCTAATATGAAATAACTGAAGTAAACACACAAACCTTAGTGACACTGTTGAAAGCTTTTTCCACATCTACAAACCACATGCAGACTGGTTGGGCAAACTCCCACACACCCTCAAACATACTGACCCTAACATACTATGGCCTTGTTCGTCCTTTAGTTGACTAACAGATGATCCAGTTACCCTGTGTTCTGTCTGTAATTGGAGCACATTTCCAGTTATCAGTTTCCAGTAATACAGAGGCACCATCCCAGAGCTCTACACAATATTGCAGAGGCCCACCCACCAACCCAGGGATCAAACCACCAACCTTCTGATTAGTAGATGACCTGCTCTACCACCTGAGCTACAGCCACTCCAACCGTAATGGTCAGCCCTTGTCCTCAGACTCTGCTTCCTGTACAGAAGATGTTTCAGTGGGATGAATGAGGTCCTCAATATCTCCTTCCACTGCTCATCTACAGGTCCTTCTCAAAAAATTAGCATATTGTGATAAAGTGTATTATTTTCTGTAATGTACTGATAAACATTAGACTTTCATATATTTTAGATTCATTACACACAACTGAAGTAGTTCAAGCCTTTCATTGTTTTAATATTGATGATTTTGGCATACAGCTCATGAAAACCCAAAATTCCTATCTCAAAAAATTAGCATATCATGAAAAGGTTCTCTAAACGAGCTATTAACCTAACCATCTGAATCAACGAATTAACTCTAAACACCTTCAAAAGATTCCTGAGGCTTGTAAAAACTCCCAGCCTGGTTCATTACTCAAAACTGAGTAAGACTGCCGACCTGACTGCTGTCCAGAAGGCCATCATTGACACCCTCAAGCAAGAGGGTAAGACACAGAAAGAAATTGCTGTTCCTAGAGTGCTGTATCAAGGCACCTCAGTGGGAAGTCTGTGGGAAGGAAAAAGTGTGGCAGAAAAGGCTGCACAACGAGAAGAGGTGACCGGACCCTGAGGAAGATTGTGGAGAAGGACCGATTCCAGACCTTGGGGGACCTGTGGAAGCACTGGACTGAGTCTGGAGTAGACACATCCAGAGCCACCGTGTACAGGCGTGTGCAGGAAATGGGCTACAGGTGCCGCATTTGAACCAGAAAGAGCGGCAGAAGCGCCTGACCTGGGCTACAGAGAAGCAGCGCTGGACTGTTGCTCAGGGTTCCAAAGTACTGTTTTCGGATGAAAGCAACTTTTGCATGTCATTCGGAAATCAAGGTGCCAGAGTCTGGAGGAAGACTGGGGAGAGGGAAATGCCAAAATGCCTGAAGTCCAGTGTCAAGTACCCACAGTCAGTGATGGTCTGGGTGCCATGTCAGCTGCTGGTGTTGGTCCACTGTGTTTTATCAAGGGCAGGGTCAATGCAGCTATCAGGAGATTTTGGAGCACTTCATGCTTCCATCTGCTGAAAAGCTTTATGGAGATGAAGATTTCATTTTTCAGCACGACCCGGCACCTGCTCACAGTGCCAGAACCCCTGGTAAATGGTTTACTGACCCTGGTATTACTGTGCTCAATTGGCCTGCCAGCTCTCCTGACCTGAACCCCATAGAGAATCTGTGGGATATTGTGAAGAGAAAGTTGAGAGACGCAAGACCCGACACTCTGGATGAGCTTAAGGCCGCTATCGAAGCATCCTGGGCCTCCATAACACCTCAGCAGTGCCACAGGCTGATTGCCTCCATGCCACGCCGCATTGAAGCAGTCATCTCTGCAAAAGGATTCCCGACCAAGTATTGAGTGCATAACTGAACATAATAATTTGAAGGTTGACTTTTTTGTATTAAAACAATTTTCTTTTATTGGTCGGATGAAATATGCAAATTTTTTGAGATAGGGATTTTGGGTTTTCATGAGCTGTATGCCAAAATCATCAATATTAAAACAATGAAAGGCTTGAACTACTTCAGTTGTGTGTAATGAATCTAAAATATGTGAAAGTCTAATGTTTATCAGTACATTACAGGAAATAATGCACTTTATCACAATATGCTAATTTCTTGAGAAGGACCTGTATATCCTCAGCTGAAGTCAGCAGCACCCCACCACTACTATACACAGTAAAAGTAGAGCGCTTGCCTGACGGTTGGCTAGAATCACTTTAAGGCAGACCAAAGGCATTGTTTGATGGCCTCACCGAGCTCCTCGCACACCCGAGATTTTACTTCTGCTACCACACAAACCACCAGCATTGCCTCCCACATGATAACCAAGCTGTAGTAGGACTTCTTCAGCTTGAAGGCTCCTTTATTCTCCAGTGCCCACTGTCTGGTTCATGGACTGACACCATGACAGGCATCAACCATCTTTGTGGCTGTATAATAGAATAGAATAGAATAGAATAGAATAGAATAGAATAGAATAGAATAATCCTGTAATTGTCCCACAAGGGGAAATTTGGTTGTAACAGCAGCTAGAGAGACACATATACAAACAAACAGTACACAGGACACAGAACAGAAACATACACATTTTTTCTTACATATTTACATCAAGGACAGTGGTTACTATAAACAGAGTACTGTACAGTTATTAAATTAAATAAAATTAACTACAGATAAGAGGCAAACCCAGGTTGTAGTGTGAATCGGTTGGTTAAATTATTGCAGTTACAGCGCAGATGTAAACATCTATGTTTGTTGGGAGCAGTTCTGATTGTACAGTCTGACAGCTGCAGGGAGGAAGGACCTGCGGAAACGCTCCTTCATGCATCGAGGATGCAGCAGTCTGTCACTGAAGCAGCTCTGCAGTTCAGCAACATTTACATGCATGGGGTGGGAGACTCTGTCCATCAGAGATGTTATTTTGGCCAGAGTCCTTCTGTCTCCCACCACCTGCACTGGGTCCAGGGTGCATCCCAGAACAGAGCTGGCCTTCCTGAGCAGCCTTAGCAATGGAGGTGCAGAACATGGTCCATTTGGACTCAGTGTCCCCATATGATGTGAAGGCATAGTGGCTCTACTCTGAGCCCCTCCCAAACTCCTCATCCCATGCTAAGGGAGAGCCCATCCACCCTTGAGAGAAAGCTTATTTTCACCCCTTGTATCTGTGATCTCATTCTTTTGCCTTTGAAAGGAGTTATAATATTGTTAATAACAAGATCATCCTGAACTTAATGGACTTGTGGTGTTTATCAACAACGATGCTCCTTGCTCATAGGGGGTCATATGATTGTTGGGTTTTTCTCTGGATGTATTATTGTAGGGTCCACCTTACAATATAAAGTGCCTTTAGGCGACTGTTGTTGTGATTTGGGGCGGTATAAATAACACTGAAATTAACTGAATTGAATCTGAGAGACAGACGCCCTCCATACTTTTAAGATTAGTCTTAAAACTTTCCTTTTTGATAAAAACTTATAACGAGGGCTAAACTCTCCCTTAATTATGCTGCCATTGGCTCTGGCTGCTGAGGGACTTCCCATAATTCACTGGACATTTCTTGTTGACTCTGTTGCATGTGATTAGAGTTTTTGTTTGGTTCTTTCTCTCTGTGTTTGTCTTCCCTCACGCCTCAACCTTAATGGCAAATAGCTGCCTCAGTCTCTTTCTGTTAAATGGGAATTTTCCCTTCCCACCGTTGCCAAGTGCTTGGGTATTGTCAGATTATTATTTTTTCATGACGTAATATTTTACTTTACAATGTAAAGTACCTTGAAGAAACAGTTGTTTTGAGCTGGTACTATAAATTGAAATTGAACTGACGTGGGCTAGATTGGATTGTAGTCAGTTAAATAGTCAGTTGACTTTTTTGACAATAATTCATTGATTAGCTAAAATAAGTGGTTTGTTGATAAGATAAAAACTAATTTATCAAATGTAGCACAAGTGCCATAGCCAATCACTACATTGGGTGTTGTCTTTGCTTTTGTCTTTAAACTGTGGAATTCGTTTCCCAGCCAAATGCTGGAAATAAGTTTCACTGAAGTGAGGAGTATTACAGACTCACCAAGAAGGAAAGTGAAGAATGAAAACAGAAAGAGAACAACAAGCCCAATTTGACAGGACAGTGATGCAAGAAGAGCATAGATTCATCTGTGAGTTGTTTCCCCTATAGAGCTTATTAAAAACATACACACAACCACCCACAATCTGCTCACAGTGTAGAGCATTACACCTAACAAAATCCCAGTTAGGATGAGCTGCATGGGCAGAAAAATGGAAGAGGCTGCTTGCCCAATAGTCGATATCTGACCTCATTAGAAGCAGCACCCATAAGGGGTCAAGGCTCCTTTAACTTATTCACAGCTCTCCTCTCTCCTCTGTTCTGCTTCTCTTCTTGATCAGTGCAGTGCGAGATTGTCGTGACAGATATTTTCATGGTCAAAGGGCCCATTTCTCTGCAAGTTGTGAGTCTTGTGCAAGCTTGAGTTAGACAGAAAGTGACTGCAGTAGACAGGGTCTCAAAAGACCAGGAAGTGTACGCTGAGAGAGAAGCTTACTTGAGGATGACGTGCTAAATTGAGCTGAACAAAGTAGAAAAGTCCAGTCAAATGAATTGAGACAAACTACTGATTTGGTGTTCTAAAGTTTTATATTTAGAAATAAGTAGAAAACTTGTGGTATTTCTAGAGAAAACTTAATCTTATTAGGAAATATTAATAGGAAAACAACTGAAGGCTTTTCAGGGAGTTTTTAGGACTTCCTGATAATAATGAATTACAGTCGTCCAGCCTGGAAGTAATAAATGCATGAACTAGTTTTTCAGCGTCACTCTGAGACAGGATATTTCTAACTTTAGAGATGTTGCACAAATGGAAGAAAGCAGTCTTACATATTTGTTTAATATGTGCGTTGAAGGACATGTCCTGGTCAAAAATGACTCCAAGGTTCCTCACAGCGTTACTGGAGGCCAAGGTAATGCCATCCAGAGTAAGAATCTGCTTAGAGACCATATTTCTAAGATTTTCAGGGCCGAGTACAATAACCTCAGTTTGATCTGAATTAAGAAGCAGAAAGTTAGCGGCCATCCAGGTCTTTATGTCTTTAAGACATTCCTGCAGTTTAACTCATTGGTGTGTGTTATCTGGCTTCATGGACAGATAGAGCTGGGTGTCATCTGCATAGCAGTGTAAATGTATGCTATGTCTTCTAATGATGCTGCCTAAGGGAAGCATGTATAATGTAAACAGAATTGGTCCTAGCACTGAACCCTGTGGAACTCCATAATTAACCTCAGTGTGTTTTTATTTGTTGTTACCTGGCCCTTACTAAGAGATTCAGATTTTTCAGAATTTATCTGATGTAGCGCTCGGCTCATACAAAATAATTATTGTGTCATTTTAACATCCATGTAGATGCTGAAAATGAGAGCATCAACATGTCACTTCATCTGTTATTAAACTCAGTTGGCTTCTCTCAAAATGTGAAAGAACCCACCAAAATGCACAGAAAGTGATCATTAAACAATATTCCCTGAAAACCCTCTGTTGTCTGATCAATTCTAGTTTTACATTTATAACAATGGATTACACAGCAGTAGGGAATACATTTCATTATGGCAGATGTTACAGTGGTTTATTATCTTGTTAATAATTTTACATCTTCACTGCGTATGACTGTGGCTTCTCTGAAAAACAAAGCCTCAAGTTAGAAGTTCTCCCTGATAAAACTCTTAAATGCACATTTTAAAGTAGATAACTTGTAAGCTAGATAAAATGACATCTCACCAATTTAGAAAAAATAGTTTGTTGCTCTGTAACATAACATTGTTGCTCCGTCAAGCTAGAACATCTTACTATTCGTCACTGATTAAGGAGAATAAGAACAACCCCAGGTTTCTCTTCAGCACTGTAGCCAGGCTGACAAACAGTCAGAGCTCTGTTGAGCCTTTAACATTGATTTAATGTTAACTAGTAATGACTTCATGAACTTCTTCACAAATAATGTTTTAACCATTAGAGAAAGACAATATTCCTGATCATCTCACAGATGTGTATTTATATGCAGCTACGAAATGTTCAGTTTAAGAGTTGGGTCGGGATCAAGGATAATCCCAAATCAACGGGCATTTGCATGAAATGTTCAAATCCCAACCTGTAAAACAGTGATGTTACTGCATTAACACAATAAATATGAGTGGCCATAATAGAAATAAAATCATAACTGGTTTTGGTATGGCGATTCTTGCACAGTATTCTTCATTTTTATATCTATCATGACTTCTTTTTTATGGTTTTATGTCTTTATTCAAGGGTCATTATTATACATGCACATGTGTAGTAGTTTATATTAATCATACTACATATTATTATTCAAGGACAAGGCCTACTAGAGGATGTTGGGCCCCTATGTCACCCTGAGGTCTGTCAGTCAGAGACATTTACATCAGTGGCCTGTTGGAGGTCATTTTGTAGGGATTGGACAGTGCTCATCCTGGTCCTCCTCCTACAAACGAGCAGATACAGGTCCTGCTGATGGACATTCGATGGCCCTCTCCTTGTCTCCTGGAATCTCCTCCGTGCTCTTGAGACTGTGCTGGAAGATGCAGCAAACTTTCTGGCAATGGCATGGCTTGATGTGATATTCTGAATGAGTTGGACTAGCTGTGCAACATCTGTAGGTTACCTCATTCGAGTCAGCCAACCGAGTCAAAAGCACAGAAAAGACGTCGAGGGAAACAATATCAGCATCCTCCAATTGTAAAACCATTCCTTGTCGTCTTAAAGTTGCCCCTCGAGAGGATCTTTTGTTCATTTTTCACTTAATACGTGATTATTTCAGTATTTACTGATATCTCACTAATGTTTAATAGTGAGCAGTTTTTCATTGATTTGCAGTGAAACTTCAGGTACACAGAAACCATGGGACCAAAACATTTTCTAGAACATAACAGAGGCTCCGGTTTTGTTTTGCTGTTTTGTTTGATTTTGTTGTTGTTTTTTAATAGTGTGAATGGATTCACAGATGCATGTTATCATAGACTTCCATCTATCAGCAGTGAGCTCAGTCTATTTATCCTTAAGTGGCAACCTTCATAATACAAAAAGGATATATCTTTGAGGAATGAGCTACTTGACCTTGCTGTGGATGTTTAGAATTTAGAGTCACAATGCAGCCTGAGATTTATGAACTGTCAACACCAACATAGCTTTCACCTAAGATGTAGTGGTGTGATTTTCCTGTCTATTTCTGTAGCACATTTGCTGTCTAAGAATGGTTTCCAAACAATGTAATATATGTAAACTTTGGAAACAAGCATTAATATTTTGATTTAAAAAATAAATCAATAATGATATTTTTACAAGCTAACATGTTGCAGCATCTTAACCAAGTGTCCTCACATCCGCAGCGTCTTTATTTTGTCTACACTGACACAGGAGGAAGCAGACAGAGGAAATAACTGAATGTTTTGATTTAGTTTCCAGAAAGCAAAAAGTGAATTTAATTACGGAGGTGTTCTTGATGGGTCGAAAGATAAAGAGGGTTTTAAATTTCTAGCTAAGTGCCTCAAGACAGACTCTGTAGTGTGTAAAGACCCTGTTTGCTTAATTTGATTGCCTCTACGTTCCTCCCGTACCCATAACTTATAGCCTATTCCTCTTTCCTTTTATGTTTCCTATTGACAGAAAGCTGATCTTGCAGTGGCTCCGCTCACCATCACATATGTGCGCGAGAAGGTTATCGACTTCTCCAAGCCCTTCATGACGCTGGGTATAAGTATACTGTACCGCAAGCCCAACGGGACCAACCCTGGGGTCTTCTCCTTCCTCAACCCCCTCTCGCCTGATATCTGGATGTATATTCTGCTGGCTTACTTGGGTGTCAGTTGTGTGCTGTTTGTCATAGCCAGGTAACATGTTACTAAAGTGATTCAAATGATTGTAGCTTCACACACAGTCACACACACAGTTAGCTACAACTGCTCAGTCTGGTCCCACTAACGAGATCATTTCTGTAATTACAGAATCGAGAGCATGCAGTCACTTAGAAGGAGTGCTCACACTAATCAGTGGTCAAAGTTTGGACTTGACATCATTGCTGTGTAACGTGTTTAATACAGCTTAACCAGCAAGGATCATATCGATGCTGGTACACGGGTACCACTGTTAGACATTTGTAACAAAATGTTTCCCCTCACACTGTCATTTAATGTGGCTGCTAGTCTATAAGTGGCCTGGATCTGCTCACACTGATGCCAGTACATAAGTTTCAAACACACACAGAACCACTTCAGAAAGGAAAGCTGTACGTTGATCAGCCTGTGTGCATGTGTCTGAGAGGGTGGCAAAGAGATTGTGCATTCATATATGTGCATATGTGTGATGTGTCGAGCTAGATGTGAAGGCTGCTGCCCTCTCCCACCTTTCCCTCACTCTCCCCAGTGTCTCGCAGATCATGTAGTATTTGCTTTTCTCTTAATTCCTTCACCTTGCTTCAAATGTGACAATTTCTTAGCTAGTTGTGTCTCATATTTTCCAGTTACAACCCATAATAGTTTCAGTCGAATCTGATGACAAGCTCATCTGTAGTTTCTCTGCTGCCTCTGCTCCATCGCTGAATATGTAAAAAACAAGAACTAGTTGAATCTTTTCTAACCAGACAGAGATCCTAGGTGTTGTTCCTGAGATCCAGAGGAGCTGCTGGAGTCACTCACTCAGCTTGGGGGTCAATGAACCAACTGCTCCAATCACTTTTGCCTTCACCCTCCACATCTGCTGATGCTCTTTTCCCAGACCTTGGTACTTCTGGAGTTTCTTGTACTCCTTTTTCCTGATGGTGCTATCACTCGGTGCAGCTGCATGTATCACCACAGATGCGCTGGATTGTATCAGGGGTATCTCTGCACAGCCTGGGCTCTTGCCTGGTGCAACAGTTGGTAGACCCAAGCCTTTCTTGATCTTGTGCTTGTTCTGTGCTCATGGATGATCTTTGTTTCGGCCTTCTTCTTTCCACTTAGGGTATAGTCTCGAGGTGCTGAATTTGGGGTGAAACCCTCTCTGCATGGTAAGGAGCTTCTATCTCCTCTTTTGTCCATTTTATTATCCCAGGAGAATGTCTGATAGCTGGCAGCCTGTAGGGGTTGATAGCCCAGATGCTGTTCTTCCCATTCAGCTGATTCCTCAGGCTTTCCTAGCAGCCTCTTCATGGAACTCATTTGCCTGTAGGATTCCCAGTTACTTGAAGCTATCCTTGATATCTGCAATGTTACCTTCTGGTAGTGCAATTCCCTCGGTTCAGACTACTTTCCTTGTCTTAGTTACCATCCGACTACATTTCTCCAAATGATATTCAGATTGTTCCATTCCGTAGTCGGTATCCGTAGCCACTCTTGTAAATTATCTCACGTCGGGGGTTCAGGCCTATGCCGAACAGCAGTGGGGACAGAGCATCTCCATCTCCAAAATACGACCTTGATGGTGACTTGTGCAGCTGGCTTGAAGTTGGCCTCCAGTGTTCTTATTGAACTTGCTGAACTATCAAACAGTTTTAGAACTTTTTGGATTGTTACAAATCCTGAAATCACATTTATGATACAGAATAATTTGTTAATTTGTGGATTTCTTTCGTAAAATAATCTTTTATAACTGAACACTTGAAAATGAAAATAAAATACAGTAAAATGAAATAAATAAAATAAGCTGCTTGTATAAGATGTTCTGCTCTAAAATGTAAAAAGTACTCTAATTGTTAAAACGTATGTACTGTTCTGTACTGTGAAAGCCTGATGTGAACCCAGTGCTGCAGTCCTTTGGTCTCTTCTCCTCAGTGCTCTACTCGATGAATGTCTTAAAAATTGATTTTTTCGACTTGTGTTTTAAAGCAAGTTTATCTTTAACAATGCTGTGCAGCTCTACCTGATTTAGTAGCTGTAATTCAGACACCATGTAAGTAAGTAATAATGTATGAGATACAAGCGACATATGATACTTATGCAGCAGGTAATTTAGATAATTTAGGACTACTTAACACAATAATACACACAGTGGGATCACAGACATATCGTTTTCAAATCCTTGTAATGTATTACTTAAATTCTTCTATTTTTGCATGACATAAACTGACAGTAGCTCAAGTTTAAAGAAAGATTGGTCGTGATATATTAAATTTGTGTTCCAACCCGATATCACGGCAAAGCGTGTATTAGACATGCTGGTCCACCATGCGGTCGTCAGCCTTTCTTATGCATGAAAAGGACACGCATGCTTAAGTTGCAGTAAGCTGTAGTACCAGCAGAGGGAGATATTTTATTTCAAGCCAACATGAAATAGTCATGGGAAATGTTTAAAGAGACATTACTAACACATTTCTATCTAAATACACATCAGTGTCTTTACATGTAAATGTAGTGTGTATTTGTCTAAACAGATTCTTTCAAAGACTGAAGTAGGTCAGTGCTCTTTGAAGGTTCACCAGTTTGATCTGGTTGATTGCTCGTGGTTGCTATTTGGAGCCCGGTGAAGTAAAAAGAGAAAGGGAAGTTTGTGTTAACTGTAAAACTTTTGGGAGACACACCAGCCTTCTTGCACCTTGTTCCAGGACCCAACAGTTTTACCGTTAATAAACGTGTTTTCCAATGTTACTGGCGTTATGATCACACAAGAGAATATGAAGCAGCAACTGTCATCTAAGTTGGCTCAGAATATGCACCTATCTGTATTTATTATTACAGTAAGCATGTGCTTGGTAAGTGTATAAATGTCCCCCTCACTTTATTCCGTCTTTTCTCCTGTATACACAACTGCATGCTGGGCTACAGCTGCATGGTTTGGCTGTAGACTGTAGGACGTTCGAGTCTTACAAAACTTTGTGAAATGGGAAATTGAAAAGAAATATTATGTAGAGTGAACAGAAAATTTTGGGAATGTGTCCCAATTATGTGATTTAAAAAAATATGTGTTTATTGAACACTATTAATTATTATGTTAGTTCTTTTATTGTAATCGATCAGCCACAACAGCATAATTGGTGAAAGGTAAATTAAAGTTCACCATCCATTTATTCAAAAATGAATAAATAAACAAATTCATTTCTCTTGACAAAACTAACCTTACCCAGCTAATATAACACACAATGGCTACAGACACCCCGTGGGGGAAGCATGGCCAGGTTAAGCTGGATAAGCTGCATAGCAAAACTCTCCCTCCCTGTGCATCTCTGCTGCATCCTTCCTTATGCACTACCCCAGTAAAGAAAAGAGCAGAGAGGTCATAAATAGCAACAGATATGATATATCATTAGTCAGATACAGCACAATAAGAGAAGCTGGGTTGGACCTACACTGTGTCAGCTGGGCAACCAGAGAGGGCTGGCACTGAGATCAGCTGATCTGCCAGCGTCCTAGTTGGGTTCAACTGTGGGGTGTGCCTGAGTTCATGGCATCCCCAATACATGTAGTTTTAATGTTGTGGTTGATTGGTGAATATTTTGAATGTCTTCTCACCCACTGCTTTCTGTAGTATATAGTCATTTACATGAGTTTTGCTTCCTTTATTTGTTTTAGATTATTTCTTAATGTGATTTGTGTCTTTACATCAATTCAAATGAGGTAAGGATACTTTTTGGCTGCACCCCTTTCAGCGGTTAGTTTTTCACATTTGATTTGCCAGAGTTTTGTGCTGGAAGCTGTTATTGACTCAGTTCCTACGGGGGTAACCATACAAATGAGGTAAATGTCATTTACTTTAGATTCTTACCGCACGATTTGAGAAGACGTGTCTTTCCAAAAAGATCCAGTTGATCTAAGTAGCTCACAGACTCATTCAAACAGGGAATAGTGAAAAGGGAAAAACTTATTGGAATTATATCCATAATATTGCCCTGACTGATGTTTTTAATTGGCACTATAAAATTTATATTTGGTACTATAAAAAAACTGAAACAAACAGAAATGTACATGTCACCTTTGTGTAGCTCATTCAACTCTCTGCATTAGTTGTGGATTTTGATTGAAAATGTAAATCGACTGGTGCTCGTGGACATTTATCTGTTAAATGATGAGATGACACTCATTTCAGTCAACACTGTAAAACACAGGGTCTTAACAGGCAAAATATTACAGGCGAGACCCACAGCTGAGTTTCATTGCGAATATATATTTGTGTGTGTATGTGTGCACACTTGTACATCAAACCAAAGATCCGACTGTTACTTATACTTGTGGGGACCAACAGTTCCTTCCAGGCCCCACAAGTTTGGAGGCAACTCTGAGGCTCAAAATCTGGGTTTAGTGTCAGGTTATAATTAGTTTAGACTAAGGGTTCATGTTGATGGTTAGGGTAAGCAGCTAGGCAAAGCATCATGTCAACTGGATGTCCTCACTCAGATATAAAAAGCAAGTTGTGTGTGTGTGTGTGTGTGTGTGTGTGTGTGTGTGTGTGTGTGTGTGTGTGCGTTTGTGTGTGAGAGTGAGAGAGAGAGAGGAAGAGAGAGCCTACACATTACCAGTGTTGGGCAAGTTACTTTGAAAAAGTAATTAATTATAGTTACTAATTACTTCTTCAAAAAAGTAACTGAGTTAGTAACTGATTCTAGATTCTAAAAGTAATTAATTATAGTTACTAATTACTTCTTCAAAAAAGTAACTGAGTTAGTAACTGATTCTAGATTCTAAAAGTAATTAATTACCTGAAAAGTAACTATTGTGTTACTTTAAAAAAACGTTTAACCCTGGGGTCGAGGGTATAATCGGCCATGTTAACCACTTCTGATGTTTCCTCTACATTTCACCTTTCACCTACATTTCCTTTGCCTTGTTTGGTTCATTCTTTTCAGCACAACCTCACATGTCTGAATTTACAGTCGTGTTTTCATTTTGACAAACTGTGTTAACACAATTGATCTAAAACCAGAAAAAAGACATAAAATCCAAGTAGAAAAAGTTATATTTTTTACTGTAACAGCCACAAACATGTTTATTGAATCTATTTCATAACTTTAAATGTAAACATAAATTGTCAATTTTAAAAATCATATTCACAAGTTTTGCAAACAAAGTTATTTGCAGCCATTTATATTTTACCCTTTTTTTTATAACCATTTCAAACTGTTTACAGAACAATCAGCTGTTCTTCAATAAGATGCCACAAATTATTTGTGCCACTGCAAATATTTCTGTCCACTATAAAGGAAACATCACAGCCTGATACCTGCAGGTCTGACAGCAGCAGGTGTGTCACTCCTGTTTCTACCTGGAGACAGCAGTCACCTCATTGTTCTGACACACAACACAACACTATCCACAACACTACACACTAACTACACAAGACAGCACATTAACTACACAAGACAGCACACTAACTACACAAGACAGCACATCAACTACACACTCCAAACACGCTAAACCTCACAAATCTCTCACATCTCAAAACTCGCTCTCTCTCTCTCTCAGTCTCTCTCTCAGTCTCTCTCTCTCGCCGTCACTTAAATCGTCCCCGTCTTCCTAAACAACCAAACGTCATGTTTCCATATCATTTTTTGATTGGTTGATGTGGTGCATTTTTCCACCAGAAAAGCAGCTTTTTTAAAAAAAATATATATATATATATATATTTTTATTTATTTTTTGCTCATAAGCAGAGAGCGCTCGCTGCACTGTCCTTAGTAAACGTGACGAAACTATTTAGGAAAAAACGCGTATATATTGTTTATCATGACTCTGGTTTTACTGGCCGATCAACACAGTTTATAAACTGGTATATGTCACCTTGTTGCTTTGTCTTTAAGTGGTCATGTGATTGGCTGACCACGACTACTTTATTCTTCCTCAGCCAAACAGCAGCACTCATGCCATTGTTTTCCCCCCTTAGCTCCAGGTGTTGTGCCAAAAAGTGATTGCCGCCTGCAGGAGCACGCAGCTGCTTAAAGCTGTAGCGCCCAGATCACTTACAGCTACTTCCTGCAGCTGATATACGATGCAGTAAGCTGAACACAGCTTCAACCATCTGTTTGTTGAAACAATAGTAACGCGACCGCATTTTCTTGTTAGTAACAGTAACGGCGTTGTAACGATAGGAATAGTAATTAGTTAGATTACTGGTTACTGAAAAAAGTAACGCCGTTATTCCCATCACTGCACATTACATATTTAATGTTGTATGCTTGTGTTTTATTCTGTGTATCACTGTTTGGTCCAGTGGCTGAAGTATGAGTGCTACACTGCCAAACAGACAGTAATAGGACTGACATTACAGTGGTAGAAGCAGAGCAGCTTTCTTTTCCAGCTGTAGGCTTAATTTACATGAATGCACAGCTGAACTATGACTGTGTTGTTCTGACACCTGCCCTGCTTCCTCCTGTTACATGTGTCAGTGTAACGGTACGTTATCCCCTGTATGTTTGTCTTAATGACAGAAAAAGCCTTTCCACTGCTTCTGGTGCAGGTGATAAAACATATAGTACATCTCGTCCAAATCTCATCTGTTAGCCATTTGTTACATTTTGGAGAACAAAGTTGCCACATCCTCAGCATCCTGACCAAAATGTTTCCGCAGAACAATTACAAACAGAGACATAAAATCATGCGTCCATAATCTGTCCGTATTTTGCAGTATGTCTCTCATCTAAACTCTGTTACTATGACTCATGATTTGACTTCTAATTCTTGTCTGTATTTTCAAAAGTACAATATTTCTGCCTGTCTTATCAAAGCATAATTGACTTTAGTCTTTTCATGATAACATTTATGTTAATATGTGCTCATATTAAAGTCACTCCTCAGCATCCCACAGTCCTATATGGATATATGATTTAAATTAAAGTGACTACAAAGAAAAGTGAATTTTACCAGTTTTAAACTCTTAACATCCACCATGTAACCAACAGCATTAGCTTTTTCTGGTTTGCAGTCGAGCCTTCTTTTGTAAGTGTTCGTATCTGATTCATTCCTGATTTGTGAAAATGAAATAAAGTGAGGTGAACCAACAAACAGCACAGAATGTTAAACTAACAAAACAATTAGAAACCCAAAATACAGATGACTCACTTAGTATATAATTGTTCCTTTTGTGGTGAAGTACCCTCTAAGGCAGGGGTGTCGAACTCCAGGCCTCGAGGGCCGGTGTCCTGCAGGTTCTAGATCTCACCCTGGGTCAACACACCTGAATCAGATGATTAGTTTGTTCCCAGGCCTCTGGAGAACTTCAAGACATGTTGAGGAGGTCATTTATCCATTTAAATCAGCTGTGATGGATCAAGGACACGTCTAAAACCTGCAGGACACCGGCCCTCGAGGCCTGGAGTTCGACACCTGTGCTCTAATGCAAGGGCAAAGACTCCAATCTGACCCACAGGATGGATTTTGGAAACTGTAAAGGGTGCGCACACACACACACACACACACACACACACACACTTAGCGAGTTTAGTTTCTAAAGTATATTTTCTGTGATTTCCAAGGCAAAAGACAAAGGCTCAGATTTGCAACAAAACATCTCAATGATTCTCAGAATTTTTAGAAGAAATATTCTGGGACAAACAGGACAAACTTGGAACTTTTTGGAGGGGTTGAATGATGTTACACCTGCCATGAAGCTAACATTAAACTGAACATGATACTGAAGGTTAGATGTGAAGGGACCTGGATGACTAGCCATAATTTGCCTATGACTTAATGACCTTAAAATCAAGCTCACTTGAGTTATGCAGCAGGACAATGACTGCAATGATGGGAACGACTCATTGCCAGTTATCGCAAATGCTTGATTGCAGTTCTTGCTGGCAAGGGAGGCACAACCAATTACAAGATTTATGAGGCAATTCGTTTATCACATGGAGCCAGGTAGACTTGAATAGCTTTTTTTCTCTTAGTAAATGAAATCATTTATTAAAACGTGTATTTCGTATTTACTCTTATTATCTTTGGCTAATGTTAAAATTTCTGTAATGATACGAAACATGGAAGTGTGAAAAGGAGGCACATATTTTTCCATAGCACTGTATCGAGAGTTTTTCTTTGCTGTTGACCTACGCGCAGCCAATTTAGAATGAGTAATACCTTAGCTTGTGTCTCTGTTTAAGGACAAATCCAGAGCACATGGAAAAAACCCTCATGACACAGACACAACAGTAAGACTGAAACTAAGGATTGTAGGGCAATAACAAGAGAGTTACATAATGGGTCAAATACTTTTAACCCACATAAATACTTTTCATTTTCATGGCGACTTACATAAATGATGAACTCTCAGTAACACCTGACATTAGTGTTATCATACATTATCATTGGCATTTGTTGCAGTAAGAGCCTGATGATTACAGAAAGCAGAACATTGTTTCTGTGCCACTGATGAGCTCTCCTGTTTTGCTTCATGCTTCTGTGCTACCCTTGCTCAAAGAATAGATGACCTGAGAAAATGTTAGGAAAATATAATCGAAGATCGAAGTGACAGCAAACCGTCTCTATAGTGAGGGACGAGTTAAGCTATGTTCTCTCTTGTAAATTTCATTGCATCCAACCGATAGCAGCAGCCTAACATGTCATTCACATAATAATGACAACTTTGCTTAACCATGCTCATAGTGAACTGTACCTGGCTGTTTGCAACATGACTGGAACAAATTCACTGAGAAACAGGCACAAGGGATTGGGTCACGTTGTTGCATTCTCCAAGGTTGCAGTTCAGCTGAACTCAATTTGAATTGAAATTTTACAAGCCGGCAAATCTGGGGATCATAAGCTGAACAGCTGCTTTAATGCCGAGGATTGTTTTAAATCAAAAATCAGGGGCACATTCACAGATCCATACACAACACACATATGAAATCCAATACACAATATCCCTTCTAACTGTTATAGGATTGAAAAGGAACACTGCCACTAACCATAATATAATAGCAACAGAGATTGGTCAGTGTCAGTGTACGGTTATAATGCTGTCATCCAGCCAGTCTCGTCAGCGTATCCTTGTCAGGGTTGCAGGGGGGCTGAAGCCGATCCCAGCTACCACAGGACGAGAGGCAGGGTGCACCCTGGACTAACACATAGAGACAGACAACAATTCACACTCAGAGTCACACCTCCACCAATGCTGTTATTAACTCTGCATTATTAACTAATGCTGATAAAATGCTGTCATTTTATCAATAAAGCAACACATCTTCATAACAGTCTTGTATTTACCCCAGAGGATCATGGATTACAACCGTGACACACTGCAGAAGTTTTATCTACTTTATTGATCATTATTAGATGCCATTAGAATCAGTAGCATCCACTCCAGAGTTTTTTGAAAAGTAAAACGTCTTGCACCGAACAAAACCTACATTATGCTTTTCCATTTAATTGTTCAAATGACTGTGTGTCGGGCTGAGTCGAGATAGAGGGCTGGTTCCCCCTTTTACTTCAACACAAACCAAATCAGGTCAGGACGCTTAACCGTAGACCAATCAACCTTTACTAATCTAATGTCACTTTTATTTAACATGAATAAACGAGAACTGTCTTTGCTTGAAGAGTGCTTTGAATGAGAGGGATCACCAGGGCTGGCGTGGGCATGATGGGAATGAACCATTTGATCTGCTGAATATTAATGCTCCTTCAAGATTATAAGGATTATTAGTTCTTTTCTCGGCTGGCGATGGAGTTATTTTCAGAACCCATCGATTAAATTACAGCGGGAACTGCCTTTGATATGAGCACATCCACATGACGAGGCACTTTGGATTATCAGTGCTGCTCAAACCCACTCCCCAACCATTCTATGGTAATAAAATTGAAAAACACACAAAGGGAATTCAGATGAGAATTTTTAGGCTGTATCTTGATAACTGAGCTTTTCATTAAGGAATCAAATTAACAGCAACATGATCTCAAGCATGCTGGCATAGCAATGCTTATTGATTTGGGAAGTGTCTCTGAACATTAACTAACCTTTGTGTTCTTTCCTTTGTCTCCCCAGGTAGGAAGACCATTCTTGGTCTCTTTCAGTGTATACTCTTGTGTCTTTATGCAGCTGCAGTAAACATATGTGTGTGTGTATGTTCTCTGTTAATTGTCACAGGTTTAGTCCCTACGAGTGGTATAACCCCCACCCTTGCAACCCTGACTCGGATGTAGTGGAAAACAATTTCACCCTGCTTAATAGTTTCTGGTTCGGAGTTGGAGCTCTCATGCAGCAAGGTAGACGCCTCTGCCTCCCCCCTTTTTCTAGCACAAGTCCCACTTTTTTGCTGGGGGTCAACCTTGCTCTTTGACCAGGCCCATGACCATGCATGGGGGCCTCTGTGCATGTAGCTAGATGCTTTACGTGTAGTCCAGCAGGATGGTTTGAGAAGACTTTGAGCAAT
Source organism: Simochromis diagramma (assembly GCF_900408965.1). Lineage (NCBI taxonomy): Eukaryota > Metazoa > Chordata > Actinopteri > Cichliformes > Cichlidae > Simochromis > Simochromis diagramma. Next base: position 1,305,024 of record NW_024387372.1, read on the forward strand.
GTGATTAGCATATGACAGTGGTGCTCCTGCATGCTTTCCTTCTCCCTCCTCACATTCCTGACCTATTAGCAGCCATCACAACAGGTAGGTATCCCCACCCAAAACATGTGAGATGGATCAGATGTATGACTTTCTGTGAGAATGTAAACTTTTTTTGTGTTTGTTTTTTTTCCTTCTGCCAAATCTTCTCAACTAATCAGCACCCTTAGATTGAGAAAATTAACAGAAATGGAAATAGAAACACTTTATGATAGCACTTTCTATCACAGCTCAGTAATAACGTGGTAACAGTAGAGTAACAACGGGGAAACAAGAGCGCAATATTGTGGCAATTTCTAAGTTATTACAATTCAGTTACCTGTGGTAGTTTTTGTGTAATAAGCAGGAAACAGAAACTGCTTGTTTCTATTTAATAGCATATTAACAAGCAGGTAAAAAAAACTTTTAAAACAAACTTAAAGTTTAAGTTTTAAAAGAACAACAATGTTAGAACAAATGTGATGCAATTGGCAGTTCTTTGAGCAACAATTTCACAGATACAGACTGTCCTATTGAAACAGTGCACCATTATGTTTATAATCAGAAATAAACCACTACAAAATTTACTGGTGGTAAATAGCTGTATTCTGAGTACACCACACCTCCAACCCCCTCACCTTAACCGATGAAAACTGGAGTTATATATATATATATATATATATATATATTGAAAGTATAACTAACCACATCTAGTTCTCTATCCATATTTGCAATAATAACGGTGAGCTTATTTCATGACGATCTTACTTTTATGCAATCTTAGTTTGTAGAACTACTCTAAGTATTATCTGGTAAGCTAACATTAGCTACTAACCTGCTGTTAGCTACTTTGTTCGTGGTGTAAGTTGACAGCATGTGATGTAATAACTACAACAGACATGGTCCTAAATATAACTTAAGGAATTAAAAAAGTGTGTTATTTACCTTGCAGTCCTGCAGCAGCAGTCTGCCACCTACTGGCAGCCAGCTCTTTGCAGGCTGTTCTATTTATGCTTATTACACACAACCCACCACAGGTGTTTCCAGGTAACACTCACTCACTTTTCAAGTTTTTTTTAATAGGTTATTATATATATTATTGGGATTTGACGTTATATTAGTTATTAATTTATTATTAAATAACAACGGACAGTTTTGCATTTTGCAGCTCTGTTTCTTTCTTATTACAGAGAAACTACTGCAGGTAACTGAATGTAATAAAATTACCACATTATTACGTTCTTGTTTCTGCATTATTACCCTGCTATTATCACTTTATTACCGAGCTGTAGTTCCACGTTATTAACCCCAGATTTGTTATCCAATTACATATATTTAAGTGTAACAGTACTCAGCTGTAACCACTGTTGCAACAATGATATTACTTGGATATTAAGTGGTTATTACTTCAGTAGTTGCATACTAATAACTTAGAAAATACTACATTGTTACGCTCTTGTTTCCCATTGTTACTCTACTATTACTGCATTATTACTGAGCTGTAATAGAAAGTGCTACCAACTTGGTATACACTTTTTTTTTTGCGACCAATATCTTATATATTTAATAACACAATAAGAGATATGCTGTATGTCATATCATAAACATTTGCGTGCAAAGCCTTGAAAGCATGGTATATACTGTATGTATGACTTGCAACAAAACACTGGAATGGAGCACACAGGGAAGTAGCTGCAAGATCCCAGATTGTGTTAAAGGATCAGTTTATGCAAATGACAAGAAGGAAAATAAGAAAGCTTGCCTTTAATGGCATCTAGCTGTGCAGATGCTTTTGTCCAGACTCTATCATCGCTTCCACACTGGACTGTATATAAAAGTTAGATGTAGCTACTGCGTCAGAAAAGTGAATCCAGTAGCGGAGTGGCTCAGAGTGCTATATCATTAAGGGTTGGTGCTAACTCACATTTACAAAGTGTTCACTTTCATGAAATACTAAAGTGAGTACAATGTTTTTCGCAAGTTATTATGGCTTAAACTATTTCCCATCTCATCAGTGTGCTTTGGTCTTCCTGCAAATTATGTATACATTAGGCCTCAAAGAGAGATAATGATTTCCAATAAGGTTAAGTAGCAGTTCACGTCTGGCTCCAAAAACACCACAGATGATAGTGGCCAAGTTCAGTTGTTGTACTCACAGAACTAAAAGAATGAAACTTCTGACTATAGTAACAGTAATCATTTTGAACTTTTTCTTGATTACATAACACACACAGTATAGAGAGAGCATTTATCTGCACAACCAACACACTAGGAAGTCGTTATTGTGCTGCAACAGGCTCCATCAGACTTTTTCAAGGCCTTCCCAGTGAAACTTCAGCAGGGTGAACTAAAATAGAGAGAATAATATAAATCACAATACCCATCGAAGTACTTTAGCTCACATGATGAAAACTGAACAGCTCTACCAGGAAAATTACAGTGCATTTTTTTTATCCAGCGCCAAATCACAACATCGGTCAGCTCGAGGGGCCAGAAAGTAGTCACAACATTTACTCGTTACACACCTGTTGCAGCTTTATTCCTCTAACTAATCTAAACTAATGGATTACACTCATTTTTCACCTCAGAATTATTTTTTACACCCCTAATCACAAAGTGAAAAAATGGTTGCGTATAACTCTTGTGAAATTATAAAAAGTTGAGAAAACTATTTTACTGAGGCTTGGCAGCTCTGGCATACAGGTGTGATTTGTGTAGAGCTGCAGAAATGTTTGTCCTTCTGGAAGGTCCTCATCTTTCCACAGAGCAATGCTGGAGCTCTGTCACAGTGACCATCACATTCTTGGTCACCTTAATCACTCAGATTGTCCAGATGGACAGCTCTAGGAACTTATTCCATTTACAGATAATGGAGGCCACTCTGCTCATTGGGACAGTCATGCTGCAGTAATCGTTCTATACGCTTCCCTAGATCTGTGCCTCTAAGTAACCGTGTCTGAGAGGTCTACAGGCAGTTCCTTGGACTTCATGGCTCACTTTGTGCTCTGACGTACATAGTTGTAGAAACATCCGACAGATGATCACTGGAAACAGAATGCAGCTGAGCCCAATGTTCAGTGTCACGCAAAAGGTGTGAAAAGTTTTATACATGTTACATTTTTGTTTTCAAGAAAACTTTGTTTCACTTTGTCATCAAGGATGTTTGTGATTAGAATTTTGAGGTGAATAATTAATTTAATCAACTTTGGAAAATTTAACATGAAACAAATATGCATTACTCTGCATTACTCAATCACTCCAGAATGTAATGGCTTGGCATTTAATTCAATTCAATTCAGTTTTATTTATATAGCGCCAAATCACAACAAAAGTCGCCCCAAGGCGCTTCAGCATTTACATAGCATGTGTTTCTCTTAGCTAGTGGGATGCTCTGACTTACTTATAGACCATGCTTACTAATATCTCCAGATTGGCTTGTAACACAGATCCATAAGTATTCCAGTTACTTTGAATAAGTAAATAAAATTATAGCTTTCTTCATATCTTTAGCCCAACAAAGCAAATGAAAATATCTGATAAGCATTCAGCATACGTTTGTAGCATCTGAAAAAGAGTTCAGTAAATGTCATGCATTGTAGCTTGAATTGTAGTTTAGTGTTCATAAAAAGTCAGCAGAATAGATGATGGAGAGACATCATGTTGAGAAGATGTGGAGCCAGAAGACTGTGGGACTAGTCTCGACAAACACACAGTAGCTACATAACAGTATGCTGGTCTGCACTGTGGAGAGGCTCCCCTGCCGGGCGGCTTGCCTAACCCCCCAGAAAACTGTGGGACGTGCTGTTTGGTCATGACGTTACCTTGGGTACATGACAGTCAGCCCCAACCAGGCTCTGTTTGGTCTACGCTCGCCTCTCTGAAGGTCGTCCACTGTTTTCTGTTCTGGTGCAAAAGTATAAAATGTCCAAACCTGGTAATACCTGCATCTGATTGCTGGTCATGGGTCCCACACAGAACAAACATTGTATTGTTACCAGCACTGATGAATGTGTGTTTGTTCTCATTCATGTTGAGTTGTGGTTTTAAAAAGGGACAAAATGGGTGGCTGTTGGCCCTACTGGGCGACTTTATTGCCATGGTTGAATATACCTAATAATATACTGCTTTCAAATCACAAATCACTTTTCATACCATTTTAAACTTTAGCTAAAGATTTAATGCCAATATAACAATATTTTAGGAACATTTTACAATTACTGTATTTTCGCAGGAATTACATTTCTTTATTCAGAACATATTTGTTTTATATTTCTTGTATTCCCGCTATTGTCGCTCCTTTTAATAGATATTTAGATTTATCACATTATTTATTAACTCCATAAAAATGTGTGTTAACATAAACCATATTTCCTGCACGTTACAGACAGTAGTGGTTTTAAATTCTACCAAACCAGTGAGTGCACATGAAAGTGTCCAACTAACACTCTCGTTAAAGATTTAAAAAAAAACCTCCTGATAATGTAAAATGGTAAATGGCCTGTATTTGTATAGCGCTTTACTAGTCCCTATGGACCCCAAAGCGCTTTACATTACATTCAGTCATCCACCCATTCACACACTGGTGATGGCAGCTACATTGTAGCCACAGCCGCCCTGGGGCGCACTGACAGAGGCGAGGCTGCCGGACACTGGCGCCACCGGGCCCTCTGACCACCACCAGTAGGCAACGGGTGAAGTGTCTTGCCCAAGGACACAACGACCGAGACTGTCAGAGCCGGGGCTCGAACCGGCAACCTTCCGATTACAAGATGAACTGCCAACTCTTGAGCCACGATCGGATGTGATAATTAAGCATTTAACCAATACAATCCTGTCTCTCTCCTCATGTCCAAATACTTTTTCTAGCTTTGTGTTACATCATACCACGACATATTTTGAGAGAATGTATGTTTCCATGCAATGTCATTAGTTGTGAAGGCACTGGACTGTGAAAGAACGTTGGTAGGCATGAACCACCTTGTGCACACTCCATTGCAAAATCCATAAAACCAGGTTTAGGCTGCAGCTGGCTGCCATGTCTTTCACTGCATACTCCCTCCCTACTAGACAGCTCACTCAGGGACTATGAGAAAGAAAGACAGCTTGATGAGAAGTTAGTATTAGGATCGAGGATCTCACAGAGGGAGTGGCACACAGAGTTCTTAAATTTCTATCTCTCTGACTCTAAGAGCTTTCTCTCTGAGTGAATGTGAAAAATCCCAGATTTGCTTAAGCCCTTTAAATAAAATAGTCCTGCTATAACTCAGACCCACCTTCCTCATATGGGCAACAAACCTCCCTCACTCCCACTCTACCCCCACATATTCATTCATCCTCTGCATACATTCTGGATAATACTTAATAAAAAAAAGACCCTAGCATTACTTTAAGTGTCTTGATGCATGCTCAATCATCCAGGAAAGTAAATCTCCAAAAGTTGATGCTGTTCATCTGGACGTAGTGTTTTGTGGGAGAAATGTTTCATCATCATCCAGGTGACTTCTTCAGTCTCAGCTGACTGCAGGTTTCCCCAATATTATAAACAGTACATTTACATAATGACTGAAACCAGCCCACTGAAGGAACAATGGGCTGGGAGGTCAGTTCTTAATTATGCAAATTCTCATGACCATTGATCAACAACCACTGACCAAAACCCACTGATCAATGGCCATGAGTAACATTCACAGAGAGCTGGGGAATGGCTGCAACCACAGCATTGTAAGATGGCCAGTTTGAGCGCGGAGTCAAGGAGGCCATTTACGTGAAAAGGGAAAGACCATCTCTGAATCGAGAAGGGAGCCTAAGGGTCCATCTATCACCATCTTACAATGCTGTGATTGCAGCCATTCCCCAACTCTCTGTGAATGGTACTCATGGCCATTGATCAGTGGTCAATGATCAGTGGTTGTTGATCAATGGTCATGAGAATTTGCATAATTAAGATTAAGGAACTGACCTCCCAGCCCATTGTTCCTTCAGTGGGCTGGTTTCAGCCATTATGCAGATGTACTGTTTATAAGATTGAGACCTGCAGTCAGCTGAGACTGAAGAAGTCACCTGGATCAGTGACGAAACGTTTCTCCCAGAAAACGCTGCGTCCAGATGAACAGAAACAGCTTTTGGAGAATTACTTTAAGTGGTGTATAAAGTGTGTTATAGTGTCAGAAGTGGCTTAGGAGGAGAAGAAGAAAGAAAATAAACCAGAAACGTATTAGGGCCGAGTCAGTGCAAACTTTACAGCAGCTAAGCTAAGCATCAGCTATACTTTGTAGAAATGGCCACAATCAGTGGAATCACAATAAATCTACTGAGATTTTTATTCAATTCAGTTTTATTTATATTGCACCAAATCACAACAGCAGTTGCCTGAAGGCATAGTTTTTATGCAGAGTTTATCTTTTGGAAAAGCTGACATGTAATTTCACTTTGGTAATTAGTTGCAAATCTGAAAGGTCGATGAATTAAGAGAGCATTCAGTGTCTGTAAATCTCTGTTACATGCACACTCTGAAATCAAAATACCTTTTTGGACCTTTTTTCCCTTTATTCGTTTACAGTACCGTTGCACTCTTCACAGGGCATAAGTCTTTGTACCTTATCAAGAACCTTCTTGAACCTTTTGTTAGAATATTGCACCACAGTGTTGCATCTATCCATTTTGTAGCACTGTGTGCATGTCATGGGAGCAGCAGCCATTTTTATGTTCACTGCACAGCCCTCTTACACGGCAGCGTGAGCCAAAAATGACGTTGCATTTGCTACCGTTTTCCACCTTTTTGTTGTCACTTCATGCACGTTGTATTTTTGTAACCTTTGTGTGTTGTGCCACTGCCACTGCAGCCAGGTCAAAAAGACAGGTGTACAATTGTATGCATGTATTTTTTTAATGACATATCAGTACAAAAGTTCAGAGATTTACAGATTATACAGAGGGAGATCCCCAAAAGCTGATTCTGTTCATCTGGATGTAGCGTTTTCAGTGAGATGAAACGTTTCTCCCGATGACAACACTACGTCCAGAAGAACAGAATCAACTTTTGTGGATTTACTTACCTGGATGATTGAGCATGCATCCAGACGATACAGAGGGAGATGTTGCAACCATGTGATAACATGAGACTTATCGTATCGTATGAATCTATCGTTGACCTATCATCACCTTTCACTCGGGAAATGCTGCTTCTCCCTTTCTCCAGCCACCACCTTCAGGTCTTCTATGAGTTAACAGTGTTATCCTCTGCACCTCCATAATGTCAGTATATAAGACAGAATGTATTCAGAATGTTTTTAAATAGCTTAAAAAAATAAGGAATCAGTAAATTGTTGACATTTAAGAGCCAAAATAACATTTTATTATTCATTATTTGTACTGTTTTGGAACATTTGGAATATTCACCTTTTTGACACATCTTGTGGTCCAATCCAATTTTATGAAATCCTGTTATAGCAGTGCTCTGTCGGAGATGGGTAGCATGAGTAAAGCCTTTTGGTTTGTCTAAGGCATTAATTACTACTACTACTACAATTAAGAATTTATTAATTTGATTGTTTTAACTAGGTTAGTTCCAAAGTTAAAGAGAACACATAAGGGAAATATTCAACCATGTGGCTGCCCACTCTGTCCAATCTTTGTGTTTGTGTCTGAGTGTGTGATCCAGGCAGCAGATGCAGAGACCTGGCCCAGTCTGGGTGTTGCCCACTCACAAACCTAATCTTGTATTCAGCCTCACCTGCTCCTCTGCTCCTTCCATTCAGGATCTGAGCTCATGCCGAAAGCCCTCTCCACCAGAATTGTAGGAGGAATCTGGTGGTTTTTCACACTCATCATTATCTCCTCCTACACGGCAAACTTAGCAGCCTTCCTAACTGTGGAGAGGATGGAGTCGCCTATCGACTCTGCTGATGATCTGGCCAAGCAGACAAAGATAGAATATGGAGTTGTAGAAGACGGCGCATCCATGACCTTCTTCAAGGTTAGTTACACTTTGACATTATCAATCCAGAGTTTTCTCATGAGAGATTACATATGGGGAAAATGTTGTGTTGGTAGTAGTACAAACACTTCTGACGTTTTGCTGGGGTCCTAAACTTAATTATACAGGGCGTAAAGAAATAACGTACGCTTACATGGACTGATTCTCATGTAGCACTTTTCTGGATTTCTGCGCTTTTCTTCTCCCATTCTTCTCACATTACTCAATGACAGTAATGGTAAATGGCAAATGGCCTGCATTTGTATAGCACTTTTCTAGTCCCTAAGGACCCCAAAGCGCTTCACACTACATTCAGTCATTCACCCATTCACACACACATTCACACACTGGCGATGGCAAGCTACATTGCAGCCACAGCTGCCCTGGGGCGCACTGACAGAGGCGAGGCTGCCGGACACTGGCGCCACCGGGCCCTCTGACCACCACCAGTAGCGTATTCGAATACTTTGGATTACTTAATATATTATCAAGCTTTTTACAACTACATGAATGTACTATTGCTGTGTGATTTATTACTATTACTGAAGGTTACTCTCCATACCAACACCAACTAGATGTTTAAATCTTAATATAAATGAGTAACAGTAGGTGGACATTAGGTAAGGCTGCACGTTTTGCAGCGATCTCGTATAGAAAACTATTCCACGCGTATATAAAACAGGTCCGTGGCTCCGAACCGTAGTAAAGGGACCTCTGGCTAATACGTCGGGTTCAGTGTCGGCTCGTAGCTGAAAACTAGCTTTACTTTGTTGTCTGGGTCAACTTTGCTAGCGAGAGACAGAGAGAGGAGTTGAAAGGCTGCTCCAACGGAGCTTATTGTTTCGGAGGAAAACACGAACACAGTAATAATAATGTATTGCATTTATATAGTGCTTTTCAAGGCACCCAAAGCGCTTTACAATGCCACTATTCATTCACTCTCACTCTCACACACTGGTGGAGGCAGCTACAGTTGTAGCCACAGCTGCTCTGGGGCAGACTGACAGAGGCGAGGCTGCCATATCGCGCCATCGGCCCCTCTGGCCAACACCAGTAGGCGGCAGGGTAAAGTGTCTTGCCCAAGGACACAACGACCAGGACAGAGAGAGCAGGGGATCGAACCGATGACCTTCCGGTTACAGATGTGCTTCCCAACCCTCTGAGCTGCCCATCAGGCTACATGCTTTAGGGCTATGCCTGTAACACTCTGCCTGTTGCTTTCATATTAAATCATTTTTTGAATAATAATTTTTTAAAATATTTCTTCACGTCATTATGTGGGGTCTAGTAGAGGTGACGTGGGCCATGACATTGACACACAGGCATTAGAACCTCTTAATGCTTGTTTTCTTTGGGTTTCCACCGGAGTGGAATTACCAAAAATAGAGAGAGCATAGCCTAACATGTGAAACAGGAAAAGACCGTAATCCATTTATTTCAACAAAGTAACTAAAATACAACCTTTTTAAACAGTAATTGTAACGGAATACAGTTACTCATATGTTGTATTTTAAATACGTAACGCCGGTACATGTATTCTGTTACTCCCCAACACTGGTAATAATAACCTGCACAATCAGTCAAAATCCAGAGTCCAAAACCCAGGGATCCCAATTTCACATGAACATCACATAAGAAAAATCACTTCTGTATGTATTTTGTTATTCTTCATACATGTATGGTGATAGATGGCGGCGCACACTGTTGCAGCGGCTTACGACTCTCTGTCTCAGCACTCCTTCCCTTTGTTTAGTTTGTTTAGTTTGTATGTCCTTCTTATTTTTTTTTTGCACTATCGGCTCTGCTTTCAAAGTTTGCTACACCCGCCAGAGCCTCATAGACATCGGTGACCAGCATCAAACATCTGTTTCACTGGACTTTCTTCGCACGCACAACATCCTAGATCACATAGTGAGACCACCGGGCTCCCCGTGGATTGTTATCGGGACTAGGCGGCGGCGCAGACGGAGGGAGAGGAAGCAAAAGCGGGGCCGTAGGTCCGGCATCATGCTGAGGCTAAAAAACAAACCACACAAGCCACCTCTGCCGAGCCTCTCTCTCTCCAATGCCAGATCCCTCGTGCAAAAAAACGGATGACCTGGAATTACAACTAGTGGGAAATCGCTATGTCCGTGACTGCTGTGCCTTGATCATCACCAAAACCTGGCTTCACCCGGGAATACCCGATGCTAGCGTGCAGCTAGCAGGCCGCACTCTGCTCCGCTGGGACAGGACAAAGGACTCCGGTAAGAGCGGGGGGAGGGCTCTGTATGTACGTGCATGAAAGCTGGTGCAACAACGGGACAATTATAAACAGTCCCTGCTCCCCGAACCTCGAGTACATGTCAGTAAGATGCTGGCCGTTTTTTCTACCGAGAGAGCTAACAGTAGTGAGCATCACGGCTGTGTACATTACCTCCCGACACCAACATAAACACGGCGCTCTCCATCCTGCTGAACACCATTAACGAACAGCAGCGGGCCCACCCGGATGGTGTTCACATAATTGCAGGTGACTTTAATAAGGCCGACATAAAGACTGTGCTCCCAAAGTTCTATCAGCATGTCAAATGTCCCACCAGAGGAGAAAACACTCTAGATCATGTTTACTCCGACATCAAGCATGCATACAGAGCCATACCCCTCCTCCACCTCGGTCAGTCCGACCACCTCTCCCCAGCCTACACCCCCCTCAGGCGCAGTGCCAGGTCCACCACAAAGACGGTTACAACCTGGCCTGAAAATGCTCTCTCCAAACTACAGCACTGCTTCACAGAGACAGACTGGGACATATTTGAACACCAGGACCTAGAAACTTTCACAGGATCAGTTCTGGACTACATCAAGTTCTGTACTGCAAATGTGACAGTGGACAAAAGCATTCGGGTTTTCCCAAACCAAAAACCCTGGATGACCAGCGAGGTCCGCTCACTCCTCAAAGCCCGCGATGCCGCCTTCAGGTCAGGTGACAGAGCTCTGTACAGGGCTGCTCGAGCTGACCTGAAAAGGGGGATTAAAAAAGCCGAGTCAGACCTCAAAAGAAACATCGAGTCCCAGCTGTCCAGCAACAACACACAGGAGGTGTGGCAGAGAATGCAAGACATCATCAACCACAGAGGCTGTGAAAGCAGAAAACCTGAGTGAGCAGCTGGCAGAGGAAATAAACAGCTTCTTCGCCCGCTTTGAAACACCACAACAGCAGCACTCATCTGCCTCAGCCCTGCTCCCATCCTCATCCTCACCCTCACCTGGTTCCTGCACTGCTCCACTCACTGTAACGGAGCACAATGTCAGACGTGTGCTCCTAGCAGTGAACCCCAGGAAGGCGGCCGGTCCAGACGGAGTACCTGGGAAGGTGCTAAGAGCATGCGCACACCAGCTCACCCTCATCTTCACCAGACTCTTCAGCCTCTCACTGGATCAGGCAGCCATCCCATCCTGTCTAAAATCAGCCACAATCATCCCAGTGCCGAAGAAGTCTCCCATCTCCAGCCTGAATGATTACCGCCCTGTGGCCCTCACACCGGTAATCATGAAATGCTTTGAGAGACTAGTCCTTCAGCACATCAAGGATTACCTCCCCCCAGAATTCGACCCCCACCAGTTTGCATACCGCATGAACAGATCCACAGAAGACACCATCGCCACAGCCCTCCACACTGTGCTGAGTCACCTAGAGCAGCGGCAAAGCTACGTCCGAATGCTCTTCGTGGACTACAGCTCAGCCTTTAATACAATCATCCCGGACATCCTCATCACCAAACTGGTCACTCTTGGCCTCCCTCCTCTCACATGTGCCTGGATAAAGAACTTTCTCACAAACCGGCCCCAGACTGTAAGACTCGGCCCTCATCTCTCCTCCACTCGCACACTGAGCACCGGCTCCCCACAGGGCTGTGTGCTGAGCCCCCTCCTGTATTCTCTCTACACCCACGACTGCAGTCTCAACAACAATCTCATCATCAAGTTTGCCGATGACACCACGGTAGTCGGACTCATCTCAAAGGGAGACGAGGCAGACTACAGAGAGGAAGTCCTGAAGCTGGCAGCCTGGTGTTCAGAAAACAACCTGGCACTGAACACTAAGAAAACCAAAGAGGTCATTGTGGACTTCAGGAGACACAGCACTGACTTAGCCCCCTTTACATCAACAATGAGTGTGTGGAGAGGGTCCACACCTTCCGGTTCCTTGGTGTCCTCATCTCTGCTGACATCTCCTGGACAGACAACATCTCACCGGTCGTCAAGAAGGCCCAACAGCGGCTGCACTTTCTGAGAGTCCTCAGGAAGTACAAGCTGAACTCCAACCTGCTGCTGACCTTCTACCGCTCGTCCATTGAGAGCCTGCTAACCTACTGCATCACGGTATGGTACGGCAGCTGCACCATACACCATGCAAGGCGGATAGAGTGAGGCTTCAGAGTGTGGTCAAGACAGCACAAAAGATCGGCTGCCCTCTCCCCTCCCTGATGGACATTTATTCCTCCCGCTGCCTCAGCAGAGCAGCAAACATTATCAAGGACAGCTCCCACCCTGGTTTCAACATGTTCAGCCTGCTTCCCTCAGGGAAGCGCTACAGGTGCATCAACACAAAAACCCAATAAAATCAAAAACAGTTTCTTCCCCAAAGCCATAACCACCCTGAACTCACACATGCACCGATAACACAGCCCCCCCCCCTTTTTTTTTCTTTTCCTTTCTTCCCACTTCCTCTATGGACCACCACTGTGCAATACCAATTCTATGTCATGCTACTTGTTTAAATTCCTAGGGTTTGGGTTATTACCAGGATCACATGTGATAAAGTCTTGTTCTGACACCATTTGAGCTCTACTCCTTTTTGTGTACCTTGAAGCCTTGCTTTTATTCTCCTTGAGCGCTAAGTACACGCAGTTGCAAAAGGCTATTGTTATCCACTGAGAAAACATATTCTTTTTTTTTATATTTGTAGTTTTTATTGGTGATCTTGTACAAAGAATTTACACAAGGAACTTTACAACATACATGGGGACAAAGATCAAATAGCCATTTACATTGTCGGTCAATATATCCAACAGAATGTCAATTTCTCAAAACTGTAGTCAGATGTAAGCAATAGTTCCCAGTTGTTTTTCTCCCCCACCTTCCCCCTGTATATAGAGTGTTTATTTGGAATATATATATCTGGACAACATTTTCATAATAGGGAAAGAAAGAAAGAAACAATCAAAACCAACAAACAATAGCACCAAAGAAGAAGCAAACAAAAAAATTTGTCAAAAAACAAACAAACACACACCCAGCTGGACAAGTGCAGGCAGTTGATCCAATCTTGATGTGATGTCCACCTTATAGTTGCTTACCTAGGTAAGGAGAGTCATTTAAAAAAATCACTTCTTAGCTCTTTAATGTACTGGGTCCATCTGGACCAGAGTTTGTTGAATCTGTAATGGTAAGTAGACTGGTTCTTAAATGGCACTTTTCGACTCTTCTGAGCACTCAAAGCGCTTTACACAACTTGTTCATTCGCACAAGCACATTTTTTAAGTGCTTTCTAACTAACGTTCACACACAGTCATACTTCGATGGATGCATCAGAAAGGTAGTATCTTGCCCAAGGATATTTGGCATGCAGACTAGGGGAAGCCAGGAATCGAACCACCATCCTTCCAATCAGTAGATGACCTGCTCTACCGCCTGAGCTACAGGCACCTCCAATCTGTCTCTTTGAAGCCGCAAAGACATAGTAAGCCTCTCCATTACGAATATTACATATAAGTTCTTGTATTCCTGGTACGTTTGGTTGCAGCCAATGCCTAGTCAATGTTTTCTTAGCTGACATTATAATAATTCTCAGTAGGCATTTATCTGCTGGAGTGGTTATATTTAGGGGTTCCTGGCCTAAGTACATACAGTGGGGCAAAAAAGCATTTAGTCAGCCACCGATTGTGCAAGTTCCCCCACTTAAAATGATGACAGAGGTCAGTAATTTGCACCAGAGGTACACTTCAACTGTGAGAGACAGAATGTGAAAAAAAAATCCATGAATTCACATGGTAGGATTTGTAAAGAATTTATTCGTAAATTAGGGTGGAAAATAAGTATTTGGTCACCTCAAACAAGGAAAATCTCTGGCTCTCACAGACCTGTAACGTCTTCTGTAAGAAGCTTTTCTGTCCCCCACTCGTTACCTGTATGAATGGCACCTGTTTGAACTCGTCATCTGTATAAAAGACACCTGTCCACAGCCTCAAACAGTCAGACTCCAAACTCCGCCATGGCCAAGACCAAAGAGCTTTCGAAGGACACCAGGAAAAGTATTGTCGACCTGCACCAGACTGGGAAGAGTGAATCTACAATAGGCAAGCAGCTTGGTGTGAAAAAATCAACTGTGGGAGCAATCATCAGAAAATGGAAGACATACAAGACCACTGATAATCTCCCTCGATCTGGGGCTCCACGCAAGATCTCATCCCGTGGGGTCAAAATGATCATGAGAACGGTGAGCAAAGATCCCAGAACCACACGGGGGGACCTGGTGAATGACCTGCAGAGAGCTGGGACCAAAGTAACAAAGGTCACCATCAGTAACACACTACAACGGCAGGGAATCAAATCCCGCAGTGCCAGACGTGTTCCGCTGCTGAAGCCAGTGCATGTCCAGGCCCGTCTGAAGTTTGCCAGAGAGCACATGGATGATACAGCAGAGGATTGGGAGAATGTCATGTGGTCAGATGAAACCAAAGTAGAACTTTTTGGTATAAACTCAACTCGTCGTGTTTGGAGGAAGAAGAATACTGAGTTGCATCCCAAGAACACCATACCTACTGTGAAGCATGGGGGTGGAAACATCATGCTATGGGGCTGTTTTTCTGCCAAGGGGACAGGACGACTGATCCGTGTTAAGGACAGAATGAATGGGGCCATGTATCGTGAGATTTTGAGCCAAAACCTCCTTCCATCAGTGAGAACTTTGAAGATGAAACGAGGCTGGGTCTTCCAACATGACAATGATCCAAAACACTACCGCCCGGGCAACAAAGGAGTGGCTCCGTAAGAAGCATTTGAAAGTCCTGGAGTGGCCTAGCCAGTCTCCAGACCTCAACCCCATAGAAAATCTGTGGCGGGAGTTGAAAGTCCGTGTTGCTCGGCGACAGCCCCAAAACATCACTGCTCTCGAGAAGATCTGCATGGAGGAATGGGCCAAAATACCAGCTACTGTGTGTGCAAACCTGGTAAAGACCTATAGTAAACGTTTGACCTCTGTTATTGCCAACAAAGGTTATGTTACAAAGTACTGAGTTGTATTTTTGTTATTGACCAAATACTTATTTTCCACCCTGATTTACGAATAAATTCTTTACAAATCCTACCATGTGGATTCATGGATTTTTTTTTCACATTCTGTCTCTCACAGTTGAAGTGTACCTCTGGTGCAAATTACTGACCTCTGTCATCATTTTAAGTGGGGGAACTTGCACAATCGGTGGCTGACTAAATGCTTTTTTGCCCCACTGTATGTAAGAAATCAAAGGGGAGTTGGGCACTTAAAATCTTTTCCAAGCATTTATGAATATCTTGCCAGAATGAATTAACTTTGGGGAAGGACCAGAATAAATGGTAGTGATTTGCCTTTTGATTGCCACATAATCTCCAGCAGGCTGAACTTACATTTTGATGGCTTTTTTGGTCTGGGGTAAGAAAGAAACGAATTATATTTTTTCCAGCCAAACTCTCTCCAATTGGATGAGCAGATTGTTTCCCATTGCACTTTACATAACAGGTCCCAACCTTTGTCCTCCATCACTGAGCTTGTTTCTTTCTCCCATTTTTTTAAACACACAAAGTACTGGTAGATTTATTTTCTTGAAGTCCTTGATAGAGCTTTACAACAACCTTCCGAACCACAGTGTTAACGTTATAAGCCATTTGAAATGTATTTAGAATTCTGCTTCCCTTCTCCTCCCAACTGGGCCCTACAATTTCCTAAAGTCTGTTTCTCATCTGTAAGTATCTAAAGGAATCTTGATTGTTTAAACCCTGTGTTGCCTTTAGAGTCTGAAAATCTGGTAGTTCCCCCTCATGATTGAATGTCAAATAAGAAGTAAGGCCTTTCAATTTCCATTCTCGAAATCTTATGTCACCCTGGTTGGGTGGGAACCCTGTATCAAAAGCACACCGTCTTAGCATCAGTTCTGCCTTGTTTAGCTTGTTCTCTCTGCACACCTCCTTCCAGATCTTAAAAGTTGATTTTATCCAGGGATTATCAGGATCTTTCAAATGCGACTTTAGTTTACCATCCGCTATCATAGCTTGGATTGGTTGGCCATTCTTCTATGTCTTTCCACTGAGATTTAAACAAAAAATCACATAAACAAACTAATGGCCTGGCAGAATAATAATAGTCCTTCAGACATGGTAAAGATAGACCACCCTTGTCCTTTGGTAATTGTAGTGTACTGTATCTTACCCTGTTTTTTTTCCCCAACCATAAATAGTGGGAAACTATCTTGTCCCATTCCACGAATTGTTGTTTTGGGATTTCAATGGGGCGAGTTTGGAAAAGATAAAGCAGGCGTGATAGAGTGCTAATCTTCATTGATACTATCCTGTTAATTAGGCCCAAAGTTGGAATGAGGCTTCACCTCATTAAATCCGACTTCATTTTTTGTGTTTAATGGGCCGTAGTTCAAAAAGCATTTTATTGTCTCTGCATAATATCACCCCAAGATATTTTATGGAGTCTTTGCCCCATTTGAGATTGCACTTCTTTTTAAGTTCAACCCCAGGTTGGAAGTTGAAGGTCATAACTTGCGTTTTTTGAAAATTTAATTTATAGCCTGATAATGACCCAAATTCCTCTAATATTGTCATTGTTCTGGGTAGAGATTCACTCTGTGGCCTAGGTAGATTAAAATGTCATCGGCAAAAAGAGAGCGCTTCTGATAATCTCCCTGGACATTGATCCCTTTAATTTG
Organism: Simochromis diagramma; assembly: GCF_900408965.1. Classification (NCBI taxonomy): domain Eukaryota; kingdom Metazoa; phylum Chordata; class Actinopteri; order Cichliformes; family Cichlidae; genus Simochromis; species Simochromis diagramma. The sequence goes on from NW_024387372.1 coordinate 1,321,974, forward strand.
GTTATCTTGTCTTATATATTGACTAAGGGGATCGATGAACAAAGCAAATAGGATCGGAGATAGCGGGCAACCCTGTCAGCATAATCTTTCAAGGATAAATGGTTTTGATAGGCTGCTGTTTATTTGAATTTTTGCTGTTGGTTTGTTGTAAATTGTTTGAATTGTCTCAGTGACTGTCTGATGAAATCCAAACTTATCTAGAACTTTATAGAGAAATGACCATCTTACTGAGTCAAATGCTTTTTCAGCATCTAAACCCATCAGCATTGCCTCTAGATTATTCCTTTTAAAGTGATATATGACGTGGAGAGTCTCTTGGGTCTGCCTCTGATGGATAAACCCGGTTTGATCCAGATTAATACGTTTGGGTATAACATTATTAAGTCGTTTGGCTATTATGGATGTGTATGCTTTATAATCCAGGTTTAATACTGATATTGGTAATAGTGCCCACAGTTCAATTTACCTTTTCCTTCCTTAGGAACAACAGACATGATGGTGAGGGACCTCCCCTCCTTTAAGGACCCAGTTGCACACTGCCTTCAGCCTAGGAGTTAATTCCTCCTTGTAGGTCTTATACCATTCACCAGTGACAGCATCCATGCCAGGGGTCTTGTGCGGCTTTAGTCTTGCAATTGCAACACTGATTTCTTTATCCATAATTTCTTTAGTTAACATGCTGTTCTCCTGTTCTGAGACCTTCGGGAGGTTTAGAGAACTTTTAGAGAAATTTTCAATCTGGTCCTCGTTATTTAGTATGGGCTGGGATATTCATGTCCCCTCCACATATCAGCATTCCTTCTGTTTCAGATGCCATCAGCTCAAACATGTGCTTATAGAAACTCCGGTCGCTCCCAGGGGGAGCGTATATATTGAGAACTGTCACCAGAAAACTGTCAATTCTCCCTTTTACCAGTACATATCAGCCCTCCCTATCTCTTTTGTCAGATAAAAATTCAAAACAAGTCTGTTGTGATACCAATATTGCAACTCCTCTGCGGTGTCCAGACTTATATGATGATGAATAAACATGTTTATTAAAGCCTCACTCCAGTTTTTTGTGTTCTTGGTCTGACAAGAGCGTTTCCTGTAGTAGGGCTAGTTTAGACAGTATCTTGGCTCTTTTTTGTGGGCTAACTATTCCATTAAAGGAGATGATATTAACAGTGTTTTCCATTTTTAAGGTGGAACATTATTGTCGAAATAAGCCTAGGAATGCCACATTGTCTGAACAGTGCTGCACAGAACCACAGCTAACAGGATAACAATAGAACCAATGATGAAAATTTGACAAGAAAGGGGGGAAAAAATAAATAAGGAAACCCTGTAAGATCTGGTGTAAGAAGTCTTTAAAAGGGGACTGCCACCCACTCTAGAGTGGGCCCCCTGATTGGAAGACGTCCTTGTGCAATTCTCCCACCCTGCATGAGGCAGTACTCCCAGCCTCTTAATTACAACAAGGCGGTAGCTCTTGTGCATTTCGCTTCCCCTTATCATTATATTGTCTCTTTTTGCCCGAAGTCAGCAGAGTTTACAAAAGGAATAATTAAAATAAATAAAAATAAATAAAAAGCAGGCAATTCGGAAAGGATAAGTTATTTTACCTGTAGCTGGCTAATGTGCCTCGACATCTTACTTGTGATAGTGATGCATTTATTGCGGGTCCCTTCTATACTGTTGCAGTCTCTCCTTGACTGAAACGGTGTCTGGAAGCGTATCCCTCACTGTTTTAGGGTTCTCTTAAGATAAGATAAAATAAGATAACCTTTATTAGTCCCACACGTGGGAAATTTGTTTTGTCACAGCAGGAAGTGGACAGTGCAAAAGTTATATAGCAAAAATTAGAATACAATAAGAATAAAATACTGTACACAACTGTACAGAATAGAATAAAATAAAATACTATATACAGTAGAATAAATAGAATAAAATATACAATAGGATAAAAATAGAATGCAAATGCTTTATACAACTGAGTAAAAATACAACTTTGTCAGAAAAAGAGTATTGAACTTAGTGTTATTGCACATGTGTGGATGTGTGTGTTGATCAGTTGGAGTCTTTGTTGTGGAGTCTGACAGCAGTGGGGAGGAAAGACCTGTGAAATCTTTCCGTCCCACACCGTGGGTGCTGCAGCCACTGAAGGAGCTGCTCAGTGCTGTCAGAGTCTCCTGCATGGGGTGGGAGATGTTGTCCATCTTAGCTTCTGTGTATGCCTTTCTCTGTTTGAGGACGTCGGGAGCGTAGTCTTGGTCCATATTAATCTGTTTACCTTTCCACTGAAATCCCTTCATTTGCCATGCCTTTTTGAGTATTTCCTCCTTAGTCTTGTAACTCAAAAAGTGAACAATGATGGACCGAGGTGGGGTACCGTCTGGGGGGGGGGACGCAGCAAGGGCACGATGCTCTCGCTCAGTGTCTAAGTTCAAAGTCGAGGGGAGTTTCAGGTTCTCCCTCAGAAGATTTTCAACAAAGTCTATCATAGTGGGCGCACTTTTCTCTTTGTTCTCCACTACTCCATATATCCTGACATTATTTCGGCGGGAGCACCCTTCTTGATCGGCGAACTGAGACGCAAGCTTGGATTGTAGTTTAAGTAGCTAAATACCACGTCCTCCACCGTTTGAACCCGGTCCTCCGTGTCCACGATACGTCCCTCCGCTTCCTCGAGTCTTATGTTGGTTTTGCATATTTCGGCCTTGACTTCTTCAAACTGTTGCGTGTTTTCTTTTCTGAAGTCCTTAATTTCCATAAGTATCGCTCTCAGGTCAACCCTGTTGCCCTCATCCATTTCGGCATTTCTGCTAGCAGTGGCCTCAGCACTAGCCAAAATGTCGCCCTCCTCGTTGACTTCACTTTCATCAGTATCCATCACCGTCATAGTTTCGACTCGTGTCTTGTTTTTCATCTTGCAGCATTTATCCTTTATCCTTCCTAGTTATTCACTTTCAGCTGTTTATCTTGTTAATATTTGGAATTTCAGAGGCTTTGACATAAAACGGGCCGGGAGCAGAAGTTTCATGCAGCTACCTCCATCACTGCACTGGAAGAAAACATATTCTATCCACACATTCAGTGTGAGATGTTTAAAATGCGTGACTGGAATGGAACGCTTTGGTAAGACTTATCATCAGCCTCAGTCAGTTCAATAGACCACACTGTCAGACGTGCAAGCTTCCCAATCACAGTTTGTCTGTTTTTTGTTTGCCTTTTCTTGGTTCAAACTACTTTAGTTTGTTAACTATTGTCTTCTGCAAAACATATATCTAATGGTGGTTTATTATGTTAGTGTCTTTGCAGGATATTATTCGAAGCAGTGATACGTCTCTCTTCTTCGAGTCATAGGCATTCCCTATGGCCTGTTGCTACAACACCTTTAAATGATTTAATAAGTAAACACACACCTTGTTAGGTAATAAAATTACATCTTATTAAAGGTAATACTGCTTTTGACAGTGGCTTTTTACATGGATGTGTCACAGATCTTCTTGTCCCCAGGCTATACATGTCTGAATTATTTTGCATTAGTATTACAACAGATGGGAGGAACAGCTCATGCAACCATGGTGAATTAATCAAGTAGATAAAGCTCATTCACATGAGATCTGAGAAAGGAGTAAGCCAATTTATAGAAGAGAGGAAAAAAGAGAAAAGAAACAAATTGTGTTTTTTTCCACCTTCCTTATGTTTATGATCATTTGGTAAAAACACTACACACTGTACAAAAAACAAACCAAAACAGTCTATGTTTAAACCCTCCTTCAAAAACTCCAACAACAATTTCATTTCTATTTCGAGAATCCTTTATGTATCCAAGGAAAAGTCTCTCTGACCATAAAATTCTCACTTTAAAGAGAGATGTGGCCAAAACGCCATGAACATAAACATGGCAGTGGATTCACTATAGTGAAATCAACTTTATAAACACGTTATATACATCTTCATCTTGATGCATGCTCAATCATCCAGGTAAGTAAATCTCCAAAAGTTGATTAGGGAAACATGCAGTCAGCTGAGACTGAAGAAGTCACTTGGATGAGTGACGAAACGTTTCTCCCACAAAAAGCTACGTCCAGATGAACAGCATCAACTTTTGGAGACATTATATACACATTAATAACCTATTAAAGCTAACTTGAAAAAGTGTGCTCATTATCTAGAAATATCTCTAATGAGCTTGGAAAGTAAAGTGTCTGAACTTCTTTAAGTTTCTTGAAAATGTTTCACCTCTCATCCGAGAAGCTTCTTCAATTCTAAGAGCAATTGGTGGAGAGTTCCAGATTTTCAAGCCCTATTGGACGTGTCCCAAAGAGGGTCCTGGACCCCTGATTGTTCCTCTGCCTAATCACCCGAGCCACGGTGTGAAAACGGGTGTGGCTCACAATCACACCCGTTTACACCTCAGAGCTTTTATATATATCTTAGTGCTGTCAGCATTAATCTAGTTAAAATGACATTAACACCATAACTACATTAACGAGGCAAATCTCCATTAACCTGTTACTGCGGATTGCCCTGTGCGTGGGGCTGGACGGCATCAACGCGTTAATGAGCTAACCGCGCAAACGCATTGACGCCGTCCATATATATCTATATAAAATTCTCCTCTCGTGCCTGTGGGCGGTCTATGCTTCAAGCTCGGGTCCTCTACCAGAGGCCTGGGAGCTTGAGGGTCCTGCGCAGTATCTTAGCTGTTCCCAGGACTGCGCTCTTCTTGACAGAGATCTTAGTTGTTCCTGGGATCTGCTGGAGCCACTCGCCTAGTTTGGGAATCACCGCACCTAGTGCTCCAATTACCACGGGGACCACCGTCACCTTCACCCTCCACATCCTCTCGACCTCTTCTCTGAGCCCTTGGTATTTCTCCAGCTTCTCGTGTTCCTTCTTCCTGATATTGCTGTCATTGGGAACCGCTACATCGATCACTACGGCCGTCTTCTTCTGTTTGTCTACCACCACTATGTCCGGTTGGTTAGCCACCACCATTTTGTCCGTCTGTATCTGGAAGTCATTCTCCATCACCCTTGGGGGCATGTCCCACTTTGACCTCTGGACTTCCAGGCCATATTTGGCACAGACATTTCTATATACTACACCGGCCACTTGGTTATGGCGTTCCATGTATGCCTGGTGTGATAGACCCCAGCCTCTATGGATCTTGTACTCAGAGCTTGTTCTTGTGCTGCCATGATTAGTGCCTCTGTGCTGTCTTTCAGTCCAGCTTTGTCCAGCCACTGGTAGGATTTCTGGATATCAGCCACCTCCTCTATCTGCCGGTGGTACATACCGTGCAGGGGCCTGTCCTTCCATGATGGTTCCTCGTCTCCCTCCTCTTTCTTGGGTTTCTGCTGCCTGAGGTATTCACTGAGCACATCGGTCGTTTGGGGCCATCTTCCCAATGTATTCTTGGATGTTCGTTGTCTCATCCTGGACTGTGGTGCTGACACTCATTAGTCCCTGGCCTCCGTCCTTCCGCTTAGCGTACAGCCTCAGGGTGCTGGACTTGGGGTGAAACCCTCCATGCAGGGTCAGGAGCTTCCTGGTCTCTATGTCAGTGGCTTCTATCTCCTCCTTTTGCCAGCTTATTATCCCAGCAGGGTACCTGATCACGGGCAGGGCCCGGATCTTGTTCTTCCCGTTCAGCTGACTCCTCAGGACGTGCCTGACCCTCTGCCGGTACTTGGTGGTTGCAACTTTCCTAGCGACCTCTTCGTGGTTTGCCTGCGGGATCCCCAGGTACTTGTAACTGTCCTCTATGTCTGCGATGTTGCCTTCTGGTAGTTTGATCCCCACAGTTCTGACTACGTTCCCTCTCTTTGTTATCATCTGACTACATTTATTCAGTCCGAATGACATTCTGCTATCATTGCTGTATATCCTGGTGGAGTGGATCAGTGAATCGATGTCTCATTCACTCTTGGCAAACAGCTTGATGTCATTCATGTACAGGAGGTGGCTGACAACTGCTCCACTCTGTAGTCGGTATCCGTAGCCAGCAATGTTCCCTCTAAGCTGCGCACGTGCATTGTCAGTAGTGCACGGTCCTGCGCACCGACATGCGGTGGAGCCAAAAAAAATGCTAACCTGCTTGAATTAAATACTTCACATCATGTTTGAGTGTTAGTCAGTACCATATGGATAGAACGATGCCACCTTATCCCATGTCGCCATGCGTCTCTAGAGCAATCGTCGTGACAGGCTATGACAGCGTTCATATGTGCCGACACCAGTATTTTAGCTAGCAAAGCGGCGTGGCTGATGAGGAGTGAAGCCACGTTAATAACAACGTGTACAACTATTGGAGATGTGAGCAGGACAGACGGAACAACTGATGGACAAAGTGTGGACTTTATACCAGTTTTTTAAACTGTGTGTTGATCGGCCACGGTAAAACCAGGAGTTATGAAAAAATATCTGCAATGTTTGGTTTACTTCCTGAATACTGTCGTTGTTTATATTTACTGCGGGAAGAAACGGTAAAAACGGCGTTTTATAAGAAAAAAGGCTCGAAAGCCTGTGAGCAAAAATAAACCCCACCCCCCACCTTTCCTATTGGTCCAAAAAAGTACCATGTCGACCAATCAAAAAATGATATGGCAAAGTAGCATCTTGTTGTTAAGAAACGGGGGGAAGTTTTAGGAGTGACGGCGTGTTTGAGATGTGAGAGATTTGCGACGTTTAGCGCAAATCTTGTGTAGTTAGTGTGTAGTTAGTGTGTAGTTAGTGTGTAGTGAGTGTGTAGTTAGTGTGTAGTTAGTGTGTAGTGTAGTCAATAGTTTTGTTGTGTGTGTCAGAACAATGAGGCGACTGCTGAGTGTTACAGGTGTTACAGCAGTGATACATCTGCTGCTGTCAGGCCTGCAGGTATCAGGCTGTTGTTCTCCTTCATCTCATAGTGGGCAGAAATATTTTTTGGAGTGGCACAAATAATTTGTGTGGCATCAGATTTGATGCAGAACAGCTGATTGTTCTGTAAATAGTTTGAAATGTTTATTTTAAAAAAATATATAATTAATTGCCCAACATTGGTCATTAAATACTGTCTTTTGCAGACAGAGAGTTACAGACTCTCTCCCAGACCACAGACTCATAATACAAATCAGAGCTTTATAAAAAAAATAATAAAAAAAGTTTTGTTTTCAAAATTGGAGTTCAAGTTATTTTTACTTCCAATAGTGTTAACATACTACACAGCTCATGAACAAGATTTATTTATAATTTTTTATTGTAAGTGGGCTAAAGCAGTTAATTAAAAGTAGTCTAACATAAATGTAAACGCTGTAATTAGATTATTTTAATAAACCATGTAACTTAGATGGATAAGATGCCGGCGTGACCACAGTGCACACGTCTGATGTCGCTCACGGTGGTCAAAGGGATCACTCAGGGAGTTTGTGTGTTGCTCAGACACGTGAAAAATTAGAGGGAACATTGGTAACCAGTCTTGTTGATGATCTCACTGAGGGGGTTCAGGCCTATGCAGAACAGCAGTGGGGACAGAGCATCTCCTTGGTAGATCCCACACTTGATGGTGACTTGTGCTATGGGCTTGAAGTTTGCCTCTAGTGTTGTACGCCACATCCCCATTGAGTTCCTGATGAAGGCTCTCAGGGTTCTGTTGGTATTGTATAGGTCTAGGCATTCCGGGATCCAGGTGTGGGGCATCGAGTCATACGCCTTCTTGTAATCAATCCAGGCAGTGCCTAGTTATGTAGTCTTGGCTGACTGTCAGACTGACAGTCTTGGCAATCCCTTTCTGTGCCCCGTATTCTTGCAGCAGGACAATGACCCCAAACTGTCACGGTCTGCCAGGATGTGGTGATGAGGGGAAGGAGGACCCAAATGTTAGACTCTGTGCGGTGAACAGTGTGTTTATTTACAGTGCAGCAAAGCTCGACAGCCAATAAATCCCTGTATGTTCCCGACTCCCGTTCCGTGTTTCCTCTTCGTGCCTGTGCTTTGTGTCTCCGTTACCTGTGAACCATCCACCTGCTGCTTCCTCATTCCCACAAATCCTCCTGGGGAAAAACACACAAAGGCAGCTTTTAGAAAACTCCACAATCGCAGCTGACTAGCACTTACAGGCTTCGCTGGAAAACTGATGTTAGGTTCCCCTGAGGGGTCTAGGCGGTGAGGGGGAAGTAACAAAAAGTGTCCGGGTCAGAAAATGGAGTCAAGGAGGCATAAGGGTTAAATGAAAGAGTTTTATTAAAGTAGCTCAACTAAAAGAGACGGACAAGCCGCTATCACCATTTAAAGAAACAAATAAAACTCAAACGTTAGTCAATAAAGTACAAAATAAGTCAAAAAGAGAGCAGCTCACTAGATACAAACACAGACACGCAGCTCACTAGCTGAAAACCACAAAACCACAGCTCAGTAACTACAAACACTCAGCTCACACGCTGTAACCACACTAATGGCACTCTGGCCCAGAGCTCACCTTTCCCTGGGCTTAAATCTCCTTGATTACTGACGAGAGTCAGCTGCACAAAAGGGAAAGGTGGCACCTCAGGCAGAAGAGTTAGTGGGACACGCCCACACAGGCACCTTCAGGAGGAGGTCCTGCTAGGGCCGTAACACCCCCTCCCATAAATACAAACCTGTGGTTTGTCAAATGATTATGATAAACAAAACCACAAATCAAGTCCGTAACCGTCGCATCAACAAATTGCAGGCTTTCCACTTACCAAACCCCATAGCAACGGTTAGGCATTGCCTGCGGAAGCTGCCAACCCCATCTCAATGGGTTCAAAATACTTACTGAAGGTGGCCGCAGACCCTCAAAACAATGTCTCATGTTTTGAGGATTCTGACTGTTTGGAGATTGTCCCAGTCATGTATTGAGGTCTAGAGGCAGAGGCCAGTGCAGGCAAAACAGTTCAGGAAGTCTGCCAGGAGTCCAAAAACTGAGATGAAGCAATTCAGGAGGAAAAATAAATTCAGGGAATCGGCCAGGGGAATGAAGAATGAATAAAATGAAGGAACCCTGGGAATGGGCAATTGAAGAGATGTGGCTTATCTTGCTGCAAAGATGATTAATTGGAGGCTGGTATTGACGAAGACTCCTCAGAAAGCAAAGCCAGTGGTCAACGAATTGGAAGAGAAGATAGAGACCCTATGGCTTGGGTTCAGCTTACAAGGGACCCTCGGCCTCAGGCCAAACAGGACCAACTGGCTCAGATGGCTCGGACCCCACTGGTTTGGGTGGTGTGGACAGCACTGGCCTGAAGACCACTGAGAAGAGGTGATCAAGAAAACCTGGAAAGCGGAAGCAGAGGAAGCTGAGAGTGTGGTGGTGGCAGGTTCCTCTTCTTCAACCCACTGGCCATGGCTGCAAAGAGGAGCAGATATCCTGCAGCAGTTTTATGAAGGAACTCATTTACCACAGCAGTGACATGAAGGAGCTTGTCTACCGTCTTCCTCCCTCGGTTCTGTTAACATATTTTCCAAACAAGAAGTCTTTGGAGAAGTAGAGGATTCTTCTTTAATCATGCATCTATAGTGACCAGCATGGCTGACAGTTTTTATGTTAGGGGACTGGACGATGCAGTCAAGGATTTTTTGCACACTAGTCATTTCCTTTCTGTACCTTGAAACAACAGAATACAAAAACAAGCCAGTATATACACACCAGGTGATTAGGGAGATGGGAAACGCCTGGGAACACAGCTGAACAGACTGGCTAACAAGACAAGAGAAAGTAAAGCTAAACACAGGACACACACAAAACAAAACAGGAAATAACTAACATTGACACCAGGAATAAGACACACGAGCTTAGTACAGAGACAGAAGACAAAACACAGAGACAGAACCAGAACAGACAGAACAGTTTAACAGTTTAAAGAAATCATTAAAAGCTCAGAATTACCATGACATTATACCCATGATGAGTATATATAAACCTTTGAAAATCTGTCAATTTAAGACTTTATTTAAGAACATACAAAACTCATTCTAAATTCTAACTAACTCAACAGCAAAGATTTGGATGAACCAGGATATTTTAAAGCATTTACAAATATAAGGCCCCTTCAGTGTCATCAGTTTCACTGAGGGTTCAGCAGAAATAAAAGAAGAGGACAGCATTAGCCTTCCCATCATGGCAGAAGCAGGTGGATGAAAACTTTATTAAACTGGTGATGACTTAAGAGGATCAGCCAGCACAAAGTATTTTGGTAGCTTGTACTTGTAATTTTGAATTTCATAAGATTTTGATCCAGTATTTCTAAACTATGAGGATGTAACATATTGGATGGATTCTTTTGAACTTTTTTGGTTTGGCAGCTATTCATTGTATGCACTAGTTGTGTTTCCCACCACCTCTCGCATGGTTTGAATGAAATCAGCTCTGAATTCCTGTGCGTAGGCTCTTGGAAAAATACCTTGGCTGTCTGCCTGACTTAGAGTATAGGTGGTTATCTGACTCTCTGTGTATTCACAGCCACTGCTCTCGCCTTATCAGCAGTCTGAAGCTTGCATGCTCAATTGCCTGATTTGTCAAGAGTGACTCCAAAAGATTCTGATAGGCACTCCACAAATCACCCAGTTGATCTAAAATATCGACCAGCCACAAAAAGTCATTACACACAATAATGGCGGGCAGGACCTTGAAGATGTGACTTAATTACTTTTCAAATAGCTTCAAAAATGGCTTCAAATCTGCCTCCCCAGACAGTAATGTGGTCTTGGACTTTTCATGGTGATTACAGGTGTACTAAGTTGGGCACTGTGCTCTGCTACTGAGAGTACCCTGCTGCTGCTTATGCCTGTAAGTGTTATCAGCTTTATGGGCATCAAAGAAGAACATTATGGTCATACAAATTCAGACTGTTCACACTGCTGTTTAGCATGCTTGTCTGCTTCAACTTGTATTCCACTCGTAAGCGATATTGACGGAGGCAGGCAGAAAGCATGATGTACTGCTATAGCTCCAAACAAATTCTACTAAACCTAATGAAATTTGGAAAGTAGATGATTGCATGCATTGGCAGTATTTGAAAGTGTGATTGTATGAATGTCACTCACACACACACACACATCACTCTTTATGAATCTCTAAATTTAACGTTACAACTTTAGGATGATCAAAACATACAGTACATGGCTTTTACAATGAATACATTTAGCTAAATTATAAATTGCTTTGTGTTTAAGTAGTTAAATATTATTTTCTCACATTACACTTCTATGTCTCCTCAGAAAACCAAGATCTCAACATATGACAAAATGTGGGAGTTTATGAGCAGTCGGCGGCACTCTGTGATGGTGAAGAATGTCGAGGAAGGCATTCACCGCGTGCTCACCTCGGACTACGCATTCCTCATGGAATCCACCACCATCGAATTTGTCACGCAGCGCAACTGCAACCTCACACAGATTGGAGGCCTCATTGACTCAAAAGCCTATGGGGTCGGGACCCCAATGGGTATGTGACACGTGTTATAATGATGTGTTTTGCTTAGAAACAAATGCTCTTAAGGTTGTAGCATATACAGTATTTTTTTCTAGACTCTACAAACTACTTAGAGCGATCTATTTTGCAATGCATTAGGAAATCTGAAATCAAGTTTTACTTGCCTTTTGAGTTGCTGTTTCTTTGAAATGTGCTTCCTTTCTGCTCTTCATTGGGAACGTCAGAACTTTGAGCCAGCATGAAATGTAAGACTAACATAGCCACTATGATGTCTCCAATTAGGGGAAATATCTGCAGATGCAGTTACTAGCTAGCAAATTAGTATTGTTTTTTTTGGTTTTTTTTGTTCTTTTTCTTATTTAACAGCAGCTAACGCACCGAAAAAAAAACATCAGGATATGCTTAAAGCTCACCTCGGTATCACTGTCAACGGATAGAAGTGACCTTCGATAATATACTATTTTCAAAGCCTCCTTGAGAGTAAATAAACATGAACACATTGATAGCTGAGGTAAACAGCAGACTGACAGCTTACATCAGAGAGGAACAGCAGCCAGAGTTGTTTGTCCTACAGCACCCCCCATAGAAAACAGAATTCAGTTGACTCCAGTCTGCAATCTACTGACCTCTAGTGGTGAGATTTTACACACTCTCTTTAAAAATATCAATAAGGTCAGACAAAGAAATATGGATTTCAGTCCAGAAATTTCCTTCATTATGCCAAATTTTATGCCTTAAGTGGGTTATTAACATAAAAGGTCAGGTCCTTTAACATAGGTATCTCTTTTGACTCAAGTGTAATTGCAAAGAACATGTTTTTGTTGCAGAACAGCACCTCAGTATATTAAGTGGCTGTACACTATGGAGGTTAAAAAAGCAGTTATTGTGAAAGCTTTATTGATGGCTCTGTAATGGAAGCAAATACAGATTTTCCACTTTGACACTGCACTTGAAGGATAGAGGTCAGAGCCTAATTATTGTAAGCCCTTTAATTAGATAGATTTGATGTTTAGTTCATAATAGGTGTCATCGTCTGATGTTGAACAGAATCCTGATTATTATTTTTTTGTTATTTTGTTGACTTCACGGTGGCTTTTAAACATATTTTATGTCATTCCTTTACCACATAATTAGTGATTTACTGGTAATATAGCCTACTTCTACTGGTAATGTAGTAGTAGGAAGGATCAGAGAGATGATTCTGCTTTGATGTTTCATAAATCAAGATGATGAATATATCGAGGTGTGGTATACTTTGCTTTGTTGTTGCACATTAAAACCAAACTTAACCGTACCTTGACAGTTTACATTGCAACACATGCCAGAGGGTAATCCTTATGGAGGTATACTTAGCCCCATGATTGTCCCTGCTATCTTCAGCATGCAGAAGAACAGTGCAACACAAATAGAGAGGTGAAAACATAGGGTATATTGTTAAACACTTTATTAGATTAAGCAGCAGATTTTCACAATTTGCTACAAATACAGTAAGACGAAAACTTCTTGCTAGGTTCTTTTACAGTTACAGATGGCAGCGATCTTGCAACAGTAACCTCACATAAATTATAAAATCAAGCTATAGCTTTCACAGAGAGGCGATTGTACTGTCAGTGTTATACGTCATTGTTATTAACTGGCTCAGAAGCAAGGGATACATTTGTACCATGGGCCACCTCAGGAATGGATAACTGGCTTTTGTTTTTATGTTCCCTGTAAAGCACTTTGTAACAGATTCCTGTCTTTAAAAGTGCCATATAAATTCATTTTACTTCCTTACCTCCTTACTCCAAATCAAAACACTCAAATGCAGGTTTAAAAAAAGTTTTAGTTTCAGACAGTTCGGCAGTACTCAGAACAGCCCTTAGATCCTCAAAGCTGGAGAAAACTGCACGTCTTTCTTAAAAAAACTTAAACTCGGGGTGGGTATAGAGGAAAAAATGTTTTTCGCTCACCCTTGACTGATGATGTCTGTGGAAGTGGGTCACTGTCGGTTGACACAAACTGAGATGCAGGCTCTGAGGATGAAGCAGTTTCAAGCTAAGCCAGCGGCACTTCACTGTGGACCGGCAGAGGTGATGCGACAGCGAATGGCGGCGTGGGAGGTCACCGGTGGCACAGCTTTGCAGATAGAGCAAGGCCAGCCCGTGCGGGAAACCTCTGGTTGAGGCAAAGCAGGGCTAGCAGCAAGGTCTGAATGGTGCAGCTAGAGCTTATGTTGATGGCTGGGCCGTCTGTCCCTAGGAACTGGTACAGGTGAAGAAACTCGCTAAACCCTTGCCGTCCCCACCTGAGGAGCAGATATGGGTGCAGGGACGGGTTAGGTCCTGGCTACCATCACGCTAGGCACAGGGACAGGTGCAGGAGCAAGCTGGATACCAGTCATCCCCACCCAAGGAACAGATATGGAGCAGGAGTGGACTGGGTCTCAGCTGCCCTCGCCCTGGGTGCAGGCAAAGCCCTAGCCGCTCAAGGAACCAGGGCAGGGACAGGGACCAGCTGGGCCCTAGCCACCCTCACCGGGGAAACTGGAAGGGTGCAGGGGAAGTCAGGGTCCAAGCCGTCCTGCGAGTAGGAACAGGCTAAGACACAGGTTTGAGATAATGACAGGAGGAGAGAAATGGTCGGGTTCAAAGTCAAATTCCGGGGAGAGAGTCTCAGATGCTGGAACAGTTCGTATGGATGGAAGTCGGTAATAACCGGTCTTCTGATAGCCCAGTGCAAATAATAAACAGTCTTAGATTTTGCTGGGCTTCTGGTTTGCTGAACAGCAGTTTTCGGCTTGTGGTGATTTGGAGGGAAAAAGTCTAACTCACTCACCACTGGGTACTGCTCCGCAAGGCCCTGCCTCCTTTTGGCAGAGACATGGGAAAGAAACTGAGAGCTTAAACACACTGGATAAAGATGACTAGAAACAGGGAAGAATATAACTGAACTAAGTCTGACTATTGAAACAGGAAGTAGAACTTAACACAGTGCACATTGTCAAAAAGGCTAACACAATAAAATAATGGGCTGATTCTTATATAGCGCTTTTCTACTCTCCCGGAGTACTCAAAGCACTCTATACAACATGCCTCATTGACCCATTCACACCCACTCATACAAGCACTTCTAAACACAAGTGCAACTAATAAACATTCACACACATTCACACTCCGATGAACGCATCGGAAGGCAATTTGGGGTTAGTGTCTTGCCCAAGGATATTTGGCATGCAGACTGGGGAAGCAATGATTGAACCACCAACCTTCCAATCAGTAGCTCATCTGCTCTACCTGAGCCACAGCCACCCCACAAAATAGGAAATATACACTCAACAAAAATATAAACGCAACACCTTTGTTACTGCTCCCATTCCCCATGGGGATGGACGTAGAGACCTAAAATTCATTCCAGATACACAATATAACCATCCCTCCCAAACAGTGGTCACAAATCAGTCCAAATGTGTGGTAGTGGGCACATCTGCTATATTGAAATAATCCATCCCACCTCACAGGTGTGCCACATCAGGATGCTAGATCTGACATCATAGTAGTGCACAGGTGTACCTCAGGACTGCCCCACAACAAAAGGCCACCTGGAATGTGCAGTTTTGTCTCACAGCAAAATGCCACAGATGCCACAAGCAATGAGGGAGCGTGCAATTGGCATGCTGACAGCAGGAATGTCAACCAGATCTGTCGCCCGTGCATTGAATGTTCATTTCTCAACCATAAGCCGTGTCCACAGGCGTTTCAGAGAATATGGCAGCACATCCAACCGGCCTCACAACCGCAGACCTCGTGTAACCACACCAGCCCAGGACCTCCACATCCAGCAGGTTCACCTCCAAGATCGTCTGAGACCAGCCACCCAGACAGCTGCTGGAACAATTGGTTTGCACAACCAAACAATTTCTGCACAAACTGTCAGAAACCGTCTCAGGGACGCTCAACTGCATGCCCGTTGTCCTCATCGGGGTCTTGACCTGACTCCAGCTCGTCGCCGTAACAGACTTGTGTGGGCAAATGCTCACATTCGATGGCGTCTGGCACGTTGGAGAGGTGTGCGCTTCACGGATGAATCATGGTTCACATTGTTCAGGGCAGATGGCAGCTGAGAATGTCCCAGTTCTTGCATGGCCAGCATACTCACCGGACATGTCACCCATTGAGCATGTTCGGGATGTTCTTGACCGGCGTATACGACAGCGTGTACCAGTTCCCACGAATATCCAACAACCTCGCACAGCCATTGAAGTGGAGTGGACCAACATTCCACAGGCCACAATTGACAATCTGATAGACTCCATGCGACGATGTGTTGCACTGCATGAGGCAAATGGTGGTCACACCAGATACTGACCGGTTCTGGGTCCCCAGACCCCCAATAGCGCAAAAAACTGCACATTCCAGGGTGGCCTTTTGTTGTGGGCAGTCTGAGGTACACCTGTGCACTACTCATGATGTCAGATCAGCATCCTGATGTGGCACACCTGTGAGGTGGGATGGATTATTTCAATATAGCAGATGTGCCCACTACCACACATTTGGACTGATTTGTGACCACTGTTTGGGAGGGATGGTTATATTGTGTATCTGGAACTAATGGTTGCCAGCGCTCGTTGGATTGTTTGGTAGAGGCTGTATTCCCAAGAACCAATTCCAGTTCTTGCTTGGTCCACTGCGCTTGCCTGTTGGTCTGGAGTTGGAAACCAGACGAAAGACTAACCTGTGCTCCAAGTCTTCAGTTCAATTCAATTTTATTTACACAGCGCCAAATCATGACAACAGTCGCTTCAAGGCACTTTATATTGTACAGTAGATCCTACAATAATACATACAGAGAAAACCGAACAATCATATGACCCCCTATGAGCAAGCACTTTGGAGACAGTGGGAAGGAAAAACTCCTTTTTAACAGGAAGAAACCTCCGGCAGAACCAGGCTCAGGGAGGGGCGGGGCCATCTGCTGCAACCGGTTGGGGTGAGAGAAGGAAGACAGGATAAAGACATGCTGTGGAAGAGAGACAGAGATTAATAACAGATATGATTCAGTGCAGAGAGGTCTGTTAACACATAGTGAGTGAGAAAGGTGACTGGAAAGGAAAAACTCAATGCATCATGGGAATCCCCGGCAGCCTACGTCTATTGCAGCATAACTAAGGGAGGATTCAGGGTCACCTGGTCCAGCCCTAACTATATGCTTTAGCAAAAAGGAAAGTTTGAAGCCTAATCTTGAAAGTAGAGATAGTGTCTGTCTCCTGAATCCAAACCTGGAAGCTGGTTCCACAGAAGAGGGGCCTGAAAACTGAAGGCTCTGCCTCCCATTCTACTTTTAAATACTCTAGGAACAACAAGTAGGCCTGCAGAGCGAGAGCGAAGTGCTCTAATAGGGTGATATGGTACTACAAGGTCATTAAGATAAGATGGGGCCTGATTATTTAAGACCTTGTATGTGAGGAGCAGGATTTTGAATTCTGGATTTAACAGGAAGCCAATGAAGGGAAGCCAAAACAGAAGAAATCTGCTCTCTTTCTAGTCCCTGTCAGGACTCTTGCTGCAGCATTTTGGATTAGCTGAAGGCTTTTCAGGGAGTTTTTAGGACTTCCTGATAATAATGAATTACAGTCGTCCAGCCTGGAAGTAATAAATGCATGAACTAGTTTTTCAGCGTCACTCTGAGACAGGATATTTCTAACTTTAGAGATGTTGCACAAATGGAAGAACGCAGTCTTACATATTTGTTTAATATGTGCGTTGAAGGACATATCCTGGTCAAAAATGACTCCAAGGTTCCTCACAGCGTTACTGGAGGACAAGGTAATGCCATCCAGAGTAAGAACCTGCTTAGATACCATATTTCTAAGCTTTTCAGGGCCGAGTACAATAACCTCAGTTTGATCTGAATTAAGAAGCAGAAAGTTAGCGGCCATCCAGGTCTTTATGTCTTTAAGACATTCCTGCAGTTTAACTCATTGGAGTGTGTCATCTGGCTTCATGGACAGATAGAGCTGGGTGTCATCTGCATAGCAGTGTAAATGTATGCTATGTCTTCTAATGATGCTGCCTAAGGGAAGCATGTATAATGTAAACAGAATTGGTCCTAGCACTGAACCCTGTGGAACTCCATAATTAACCTCAGTGTGTGAAGAGGACTCTCCATTTACATGCACAAACTGGAGTCTATTAGATAGATATGATGCAAACCACTGCAGCACAGTACCTGTAATACCTACAGCATGTTCTAATCGCTCTAATAGGATATTATGGTCGACAGTATCGAACGCTGCACTGAGGTCTAGCAGGACAAGCACAGAGATGAGTCCACTGTCAGTCTCCAGATCAGTGCCTCCATACAATGCTGTCTCTGAGGTCTACAGAAAATTCCTTAGACTTCCTGACTTGGTTTGTGCTTTGACATGCACCATCAGCTATGGGACCTAATTTAGACATGTATATCTCTTTTCAAATCATTCCCAGTCAATTGGATTTACCACAGGTAGACTCCCATCAAGTTGTAGAAATATCTGAAAAGAAGAAGGGCAGAAGAGATGATAAATCAGAGTCAGGGTACTTTATTGATTCCTAGGGGAAATTATGTTGGTTACAGTGCTCCAGTACAAACAGTAACACAGGCAGACAATAAAAGAAGTAAGAAATAGCACAATATATATAATATATAAATACATGTAAGTCACTTACTGATAAATATCTGAATAAGAAAGAAAGAAAGGAAGAAATCAAGAAATAAAGGCGTGTGTAAAAAGGGTGTAGTAACTATTGCAGTGTTCACAGTGTGTTAGATGGAGGAGTTGTACAGGGAGCCACAGGCAGGAATGATTTCCTGTGTCATTCAGTGGTGCATCTTTGGTAATCTCAGTCTTTCACTGAACGAGCTCCTGTGACGGGCCAGCATGTCATGGAATGGGTGGGAGGTGTTATCCAATATTGTCTTTATCTTGGACAACATTCGCCTCTCCAACACCACCTTCAGAGTCCAGCTCCATCCCCACAACATTACTGGCCTTGCGGATCAGTTTATTGAGTCTGTTAGCATCAGCAACCCTCAACCTGCTGCCCCAGCATGCAACAGCATAGCGCACTGGCCGCAACAGACACGAGTCATAGACAGAAGTAACTGAGAGAGTTCAGTCTTTTTCAAAATAAAACACTGTTCAGAGTCAGATAATAAATAAAACGGAAATAATGCAAGTTATTTATTTTTCTGTGCGGTAAGAGCCTCAACTCTCGCGGCCCGATACCGGTCCGCGGCCCAGGGGTTGGGGACCGCTGGTGTAGAGGGTGAAGTCCCTTATGGTGCCCCTGTGTCGCTGATCACCTTGTTAGACACACAATGTGAAAGATGCACATACTATGATCTTCCTGTCACGTAATCAACAATCCAGGACACCAGAGAAGCAGCCACCTGCATCACTGTCAGTTTATCACCCAGGAGTGTCGGCCTGATGGTGTTGAAAGCGGTGGAAAAGTCAAAAAACATGACCCTCACAGTGGTGCAGGTGGGTGTAGACACAATTGAGCAGGTAGATGATGGCGTCCTCAGCTCTGAGGAGGGGCTGGTAAGCAAACTGAAGGGGATCCTGATGTGGTCTGACTATGGGTCGGAGCTGGTCCAGGATGAGTCTTTCTAGGGTCTTCATGATGTGGGAGGTCAGTGTCACGGGCCTGTAATTCTGGGGGCCGCTGGGACATGGCGTCTTTGGTACAGGGACGAGGCATGATGTCTTCCACAGCACTGAGACCCTCTGCAGACTCAGAATAAGCATGAATAGTTTATGGAATAGTCCACAAAACTGGGGGGCACAGGCCTTAAGGACGTGGGGGCTCACCCCATCGGGTCCAGCAGACCTGCCTCAGTGAAGTCTCCTCATTTGCATCTGAACCTGGTCTTGAGTGAAAGTGATGGGTGGGGGAGGGGTGTCAGGACTCTCACAGGAGGCAACAGTGCTATGTGAAGAGAGTGGGAGGTACAGTGGTGTGGCTCATTAGCTCTATTCTTACCCCCCTCAGCTCCCCTGCTGTTGGTTGGCCTGAATCCATGATGGTCTTCATGCTGTCCTGCTGTAGTTTCCACTCCAGCTTCCTCCTGTAATTGTCCTTAGCCTCTCTGATTTTGTCCTTTAGTAACACCTGGACCCTTCTCACCTCCTCTTTATTGCCCCCTCTGAAAGCCCTGTTCTTGTCGTTCATGTCTTTAGGCGTTTTCTCTCCGTTTTGGCCTCCGGGCCACACTGAGACGGTGTTTTCCCCAAAGGAAAACGCTCTTGAAAATGAATACATTTGAAGATGGTGCGTTTGTGTCGCAGTGTGGACAGCGAAAAGGGAGACTTTCTAAAACGATGACGCATGTTAGTCATGTTAGTCATATGATGCAGTCATGTGACCAATTAAACAAAGATAGGGCGTTATACAGCAGTTGTTTTGTTTGCTGTCAGTTCTGAGAGCCCTATTAAAGATTAATATCAGTCTGCTCCAGACAGCTTTTCTTTAAATTATTTAATTCTCACTCACTTTTCCAACTTTGTGCTTTTATGTTACTCGCAGCAGCAACTCCACCTCATTGTTAGTCCATTTAAAAAACTTGGTGCTTTTCCTCAACATTTTGCCGCGACGTTTCAAAGAGCCAGAAAGTAAATAAATGGCAGACAGAAATGAGGCAGGCCATTTCTTCTTGCGTTTCACGCACAGTGTTTAAATTAGTAACTTAGTTACATTACTAGTTACTTCTATCAAAAGTAACTCAGTTACATCAAGTTGCTCGTTACTTTCAAAGTAACTAGTTACTAGGGAAAGTAACTTTGGTTTTACTCAGAATTCTCTTGTTAATGTGTTGCTTCCATAACTGGATCCCCAGCAAGGATGCCAGTCTTCTAGCTTGCTTACATGTTAGCACTATCCTGCCACAGTGCACTGTGCCACCTATCAACTGAAAGGAAAAAAAATGTGCATATTTCCATGAGAGAAGTCCCACGCCTGGACTGTCGTCGACTGCCACCATGATTCTAGCCTACGTCACAGCGCCGCGTGCGCTTTTTACATCCAACAGGAAAACTGCAGTCGTGGTGCTTTCGATTGTACTCAACTCAGAAATTCTGCCTTCCGAGTAGGAAGATGTAGGTAACACCAGACTTCAGATGAGCTGCACACAGAGCTGGACTGGGACAAAAAAATCGGCCTGGGCATTTTGACTAGAGACCGGCCCACCATTATAGGAAAAATCATAAAGCCTTTGAATGAAAATAAATGCTGTTCTGACAGTGATGTACACTGTCTTGTTGTATCAATCTATCAATCATTTGTTGTAAGATTCAGATAATTATTTAATAAAAGCGAGACATTTTAAATGAGAATAAGAAAGTATTTCTTTGTGCCCCCCTCTCCCTGTTAATGCCCTACCTGCCCCCCTGGCAACACTTTGCTAGACCCGCCCCTGCACAGTTACCAGCTGTCAGCTACATAGAAAAGGATCCTGGTGTTATTTGTCTCTCAGAAACAGTTCATAACTTCAACTCATTCATGTCACCTAAAAGGTAAACCTGTTTCTCCATCACCTGTTCAGCTCTGATGATTCAGTAAGGACATCTCCTGGTTTCATCTTCATGTTTCCTTCTCACCACATATCCAAACCGACATCATGACCAGCAGCTTTACAGCTGTGGCTCCAGCAAACATCAGCTGATACTAGAAAGTAATCTTAAATAAATTCTAACAACAGCTGATCAAGCTTAAATGTGCTGCTGTTGTTTAACACGACATCCGCTGGTTTCCTCTTTCTGGCGCAAAGTGGGCGATAAACAAACAAGAGAGAAAAGCCGATCAGCTGATCATTGATCAGTTTCATGATTGAAGTAGAAACAGGAGAGAGATGGGAGAGAATGAGAGAAGAGGCAGCTGACAGCGTAAAGACGCAGAATAACTCCAGTTTTGTGTCTTTTGTGTCTCTTTGTGTCCATCCTAGCTGAAGTACAAGAGAAACTGCGTTCCTTTTCAGCTCAATACGAAACGCGTAATATTTTTGCCCCCCCTGCAGTATATAAACTTAATAATAACTAAATTATTGTAACTGACTGTAAAAACTCAGCACAACGAAAATAAACTCCACCTAAACTTGGTTTATATCTGACCCAGATAGACTGCAGGTCATAACTTCTTACCTGAAGTTCAGTTCACACTCGGACCGGCGGCCGCCTCGGGTCTCTGCTCCTCCTGCCTCCCCTTTCCCTCCTCCACCTGATGGCCTCCACCACTTGCTAATGTTACTGAATCTGTGGAAGCTCCGCCATAGCCACCACCAAACAACTGAGTTATTTTTACACATCTGCCAGCATCTGGCCAATCCACCACCTTTCACTGTTTATACCATTACGGAAAAAAAAGAAAAAAAACATCGGCCCATAAAAACAAAAAATCGACCCACCGAGTCCAGCTATGGTTTAGTAGTTTAGTAGTAATTTCTTTTTGTAGCGGGCTAGCAAAACAACCATTTTCGAGGGCATTGCCATATTGGAATCCCGACTTCTCTGACGAGGCTAACCAGAACGCCTTTTACTGAGTGTGACATCATTCCCAGGTCTGTGTTCCAATTTCCGAGGTAAGTCGAACGGAACACACGATGTAATGAATAACGAGCCTATCTAAATCCCAGTAACGATTAAAGCGTTTCTGATTTTGGCATAATAACTAGTTACCGTGCTCGTTACCACAATAATAACGTCGTTACTGTAACGCGTTACTTAATAGTGCGTTAGTCCCTACACTGTTCACACGTGCACAGTACTGGAGCGTAAGTGTTTTCGGCCGTTTCAATGTGGACGCACAACTCTGTGGAAACGTCTGAAAACGCTCATGTGGATGCGGGGCATTTTCAGACGAAAACGCCGTTTTCAAATGTATCTGGGCTAGTGTGGACGTAGTCTTAGTCACCCACGTCACCCAGAATAGTATGAACATGGTCTTGTGACTGCAGCCACATGGCTGAAGGCAGAGGAATGCTATGCTTCATCAAGGGAGCACAGTTATCATTGCCACTGCGCAGGGTGTTTTGATTTCAATACACTAGACTTTAGTGTAACTTCTAAATAATAATCATAGTACCTCTACACTGATACTTTTTTCTAATACGGACTGAATGGAGCGCTTTTCTACTCTATCTGAGCACTCAAAGCGCTTTTTATACAACTAATTCATTCACACGAGCACGTTGTTAAGTGCTTACTAAGTAACATTCATACACATTCACACTCCGATGGATGCATCGGAGAGCAACAGGGGGTGAGTAATCAAAGCAAATGGAATGCACAAAATGGTTACTAATATTAAATGAGGAAGAGCTTTAGAACTAGAAAGCAGAAAGGGTACACAGTGACACAAGTGGTCTAAAATTTGAAATGAAATTAATTAAACAAATTTGCATAATTTTAAGTATAAGGATTGTGTTTATTAATTGTGTTTAATCATTTGCAGTCAATGACTCTTAAAGTTTAGAACCTATGGATGGATCCAGTGTTTCATCCTTTGGAACGCTGTGCTTCCATATTTTGTGCAATAAAATTAAAAGTAATGTCCAAATCCACCGCGCACCACTCCTCTGGCACATGAACTGAAATCAGCTGATTGTAGCGCAAGTGCAAGACCTGATAGGCGAGCAGACTGAAAATTCCAAGGAATTTGCCAGGAACTGGGTATTGTAAAGAACTGGTTCTCGATTCTCATCCCTAGACATTCCTTAACCAATGAAAGAATCCTGCAGTTGTCCATTTCAGTTGTCTTTGTGGTCTTTCAGGCCTTTTTCTGACCTGACCAGTGTATTTATTGTTTTTAAGAATGTACCAGATTATTAAAGTATAAACTGTGAATGTTTTGTTATCTACACATTCAGCTTGTTTTTTCAGAGCAATCATTACATCCTTCACCTTCTTCAACAGCTCTTTGAATCTCAAATTGAGCAGCAGGTACAAAATGCAAGTTTAATACTTGGGATCTTTTATATGTTTAATATTTGATGGAAGGTCGTAGGAATAGGCCTTATCTGACCAGGAAACTGTTTGTTAGTCAATTATTCAGTTTTGAAAATAGGAGACTGTGCATAAAGTTGGTTTTAATTCTTAAACAGTTCAATTCAATTTTATTTATACAGCGCCAAACCACAACAACAGTCGCCTCAAGGTGCTTTATATTGTAAGGTAGACCCTACAAGAATACATACAGAGAAAAACCCATCAATCATATGAGCCCCTATGAGCAAGTAAACCTTGTATGTGAGGAGCAGGATTTTTAATTCAATCAAAACTGCTGATGCAACACTTTTGTTGAAGCCCTTAAATTAAAGCCTAATACCCAGCCTTATCTATCCATGAAGCCACACCAATTAGTTAAACTAGAGGAATGTCTTAAAAGCATAAAGGTCTTGAAGACCCATTTGCTGCTTCTAAACTCAGATAAAATTGAGGTTTTTACTTGCCCCCAAAATTCTTAGAAACATGGTGTGTAAATAGATGCTTACTGTAATACTGTGAGGAGGGTGTGTCTGGGTATGTCTGTCTTTCAGTTTGCATATTACACAAATTTGCCATACCGCTTTCTTGCATTTGCACAATATTTTTCAATTTAGAGACACCCTGTTTCATAGTGATAATGAAAAACTAAATGATGCATTTATTATTTGTAGGTTGACCTAAAAACATTCTGATAAGGGTTCACTTGATCTAAAATGCTACTTAGAAAGTACTGACAGAGACTAGAAAGAGACAATATTTGACTTCCGGTGTGGTGCTACAACAAGATGGATGTATAATAACGAGCTCCTCAAGTCGATTTGGACAAACTACCTCCTACCAACGTATATAACACTGATACCGTTTCAATCAAAGTATGGTCGGAGGGAGAAAGCTAAGGAGTCAGATGATGAATAAAAAAACGACTGACACACAACAAATCCCAGAAGTCCACCGGACAAGAGGAAAAAGACGACAGCGGAGAAACTATGCTAGCTGAAGCTAGCTCTGATCAAAATGCTCTGCTGCAAGCTCTAACAATGCTCCGTACAGAGCTAAAAGATTTTAAACAAGGAATAAGATGCGATCTGGACGAATTTAAAAACGATGTCAAGAAAGTTTTGAAAGAAGACCTTTTGGAGTTTAAAGGTGAAGTTATGCAGGAACTCCAGAGCCAAACAACCAACATAGCAGAGGCACAAACTCGAATAGCTGACATGGAGTTGGCCTGCTTGGAGATGAAAGAGACACTACTGGTGGTGGTGAAAGAAAACTCGCAGATGCGGGACAAAGTTATTGATCTTGAGAGCCGCTCAAGAAGAAATAATATGAGGATTTACGGGGTGCTGGAGGAAAAAGAAGGAAGATCTGTCATGGAATTTGTTAACGAGCTGTTTAAACGGCACCTCACCTTGCCAGAGGGACTCGAGCTCCGTATCCAGCCGGCACATAAAGCATCGATACCAAAGTCACCAGCTGTCTCTTCCCCGAGATCAATAATTGTTAACTTTTTGGAGTTTCATGTTAAAGAACTGGTCTTAAGGAAAGCGTGGCAACAGAAGATTGAGATTAATGGCAAAAGACTTTACTTTGATAACAACTATGCAATAGATATTAGGGAGAAGCGTAAGGCATATGAGCCCATTGAAGCAGCTCTGACGGAGAAGGGGATCCAGTACCAGACACCCTATAGAAAGATGCGGGTGTATTGGGATACCAGTCTGGTGATTTACAGCACAGCAGAAACCTGCAGCACGAGACCTGAATCGACGTGGACTCAGGGTGAAAGTGACAACTAAAACAAACATCGCAGCAGCGATGCACAGGAGCGACTGAACGCAGTGCTACCATGGAAACGTACCGTCACCACTTTAGATAGCGCAGCTATGCGAGGGAGAGGCTGTCAGAATTCAGACGAGACACAGACCAACAGAACTGCAATGGATGAAAGGAAACAGGCTACGTTGCTGGGTGAACTGGGTGAACAATATTATTTTCCTCCTTAACCTCCTAAGACCCGAACTCTTCCACAGCATGCATTTTTAATTTCTCTTTGATATTTGGACATATTGAGACCTGATGAATGTAAAAACGAAGAATTACCAGATTATTTTTTTACCCGATTTTTGTTTCTGAGAAAAATGAGAAATTTTGATAAAACAGTGGCAGTATAACGTCCTCGTTCGTGGATATCAGGCCCTTGTACAGCAAAATTTAGTATTTTGGCCTAGACAACCCAAAATGTGATGTCCACATATATGGACGCCAGGTCCTAGTAAGTTAAAAGGAGATTTACTTTTGTATTGTAGAGTATTAGCCTAATACACTAATCTGGATCAACTGAGTTACAATGACTCACGACTTAAGTTTATAGATCAGTACAACCGATAAGAGGGAGTGTTTATTTTGTTGCAACCACCAAATATTGGACAATTCTAGTTTTTGTGGGTTTATTCTCACAGCTAGGGAGGGCCCCCACTATAGTGAGGCACAAACCCCTCCTCCCACCGACAGGGACTGTACCTTTTTTGAAGTCACAGTGTTTAGTGTTCAACTGTTGTTTTTTGTTTTTTATGTTTAGAGCTGGACTGCTGCTTAAACTCATTAGAAATGATTTGATCATAATATTAAAATACTGATGTTGAATATTAATGGTCTAAATAATCCTGTGAAGCCTCAGAAGGCAATGACCAAATTAAAGAAAGATAAGTCACAGTTTATTTTTCTACAAGAAACGCATCTGTCTAGTCTGGAAAGTGAGAAACTTAAGAGGTTCGGATATGCTAACGCATTTTACAGTTTATATCACCATGGATATAGAAGAGGTGTGATTATACTTATCCCTGTTTCACTGAAATTTTAATATATTAAAAAAATCTGTGATAAAGAAGGGAGATTTATTATTGTGAGAGGAAAACTGGAAAACGAAATGGTCACATTAGTTAATGTGTATGCTCCACCTAAAAGTGCAAAACAATTCTTTAAAACATTATTCGATACCATTATTTTACAAACAGATGGAATACTAATATGTGGGCGTGAGTTTAATATTGTGATGGACAGTAACCTAGATACAACTAATAAGAATAAACATACCAACCAGTTTATGAGAATGGTCAAGAGAACACTTAAAGAATACGGGATAGTTGATATATGGAGGGAGTTTCACCCCTGTAAAAAAGACTATAAACACTATTCTCCCCCCCACAACAGGTTTGCTAGAATCGATTACTTCTTCATGAATAATACTGATTTAAGTAGGATAAAACAGTGTGAAATTCAACACTGTGCAATCTACCTTATAGTTAATTTGAAAGTCCAGGAGAAAAATACGTTATGGAGGCTAAATGTGGGAATATTAAATAATAAGTCTAACGTGGAGGAACTAAAGAAGGACTTTATAACCTATCAAAATGAGAATGATAATGGAGAGGTTAACCCAGTCAATCTATGGGATGCTCTTAAAGCAGTTATAAGGGGAAAATTGGTTTCTAAGACTGCCGCGATTAAAAAAAAAAACAGAGAGGAGGTGTACAAAAAAGAGAAGGAGAACCTTTTTTTAACCGAACAACAACACAAGACCACACAAGACCCTTCACTGCTTCCAAAAATGAAAGATATTAGGGATAAAATAGATAAAATACAAGCCACAGAAATAGAAAAGAAGAATAGATTTTTAAATCAATCCTACTATAAAGTGGGACCAAGGGCAAACAAATTATTGGCAAAACAACTGAAAAAAACAGCAAACAGATTGGACAACAAGATAAAGGATATAGAAACGAATCAAATAATTTATGACGCTAAAGAGATTGGAACTCAGTTTGTGAACTACTATAGAAACGTATACAATCAGCCTCTCTCCGCCAACACCGACCAAATAAAAGCTTTTCTTGAGAAACTGGATTTACCCTCAATTGGGAAAAATCTTAATGACCATCTGACCTCTCCTATCACAGAAACTGAGATAGATAAAGCAATAAATAAATTAAAATCAAACAAATCTCACGGCACCGACGGTTTACCATCCGAGTGATATAAAACTTTTATACACTCGAACATGGTGAAATGCCCCCTTCATACGGGGCGATCATGGCTCAAAGAGTCGGCAGTTTGTCTTGTAACCGGAAGGTTGCCGGTTCGAGCCCCGGCTCGGACAGTCTCGGTCATTGTGTCCTTGGGCAAGACACTTCACCTGCCGCCTACTGGTGGTGGTCAGAGGGCCTGGTGGCACGATATGGCAGCCTCGCTTCTGTCAGTCTGCCCCAGGGCAGCTGTGGGTACAACTTTGGGTACAACTGTAGCTGCCTCCACCAGTGAATGAATAGTGGAATTGTAAAGCGCTATATAAATGCAATCCATTATTATTATTCATGGAAAGAAGCAGTCACAACAGTGATCCCCAAGAAAGAAACCAGCGAGATTTGTTCAGATTATAGACCCATATCAATACTCAATGTTGATTATAAATTATATACCTCAATTATTTCTAAAAAGATATGAAGATTTTGTTAGTGATATTATCAACGAAGAC
Organism: Simochromis diagramma; assembly: GCF_900408965.1. Lineage (NCBI taxonomy): Eukaryota > Metazoa > Chordata > Actinopteri > Cichliformes > Cichlidae > Simochromis > Simochromis diagramma. The sequence goes on from NW_024387372.1 coordinate 1,349,925, forward strand.
CAGACAGGCTTTGTAAAGGGACGTCAAACCCAAGATAATATAAGGAGAACTTATATTATCTTGGGTTGGAAAATGTGCAGCCTTTATAAGTCTCAACGCAGAAAGGCTTTCGATAGCGTAAATTGGAATTTTCTATATCAGGTACTTGAGAAATTTGGATTTAATGATAAAGCTATCAGATGTATTAAAACACTTTATCAAAACCCGACTGCAAGGATAAGAATAAATGGTAGTTTAACTGAGAGCATAAAATTAGAGCGGTCAACTAGACAGGGCTGCTGCCTCTCTCCTACTTTGTTTGCAATCTTCATAGAGTCCCTTGCACAAGCAATTAGCCAAAATAGAAATCTTAAAGGAATAGAGGTGGGGGAAGAGGAACATATTATAGGACTTTTTGCAGATGATTTGATCTGTTTTTTAGAGGATCCCGACACATGTATTCCCATATTAATTAAGCAACTTGAGATATTTGGTTTTTATTCAGGATACAAACTTAACTTGAATAAAACTCAGATTTTAACATTCTACTATCTCCCATCCAAAACCATAAAACAAAAATATAATTTGAATTGGAGAGCAACAAAAATGAAATATCTTGGGGTTCCCTTATCACAAAACGCTGAGGATTTATATAAACTTAATTATGTTAACTTAGATAAGGAAATTAAGAGTGATTTGGATAGGTGGGCTACTCTTCCATCAGATATTGGCGCTCGAATAGAGATGATAAAAGTATGTGTCTTACCCCAACTTCTCTACTTTTTTCAGTCACTACCCGTTGATATACCTGAAAAACAATTTAGATTATGGGACAAAATCACTTCCAAGTTTATATGGAATGGTCATAGACCGATAATTAAATTTGAAACACTACAGATAAGAAAGGATAAGGGGGGTTGGCACTCCCAAATCTTGAGGCATACTTTCATGCTGCACAAATCAGGTACATCATTTGTTGGTGTGACAATGATTATGAAGCCAAATGGAAGAATTTAGAAAAATCAGTACAAGGAAGAGAAATTCAAAGCCTTATAGGAGACAGAGAAGGCGCAATGAGTGTAATTAAACAGTTGAATTTAGTCACTCAGTTTACGCTTAAAATATTGTTTAACCTGATACGAAAATACAAACTAGAAAAAGAGCTTGGATTAATCCGATGGATAGCTTATGATAAGGGTTTTACACACCGGTTCTATGGACCAAAGATTTAAACAGTGGATTCCTACTGGATTAACAGCGATGTGTACACTAATTAAAGATGGGAATTTTATGAGTTTCCAGGAGATTAAACAAAAATATGACCTTAGTAATCAAGATCACTATAGATATTTGCAGATTAGGGACTTTTTTAATAAAGAAGTAAAACATAGTGTAGAAAAATTTGATAATTAAAACCATAACTGAAGTTTACAAAGCAAAAAAAAAATAGAATAATCTCTATAATTTACCAGCATGTAATGGAGGCAAGAGGGTGTACAACAACATATGTAAAACTGAAGTGGCAGAGAGGGAGGGAACATATCTGATGAGGAATGGTCACAAACCTGGAAAATACAGCAGTCAACAACATCATCACGTGCCTGGAGACTGCACTGCTGGAAAAATGTAATTCGATTTTTTATAACACCCAGAATTAGGAACAAACACACTTCATTACCACAACCGTGTTGGAGGGGCTGTGGAGAGGTAAATGTGAATCATTCCCATGTGTTCTGGTTCTGTCCCAAGATTACAAAATTTTGGGAAGAGTTAGTTATAGGTAAAATTCTGGGTTATGCTGTATCTAAGACTTGTACATTATTATACTTTTGTGTCATTACGGGAAATGTGATGAAAGAAGACAGATACATATTGAAAATTATGCTTGCTGCCTGTAAAAAGGAAATCACAAGAAAATGGTACAAGATAAACCCACCATTGCAGGGTTAGGGATGAATCGCAGGATGGATCAAAATTATGGACGAAAATAAATCATGGACTCGGACATGACTTACAAAATAAGGACTCAGGTCAATACCATCGCAAGTGGGAGAAATGGACTGAGTACATAAATTTGACAGGATAAAGACGATCACATTGATAATGAGAAATGATCAAATTGTAGAAACATGGTGACCCAACTCGGGGTTTTTTCACCTGTTTTATTTATTTTTTCTTTTTAAAATGTTATTATTTTTCTTTTTAATGTTCTGTTTTGTTGTTACCCTCTACCCCCACTGTATAATGTTAAAAGAAAAACAATAAACAGAAAGTATCAACAATATTTCTCCCATAATACCTTCTATTCGATGGCTCCTTAATAAAACCAGAATTAAATTTAAAAATCTTTCTCCTCACATGCAAGGTCTTGAATATTCAGGCTTCATCTTACTGGTACCATATCACCCTAATAGTGCACTTCACTCCCAGACCACTGATTACTTCCTATTGTAGGGCATTTAATTGCAGAATGTCTTCATTGTCTTCAGTTTTCAGACCCCCTCTTCTGCAGAACCATCTCCCAGTTTGGATTTGGGAGACAGATACTCTACTTTTAGTATTAGGCTCAAAACTTTCCTTTTGGATAAAGCGTATAGTTACGGCTGGATCAGGTGACCTTAAATCCTTCCTTATTTATGCTGCAGTAGGCTGAGGTTGGTGGGGGCTTCCCATGATGAGTGTTTCTTCTTTACTCACCTTTTTCAATCACTGTGTTTTATTAAATCTGATTCTTTTTCATTCTTTTACTGAATAGAGAGAACACGACTCAGTTAGTCAAAATATTTATAATTTTTTATTTAATCATCTTCCGGAAGAGAGAGATCTGCACAGCCCAAAGCCAGTTGCAAAATCTCTAGCATTAGAAACCAAAAATGTGTCTCATATAGGTGTTATTTTGGTCCTTTACACGTCACACATAGTTTTGATAAAAACAACTGTGTTACTAGTTCCGCTTTTTCTGTCTGGTTTCCTGTATTTTATTAACATGCCTCTGCAGCTCTGCACTAAACGTCCTGTTTCTTAAACTTCCACTAACTTAAGCCTCTGTTGCTAAGGCGACCTATCACCCTCTGACCTAGTTCTCTCTCACAGCTGGCCTTGCTTTATAGAGGCCTTTATTATTAAACTACATAAAGCAATATAATCAGAAAATAAGCACTAAGAATATATGTTTATTCCGTAACAGTTTATTCACCACTCTGCATTTAATCATTGGTTATTATTCAACTCTAGCTCTATCTCAGTGTGTCTTTTGACCTGCCTCCTTCTCTCTACCTTGGACCGGTCACTGCTACCTTAGGCCTGGTTCTGCCTGAGGTTTCTTACTGTTAAAATAGAGGGTTTTTCTTCATACTGTCGACATATGGTTGCTCATGTGGTCGATCATCTGATTGTTGGGGTTTTTCCTCTGTATTGTTGTAGGGTCTTTACCTTACAGTGTAAAGCACCTTGAAATTACCCTGTACCTAGCACCTCCTTCTGATCAGGTCTGGGTCCGCTCCAGCCCTCGGTGGTGATCATTATCATGAAGAGCGAGCAGTTGCTGTAGCAGCAACAGCTGATTTCACACAGGTCCCCTTGTGGTGATTTCACTTGTATAACCTCTATACAAAAGTGAAGCGTCTTTTGATCAGTATGTCTCATTGTTTATCAGTTTTGACAAGGATGTTTTCTCTCTCTCGTCCTTGTTTGCCATCACCTGTCCCAAAAGAAGTGAAATTCTTGGATCAGCCAGTCTGTCTGCAAGATTAGTTAGTTTTACCTTCCCAAGGAGACATTGTTATGGCCTGCGATACTGTCTTGAGAGGCAGGTGCTACTTGACACACTGTGCACTTAAGCTCCTCAGCAAGGACAAATGTGGGACCAAAGGCTACAGTCCCATTTACACAGTCTCTGTATTTGCCTGATGCGGTTTATACATGCGCCTCAGGTCAGAACTTGCCCTCAAAATCAACTGTTTTAAGATCACTGAGAGTATTTACATCATACTTTAATATGCAGTTCTAGACCAATAAGTACCGCCTAAATTTTTCACAGCCCATTTGATGACTAAAAGTTCTAATAAAACTGTGGTTCTGCACACTCCTTTCTGCTTTGCAGAGACTGACTAGCAACAGCAGTAGTTGAATCGTACCTTCCCACTGTCCTGTCACAGGACAGCTCCCAGTCCATCATGATTTGTTACTGTAACAAGTTTTGTTAAAATGTGCACAGGTCAGCACAGTGATGTGAGCATCTGAAAAGCTATCTCGCAGGCCTAAATCCAATGGGATTTGGGTCCTTTTTTGCCTCTTGACTTAATGAGTCAGTTTTGCAACTAAGGACTTGAACATGGAGGCAATGTAAGAAAACCCAGGAACAAATAGTCCATAGTAGTTGGCAACATATAGGAATAATTTCAGTTCCTTGGCATTCTCTGGCAGTTCTGGTTTATATCTATGGCCACCCCATCTGCAAAGACACCACATGGCCCAGGTACTTGACTTGCACAGCACATATTCAGCTTGACCTTCAAGTTCTCTCTCTGCAGATGCAGGTGACACCAACTGTGCAGTCTGTGCAGACAACCTGATATGAGCCATGATATCAGGTTATAAACTACACCGTTCAAAATGAACCAGAAGGATTAAGGAAGCAAACAAACATCAGGGTCTGCAAGGCCAAGACAATAATAACCACCACTCTTACTAGAAAATAAACATTAATTTCTAAGGTGACCAAAACTGGCTAAGCTGGCTGACCACAAAACATGAGAAAATTGTGCATAAACAAAAATGGCAGAGAACCCTGATCAAGCTTCCACAAATGCAACACTATTCCAAAATGGCAGATCACTCAAATTTGCCACTTTTTGTACCAATATCAGCAACCCACACACACACACACACACACACACACACACACACACAACACTGAAAGCCAAACACTTCTCAGCCCACTGGCCAAATGCCAAGGAGTGTTTGGTGCTGGAGCAATATATGAAACAGTCTGAATGCTGTTCAGCTGTGGCAATCAGGTGTGGGAAAACCTTGGACAGGAAGGGAGGGAGAGAGCAGAGAGAGGGGCCAAAAGGTCAGTGAAAGTAACAGTGGTGGTCTGTGGGATTTAGTTAGTTGCGTCAGCTGCTTACACTGACCTTATGCATTTTGGTCCTTTAGGTTCTCCGTACAGAGATAAGATCACTATTGCCATTCTGCAGCTTCAAGAGGAAGGGAAGCTACACATGATGAAGGAGAAGTGGTGGAGAGGAAATGGTTGTCCAGAGGAGGAGAGTAAGGAGGCCAGTGCCCTTGGGGTACAGAACATCGGTGGGATCTTCATCATCCTGGCAGCCGGACTTGTTCTCTCTGTCTTTGTGGCCATGGGAGAGTTCCTCTACAAGTCCAAACAGAACGCACAACTTGAAAAGGTAAGAAATTCATTTGATGTTTTTTGTTTTTTAATTGAAATTGTGATAGTTTATTACAACAAACACATGTCACAAAGAGTAGTCTCATGACAAAGACAAATACAAACACATCAATCAATTTTAAAATAAATGGAACAAAGTACGCTAACTTTCTTCCCCACATTTGTAAGAAAATGATTGTTTCTAGTTTGCGGAAACTTACACTGTGATGACAGTGCCTATGCCATACAGTAAGATAAGGGTTGGTCTTTTTGCATTTATTCACTTAGGCCCAATGGGGACAAGGAGATAAGAAACGTGAGGAATTCTGCTGTCACCATGGATCCAAGCTAGACTTTAACCATCATCTCAAATGATCTCCAGAAAAACTACAGAATATTTTCTATTGCAATACCCTAAAACTTTCAAAAGTTTTGTTGTGACAACCCCCAGGAAACGGGAATACTATGAGCAGTTTACTAAAAAAATTGGAATGCTGGCATTCAATCACATGTACCTGTTTTTACAGTTTACTAAGCCGCATGACCCACTTCATCAACAGCCACACCCACTAGCACACATTTCCCAGTGCTGCTTTTCATTTCCACGTTGCACAATCCCATCCTACTTGTGCTGTCACCATTTTCACTGTTTATATCTGTAGTATTTAGTTTATAAATAGCTTCTTTTAATAATAATGTATACTTTATTAATCCCCTGTAGGGAAATTCCTCTCTGCATTTAACCCATTCACCCAGTGAAGCAGTGGGCAGTCACCAGTGCCCGGAGAGCAGTCTGTAGGGACAATACCTTGCTCAGGGGTACCTCAGGGTAACCGTTCAGTGGATTTGACCCCCTGACCTTTCGATCATGGGGCGAACACTCTACCTACTGAGCTATCTCCTCCCTCCTCTCATTTTAATCAGTTGAGAGACAAGACTGGAACTTTTAAGCAAGCATCTAGCCACAAATACGTTGCTACTATAAAGGCCTAGAGCACCAGACAAAACTCAGCTGTATTGAAAAATATGTCAAGTACCTTTTCCCCCAATTTCCACCAAAAGTGTACTGCCAGTGCTTACGTAGTGCCAGTTTTACTGTGATGCTTTTTGAGCCTGCATAGCAACAAGTGCAATAAACAGGTTGCACTTTGTAGTTTTGCATTATATCCTATTATGCCTCTCCAGATGACCAAAGTCAAAGTCTGCTTTATTGTCAAAAACCATACAGATCATAAACAGGAATTCGAAATTGCAGTGCTCACACTGCCCTCAATTTTACATTCAAACAACAAAAACATAAAAAGATTAAAACAAAAATGTCCAACACAATCCAAGTGTTTGAGTGACCGTCTCTCAGTCTGCTGGGTCTAGCCCATAGGCTCTTCAGTCTCTTTCCTGATGGCAGCAAACTGAAAAAGCTGTTGGACAGATGAGTGGAGTCACCTACAATGCAGAGGGCTTTTCGGATGAGGCAGGTGTAAGAGATGTTCTGAAGGAAGGGAAAAGAAGTGCCTCTGTAGAAGTTGCTCATAAGGCTTTTGCTCTCCTCAGTTTGCAGAGGAAGTCACTGTTGGGCTTTACTGGCCAGAGATGCTGTTTTTTGACCAGGAGAGATCTTCTGAGATGTGCACACTCAGGAACTTAGTGCTGCTTACCCTCGCCACGGCAGCACCGTTGATGGTTAGTGGGGTGTGCAGGATGTGAGTTCTCCTGAAGTCTATGATGATCTCCTTAGTCTTCTCAAAATTCCGGGACAGTTCTGTGCCTCAAAGCAAGCGATGAATTTGTTTAGCTCATCTGGTAGAGAGGTGGAACTGACAGCAGTCTGCAATGTGGGCTTGTAGTCTGTGGTCTGCTGTCGCTGAAGCTCTATGAAATCCTCCTGGAGTACTTTCCTCTCTGATGCCAAGGGACAGGTTTGCTTTTGCTGTTGTTAGGCTCATCTAAAGCTGGGGATGAGCTGTCTCACCCTCAGGAGGCTGTTGACCTCAAATATAAGCCATGGTTTCTGGTTGGCCCAGACAGTAATAGTCGTGCAGCCGTGTGCTAACAGCCATTTCAGTTCTGCTGAGCCAAATAAGACAGGTCAGGGTGAAGAAGTGGCAGCCAAAGAAAAGCTTACCACAAAACGGAGAAGTTATGACAAATCAGACTATAAGGCAAAAAGAAAGTTCAGCTTTATGGTTTCATGGACAAAAGAATTTCTGTGGCTGCAATATGACGAGCTAAATAACCAGGGCTGCACATAAGTGGTCCGCAGGTGCACATTCGCTGTCAAAATAAAAAACACGCACAAGGGTTAGGGTTAAATTTAAAAACTGTACTTTTGAGTTAAAATATATATTTATAATTTTAATAAATGACAAATTAAAAAGGCATGAACATTTTTTTGTATCGAAAAAATATCGAACCGTGACACCAAAGTATCGAACCGAACCGAACCGTGAATTTTGTGTATCGTTGCACCCCTAATATATATATATATACACACACACTACCCACCCCCCCCCAAAAAAAAAACCAAAAACATAAATAAATAAATTAAAAAACCCTTTAAATGTCTCCCTAATTCTGAGCTCTGAACGTTGGCAAGTGTGGCTGTATGTGGATGTAAAATGAGTCTGACACACCGATTTAGACGAAACAGTAACACTTGCTTAAAATAAAATAGTTTAAATAACATTGTTAGGTCAAGAGCTATCCAGTGAAACCTAAATGCATACAATTATTTTTAATGGAATATAACATGATATTAAACAAACTATATAAAATTGTGTTTTTATTGTAACTGACCTACAATGCTTGTGTGTGTGTGCGTGTGTGCGTGTTATGGCTGGTAACCAAGTTCTGTTTTCTTTTAGAGAACATCACTGGCAACTTATGTTTCAGTTTAGATGTACAGCTTTGGTTTGTTTACCATCCATCCCTTACAGAATTGTAACATGTCTGGGAAAAATTGTAATTTCAGAATATTTAGATTGTGTCTCTTACTTTCTCTTATGGGTTGAAATTACAGCTAACCTGATCTCAAATGAAAGTGTGTGGCTCCACAGTCCAGTGCTAATTAGTATCGGGCTAATCTGTGAAAACGAGCCACCTTGTTTCATTATGAAAAACAACCATATATTTTGTTACGTTGCTCCTCATATACATAAATACCATCTACTTTTACAATATGGGAACTGTTTTCTTCCCACGTTGCTGAAAGTGTCAAGTTGAAAAATGTGGTGCGAAGCATCTCTTTGTTGTGTTTCACATGCTTGACAGTGCACACCCTGCAATTTGCATTTTATAATTGCTTTTGTTCTATAACATAGAAAGGAGAAAAAAATAACAGCTAGTCATTTAAATAATGAGATAAGCCACAGACCCGCTTAACAGTGTCTGTAGATATTAAATAGGCATGTTACTTCCCTATATATGTATTTGTGAGATTACCACAAAAAATAATAATCTGATTTTAATCATATAAGAGTGCTTTTAGAATAAAAATGTGTTAAACTTTGCAGGTGTATCAAAAGTTTGTTATTTTTAATACTTTTATTACAAACTACAGATATGTGTAGATTTTATTTCAGTTCATCTATCAAATCAATGAGATTGCTTTAGTATGTTTGTCAGCTCTCAACATTATTTTAGTACATTCATGCCTCGCAGCTATGTGGCGACTTGTGACAAGGCTAAATAGTGAAAAAGAAGGTCTCCAAACATTTGGGAAATATGCTTCTGACCGTCTCATTTGATTATTTTAAATGTACAGCACTTTGGTCAACAGTTGTTGTTTTAAATGTGCTATATAAATGTGACATCAAATCAACAGGGAGATAGCATGGTAGCTCGGGCTACTTACTGTGGTTCTAGGAAATACAAAGTACAGTAAAATACAAAGACTCCAAACAGCTATTAATTCCAGTTCTTTCGGATTCTTTAGGGCCAAAAAGACACGGCTCAAAAGTGGTCCTTTTACTTTAAAATATGATCTTTATTTTACATATCCGGGATATGGAGACCTGAGCACACAGCACACAACCCCAGGTCTGAAGCACAAACGGAAGCCTAGGTATTTATATGCTTGCTCTCTAGTGTGCATCAAACAGCCTAGTTGGTTTCACTTTCACTTCATTCTAGCAGCAAAAGCACGCTCTGCAAAAGCAGGCAGTTTCCTGTCAGCCTGTGACCTAGTCTCAAAGCTGGCCTTCTTTTATACATAAAAGAATATAATCAACAAAGATTCAAAATATATATTTCAAATCTCAACACAGCATTAAAAGCTCCGCCCTCATTAAAAGTGGAGACTCCACTTTTAACGGTTGTAGATAAGTAATATAATATATTTTCCTGGCTCCTTATTTTAAAATTACATCAGTGTGGTTGAGCATGTGTATGCGGCATGACCAGCTCAGGTTGGAGTCTGACTCACCCATCTCCCAAACAAAATAAACCATAAGGGCTCTGCTGGTCCAGAGCTACTTCTGGTAGCATAATATGTATTTTTATTTTTCAAAGACTTGAAGCAAATAGCTGAAACAGCTTTGGATCTGCTGCAGTTTGTTCCTTTTTGAAGAAGCTAACCAGCAGTATTTCTGCTAGAACATGTGTTAACAAGACTTTTCCGGTGTCTCCCTGCATCTCTGTATCAGTCTGTCAGTCTTTTTGGGTTGGCTGTGTACTACATGGCATGTATAACCTCCTTTAAAGTAAATGTCTCGTATTATTTTTATGTTTTTTCTAAGAGTTATTAAGAGATATTAACATCTTGAAAAGCCTACTTTAATAGAAGACTGTAACAACCACAAAAGATGTGATGTGTTTAATGGCAGTTGTGTGAGTTAAAAACAGTTTTCCAAAAATTATATTTTTGGTGATTCAACCCAAGTCAACTTTGTCAAAAAAAGAAAAGATTTTGGTCACACAATTTTGCACTAAATCATACGCCTCATAGGTGCTCAATGGAGTATTTCTTTGTCATCTTCATGCTAATCTGTCAGATTTCCATGATTACCATAGCTCTCCCCTTCTTCCCTTTCCTCCTCCTCCTGCATCTTTATTTTCTGTCCCGTCCCTCCTTCAGCTTATCATCTGCTTCCCCCTCTTTTTCGTCTCTTCTCTCCTGCTGCTGTGGCTGCCGCAGACTAACCTGAGGTGCAGGGACCACCAGCTGTGTGTGAGGAGGCCATGTTATAAACCAGGCGCGCACACACACACACTCATGAATATAAAGATCTACACGTGCATACCTGTATACATGTATTACATTACAAAGGTTGCTTTTTAGGAAGGTCTGATTCACAACAAATATAGTCTTAGCATTGTAGAAATCAAAAGTACAAATCATAGAAATAAGGCTGAAAACTGTCTTCAGTATAACCAAAACTCTCGGATATGAGAAACGCAAACATTAATTGAACAATTGTATCTGAAAATGAAAAAAATATTTTGCATATTAATCAACTTTGGGAAAGAGCTTCTTTAGTGCTAATGTGTGGTACATATAAATGACAATGACTCAATTGATCTGTTGAACAAAGTACACAAAAAGTCTGGATCGGCCTGTGTTTACAAAAATCCAGTCTCTGATCCCAGGAATTGCAGTAGGCATTGCAGAGTCATGGAGCCGGTGGGTGAGGGGACTCGCACAGTTCGCCCATTCTGGATGTTTACTCCGCCTACGCTGATTTTTTAACAATGGGAGCTCTGCGTAGCCTTGCAGGCCCCACCTCTTCTGGAATATGACTGGGTTTAGTTTAGCAGCCTGGACAGTGGACCCAGGGGTCTGTTTGGTATCTAACTAGGTAGTAAATATGGTATCTAACCAGATGCACGATGGCATTACCTTGGCCTCTAGTAGCACTTTGCAGAATCTTGGAGTTGTTTTTTGACCAGGACATGTCCTTCAATGTGTACGATAAACACATATGTAGGGCTGTTTTCCTCCATCTGCACAGTATCAATAACATTAGAAACATCCTGTCTCAGAGTGACGCCGAAAAACTAGTTCATGGATTAGTTGCACATCAAATGCATTAGTTCATAGTTTTAGGCTGGACTACTGTTCATTATCAGGAAATCCTAAAAACTCCCTGAAAAGCCTTCAGCTAATCCAAAATGCTGCAGCAAGAGTCCTGACAGGGACTAGAAAGAGAGAGCAGATTTCTCCTGTTTTGGCTTCCCTTCATTGGCTTCCTGTTAAATCCAGAGTTCAAAATCCTGCTCATCACATACAAGGTCTTAAATAATCAGGCCCCATCTTATCTTAATGACCTTGTAGTACCATATCACCCTATTAGAGCACTTCGCTCTCACACTGCAGGCTTATTTGTGATTCCTAAATTAGTTAAAAGTCGCCTTTTTCACTCACTTTGTGTTTTTAAACAGCTCTGCATCTACCGTATTTCCCGGACTACAAAGCGCACCTGAATATTAGCCGCACAAGCTAGAATCAGGGGAAAATCCTGTTTTGTACATACATTAGCCGCACCTGACTAAAAGCCGCAGGTGTTTCAATGTTGACTTATCATATGTAAGAGAATATGCACAGAGGGAATTGTCAGGAAAGAGATGGCTGTTTGGAGACACACCCCTTTTATTAATATTTTGAAAAACAAGTTACGGGTACATATTTGCATAACTTTTTAGGTATATGTACAAGTAGCGGTAATTACAAGTACGAAACATGTACTGTGCTTCATAAATGAGTAACAAATGTAGTACATAACAATAACCTACAGCACACCAGAAAAATAGATTCGGACTACCTTTCAGGCTCAGGTGCAGCGACACGGCTTTAACAAGAAGAAACGTCAGTCATTCACCACCATCTTCCTCTTCTTCCTGCGCACTAAAACCACCAAAGTCCTCTCCTCCAGTGTCGGAAACGAACAGGCTCAGGATGGCTTCGTCATCCACTCTCAGCTTCTCTCCTTCGTTGTCACTTTCAAAACCAAACAAATCCTTGTTGTCAGTGTCAGAGTCGAACACACTCTGAAGGGCCGTGGCGGTGTCCTCCTCTCCATCATGCAGCAGTCCAGCCCTTCGAAATCCGTTGGTGATCGTGGATGTTTTCACACTTTTCCACGCTGTCAGATTCCACTGGTGGAGTTGAGCATAACTTGCTTTTCGCAAGTTTATCGCTGCTCGTCATCCACGCCTCCCGCTGAACGCCATCCACGCCTCCCGCTGAACGCGTAGCGCTACTTTGAAGTTTTTTTTTTGAGCTACTTCGTACGGCACTACGTTGCCTGGCGAATGGACATGTGACCAACATACCACTCTTGAACCCCGATACTGTGTGTCTGATCACATGCCCCTCCGCCAGGCAACGTAGTGCCGTACAACAGCAGAACAAACAAAACAAATCGTCTTACGATATGACAAAAATCATGGACAATCCATAGAAAAGCCGCACCTGACTAAAAGCCGCAGGGTTCAAAGCTTGTGCAAAAAGTAGCGGCTTATAGCCCGACAATTACGGTAATTATGAGCTATGATTCCCTAGGACGAAAACCTAGCTTCATCGGGTGAGGGCCTCCAGCTCGCACTGGAATGGTTCACAGCCGAGTGTGAAGCAGCGGGAATGAGGATCAGCACCTCCAAATCTGAGGCCATGGTTCTCAGCCGGAAAAGGGTGGAGTGCCCACTCCAGGTCGGGGATGAGTTCCTGCCCCAAGTGGAGGAGTTCAAGTATCTCGGGGTCTTGTTCGCGAGTGATAGGCAGATGGATTGGGGCTGCAGCTGCAGTAATGCGGACGCTGCACCGGTCCGTCGTGGTGAAGAGGGAGCTGAGTGTAAAAGCGAAGCTCTCAATTTACCGGTCGATCTACGTCCCTACCCTCACCTATGGCCACGAGCTGTGGGTAGTGACCGAAAGAACGAGATCGCGGATACAAGCGGCAGAAATGAGCTTCCTCCGAAGGGTGGCTGGCCTCTCCCTTAGAGATAGGGTGAGAAGTTCGGCCATTCGGGAGGGGCTCAGAGTAGAGCAGCTGCTGCTCCACATCGAAAGGAGCCAGCTGAGGTGGTTCGGGCATCTGACAAGGATGCCCCCTGGGCGCCTCCTGGGTGAGGTGTTCCAGGCATGTCCCACCGGGAGGAGGCCCCGGGGCAGACCCAGGACACGCTGGAGAGATTATATCTCTCGGCTGGCCTGGGAACGCCTTGGTGTTCCCCTGGATAAGCTGGAGGAGGTGGCTGGGGAGAGGGAGGTCTGGGCCTCTTTGCTTAGGCTGCTGCCCCCGCGACCCGGCCTCGGATAAAGCGGATGAAAATGGATGGATGGATGAGCTATTATTCATCTCTGTCTCTCTTTCCTAGCATGTCTTTGTCCAGTCTTCCTCCCCTCACCCCAACCGGTCACGGCCGATGGCGTGCCCTCTCTGAGTCTGGTTCTGCTGGAAGTTTCTTCCTGTGAACATCGAGTTTTTCCTTCCTACTGTCACCAAAGCTCTTGCTCATAGGAGGTCATATGATTGTTGGGCTTTTCTGTTTTCTTTGTATTATTGTAGGGTCTTTACCTTACAATATAAAGAGCCTTGAGACACCTGCTGTAGTGACTTGGCACTATATAAATGAAATTGAAATAATTAAAACAAGGGAACATATAAACGTTCCCAGTTGATCAGCAGGTTGTTTCAAAACCAGAGGCAAGAGTGAGAGATAAAAACAATAATATCCATCAGAAAATGCCTTCATGATTTACAGTTTTATTAACCATTATTTACTTACTCAGGTCTAAATAAACCACACAGACCAAATATTCCTTTTTGTTTTCACTGTCTGCTCTGAACATTGGATTAATGACCTTTACATTCCTTTAATGTGGAGAGGCACTTCATCTGAGATAGCAAGTGCTATGCAGCATTTCAGCTATAGTGGTTTGTCAAGTGTAATAACACTTCTGTAATTTAATGAACCTTCAAGCTTGGGTCTGGATAGAGATCTTGCATGTTGTTCCTGGGATCTGCTGGAACCCCTCCCCCCAGTTTGGGGGTTACTGCCCTGAGTGCTCTGATTACCACAGGGACCACTGTTACCTTCATCCTCCACGTCTTCCCAACTTCCTCTCTTGGCCATTATTGGTACTTCTTGAGTTCCTTCTTACTGATGTTGCTGTCATTTATTATAGCTACATGTATCACGAAGGCCTCTGCTGGTCTGTCTCACCCACTCTAGGGGGCATATCTCATTTTCACCTTGGGTCAAAAGGCCATACTCAGAAAAGATGTTCCTGTACACTATGCCAGCTACCTGGTTATGGCGTTCCATGTATGCCCTGCCTGCTGGCATCTTGCACCCTGCTGTTATGTGCTGGATTGTCTCAGAGGCATCTTTGCACAGCCTCCACATGAGGTCTTGCCTGGTGTGGTAGATCCCAGAGTCTATCAATCTTGTGCTAAGTGCTTGTTCCTGTGCTGCCATTAGTAGTCTCTCTGTGCTGTCTTTCAGTCCAGCTTTCGGTAGGATTTCTCCGTATAAGCCGCTTTTCTATCTGCTGGTGATATATGCTGCGCAGGGCCCTGTCCTTCTATCATGGTTTCTCTTCTTACTCCTCTTCCTTCTTGGGTTGGCTTTGCCTGAGGTATTTACTAAGCACATGGTCAGTTGTGGCCATCTTCCTGATGTACTCATGGATCTTTGCCGTTCCTTCCTGGATAGTGGTTTTGATACTCATGGGTCCTCAGCCTCCTTCCTTCCTCTTTGCGTACAGCCTCAGGGTGCAGGATTTCAGGTGAAACCCTCCATGCTTGTAAAGACCTTCCTTGTTTACCTATCCTCGCAGGATATCTAATGACCAATAAGAGAAGTGTTGATTGCCTTGACCTTGTTCTTCAGATTCAACTGAGTTCTCAGGACTTGGCTTACTCTCTGCAGGTAATTGATGGTTGCAGTTTTCCCCAAAGCCTCTTCATGGTTCCCATTTGCCTTTGGGATTATAAGGTACTTATAGCTAACCTCAATGTTTGCTCTAAATTATGAACTGTAAGTATCTTATGTGCCTCTCATTCACAGCCAATTTAGAATCACCAGTTAACATAACCTGCATGTCTTCAGCTGACTCCCACAGTCCAGAGTTTCTAGAGGAAACCCACACAGGCAGAAGGAGAACATGAAAATTCCACACATGGAAGGCCACAAACAGGATTAAAAGCAGGGACCCTCATGCTGTGATGTGACGTGCAAACCACCGCACCACGGTGCCTCATTTAATTATTTAGGAAAATAGGAAACCATTATAGGAAATGCAAAGATTACATGCTTTTCACAGTATGTAAAAGAAAAAAATATATATTACCAGAGGTTAGAGGCAGGGCCGGATGTTAAAAGGTAAAAAGGAGATAATATTGTGAGATCTGAAATTTCACACTTGATACAATTCCAGTTGATTCAAGCCCATTTTCATCTAGACTATTTTTGGGAGATAGCGCTAATGCACTAAGCAGGAGTGGCAATCCTGAACCTGTAGGAATGTCTTGTAAGAATAAAGGCTTTCTATTTTATTTTAATCTAAAGATTAGCAGCTACTCCAATTTGGGCCATTTGGGGAATAAAATAGATTTCATGAAATTCTGGTTAATTTTCACTTACAATAACTAATTATTAATAAAGCTTGACTACATTTATCTCCATTTAGCTAGGGAAATCACTGTGCCAATTAGATTGTCTCACTAATATATGAAAATGAGTGTGCGTGTGTGTGTCAGATAAAGTGCTAAGCTTCTTCAGCGGCATTGGGTCTCAAGAGGTATGCAACCCTCCATGACTTTTTTCATGCAAATATCGACATGTGTGGTATCCACAGAAACCTTAGCATCTCAGCTAAATGCTCAGATCAACAATTTCTACAACCAACAAACACAGCGAGAACAAGCAATGATTAAAAGAGCAGTTACGTAAAGTGCAAAAGTCCGCTAAACACATACAACCAAGCCACAATCTCTCCCAACTTCATGTAATAACAAAAGGTATACCGGGTTAGTTGGCAAAGCTTTCACAGATTCGAAAAACTCCAAGTTTCACCGCGCTCTACAATTCAGTGAACCAGCCGCAAAAGAAGACCACAAAAACGCAAGCTTCAAGTATCCGCTAAGGCAGAAATTCACTTAGCGGACTGGTTTCCTCTGTTGTTCATCATTGTTAGCCGTTGGCTGCTGTAGCTCCTGATAATGGCAGCATTAGCACGACGCATCAGAGCCAGTTCCGTCAACAATTGTACTTTTCAGCCCAGTTAGAGACGTGTGACTGGATTACGCCATGTGTCATAAATTTAGGGCCACACAAGGGCGTAGATTTGGTTTTGGCATTGGTGGGGACGGACGATTCAACCATCGAACCTGCCCTGTTTCTTTTTTTCCCCTTTTTTGTCTTTGCTTCTTGATTAAAAAAAAAAAAAAGGAGAAATATACTTGCCTACATATGCTATTCTACATGCTTTTAAACCATTTAAAATTACAATTCATAGTTTTACATGTGAATTATATAATGTTAAATTACTATTAAACAAATGACTGACTAAGTATTTTAGACTTTAGTTTACTTGAACCATATTCCATATAAATCAGGTATCATACAAAAATAAAAATAGAGTCAAGACAATAAAAGAATATGACTTTAAGGACTTAACAGCATTACTTCAGTTATACTTCACCAACATCTGTTATATTTTGGCACTAAGGCAACACTGAATGACCTGCTGGTTTTTGTCCATAAAACGACTCATCTAAGATTACCACAAAGAAACAGATCTCTCAGCAAGATTATGCAACATTTTAGGCACTATTGCTCCTATCAAGTCAGTGAGCTGGGATTTTTTCATTCTAAGCATGAGCTACTGTTACAGCAACAGACATGGACTACTGGTGACCCACACAACAACTCAATGTCCACTATGTGAAGCAGCCAAACACAGGCCTGCTCCTCTCGTTAACTGAGATAAACTGCTGGCATGTTTGTTTTACATCTATGCTGTCCAGTCTCTCCTGGTGGACACACAGCAGCATTGTTTAATCTCATTTGAGTCATTGTTGACCGTAGCCATCTTTTTAGTCTTCTGAGAGCACTGAAGCTTCTTTTAGCCTCAGTAAAATGCGTTTTATCCTGAGATTAAAATTATTATTCTGTGCTTGATGTGCCTCACCTTTGGCCCTGGCTCTTCCCCTCTGACTGCACTAGGACATATTGCCACCTGATAAAGTAACACATGGATTCGTGCCATATAAAAAGTGAGGCATGTCAATTCAGATTCTTTGTCAAACATACACTAATGAATCGATTTACACCAGCAGCCTAACAACTGTCATGATAATAAATACTAGTTAATCTATAGCACTAAATCATCAGTCAGTCACCTGTGACCTCGCCTCTTCACCTCTGTCTGAGCTACAACATGGCAGAGCTGCCTCTGTCACCTGATGAATAACAGTGAGACATTCCACATACATGCAGTCACACATGTGCTTCAAATACAGTCATGAACCATCAAGTAATCCTCCAGTTTCACCTGTGATCTTGTGTCACCATTGCTCTCTGAGCCTTGTGTTGGTTGGAATATTGGCATATCATGACTACCTCATGATATTTTGTCTCAAAAATGAACCCTATGAATATGTCAGCACCGTTAGGATGAAATTATTGTGTCACCAACATTTTAACGTTAGACATGTAATTCTAACAGCCTCTGTAAGCTAATATCCTGGCTGCTCGAGGCTCCGTTTTCTCTGACAGTTTCAATCAAAATTAGAAATGCTGCTCTGAGACTGAGAGAACTAATAGTGCTGCCTGCTGTGCAGTTAGTTTCCAAAACACGTTATTCATGGTTACATACAGTTTTAGACTGATGTGGGCCAAAGCCTAGCATAGCCTGTAACGTTATTATGACGGACACATTTTATGAGTGAACTTGGCTTTAAGTGACTGACAGGTTTCTTTGAAAAACACTTTCTCACATCCAGGTTCTTCCTTTTTGCTGCCGTCCTCCTCTCCTCCTCACAGTGCAGGCTTGCCACTGCTAAAACTAAACAGAGCTCCCTGAAAGGCACAGCCAATCACATTGGCCATATTTGTCACATGACTAGGACTCCAGTAGAGAACGTAATTTAACTCTTTCTGCACCGCTGGGTGAATTTGACGTCGACAGATCGGTTTTTTTTTTCTTGTATTTCTTTACTCGAAGAAATCAAATTATTGGTGGGGACAATTCAATGATCGCTGGATATTGGTGGGGACATGTCCCTTCCGTCCATGCCAAATCTACGCCCTTGGGGCCACATGAGGTTTTTGCCTTGCAGTTTCTGATTGTTGGAACTGACGTGAACATGGCATCGTTACCGTGATTCTATGGGCTCAAACTATTAAAAAGAGGTGTCATGCAAATTTATGCACCTGCCTAATATAGTTTAAGTAACTATTGCACACTTTCTGCAAATCCTATAACATTATTTTACTTCTCAAATATAATTGTGTTCATCTGCTATATGATAAATTTAAATGAAATTGCTGATCCAAACAAAAAAATTATTTATGAAGAAAAATCACGAAAATTACCAGGGATACCCAAAGTTTTGCATACCACTGTAAAATAGGGATAAGTAAATACTGGGCAGCTCTGGGTTGTCTGCCAATCAGAAGATTGGTGGATCCATCACCAACTCCTGTGTGTGAGTGTTAGATATAAATGTATGTATTGTATGAATGTAAATATGTCTTGTAGTTGAAAGCGCTTTAAATGGTCAGCAAGACTAGAAAAGCAATATTAATAGCAGTCTATTAATCTGCTGTATCTGTTACTTAACCAACATGAATGAATGGTTTTATTTATGGTTGCACGTTGTATTTCAGTTTCTTATTCAACAGAATAAAAAACGTTTTTGGACTTAGAAACTAAGGTGAGAATTGATCCCCATTTGCAGTCAGCACCTCAAATGAGTTAATAAATTATGAGCATCCCATTATTCTTATTATGCCCACATAACCTGTTCAATGGTATGACTAGGGATGGGTATTGATAAGATTTTCACGATTCCAATTCCATTTTTGATTCTGTTTAACGATTCGATTCTTTGTCGATTCTCTTATTTATTCTTTTTAAAAAAGGAGAACACGATTAGCTTAGAACTTTGTTTTATATCTTCTCTTTGAACAAGATAGAAATTTAGGAGTAACATGGCCTTACAAACCCAGCAGTGAGATCTTAAGAGATCCAGCCTACGGTTCTTCAATGGGGTGTCACAGGGTCCCCAGGAAAAAATGTAAAATAATAAAATAAATATTCTTCTGTAGCAATAACAAAGTATAACATAAATAATTCTGTAGCAATTACACAAGAATATCCAGTAATGTCCCTGCCTACAATTAAACACATTCACTTACTGAAAATCACCTGCTGTGGCAAACGGGTGCAAACCTTTGACCACAAACTGAGTCTCTGCTCGGTGACATTCGTCTATCCTGCCTGAAAGGAGACGCTACCGGTAGACTGCAGCGAGAACTGCCAGCATCTGAGCCAGACTCTGTCTCTCTCATCATGGTCACTAAATGCACAGTGATGGCAGGTTTGTAATAAGGCAGATCGCGCTAACATAATATGCACTGTTAGTTGATTATTTACCTGCCGCATTAACGGGAGAGGACGTGCAAATGTTACCGCTGCTGCTGGGTTGAGATTCACGAGTCCGGAGCGGATTTAAAAACACGACATTCATTTAAGGTCATCGCGTGTTTTGTGAGCAAATGCTTTTGCATGTTCGTAGTGTTTCCTCCCTTAAATGAAATATCTACTTTGCAAGTATTGCAAGTTGCCCTGTTGTCATCCGTTCTCGTAAAGTATGACCAAACTTTTGAGCGTTTGAGCAGCTTAGGCGCCGTGTTTCCTGCCAGATAAATGACGCTCCGCAACGTGGTGACGTCATTCGGGGCGACTGGAATCGATAAGGGAATCGTTTGCACAAATGGCAAACAATTCCAAGGAAGTGAAACAGTGGGAACCAGTTCTCAACAAGAACCGGTTTTCGATACCCACCCCTACCATATGTTTTCTGTTGGTGTCTCAACTGGGACAGGATCATGAATGTGATGACCAAGAATTGAAGAGAAGATTGTTGAGGGTGGGAGTTTGCCCTCCAACATGTGGTTTAAGTACCAGATAGGTGTATTTTTACCCAAAATGTTTTTTTTTCTTTTATAGGTTCACCTAAACAATAGCAACTAAAGATTATAGTTTTGATATAATACTAATACTAATAATAATAATAATTATTAATAATAATAATTACTAATAACAACAAATTAACTTTCACCCAAAATTCTTACTATGATGTTGGCCACCATGCATAACATGGTGCCATAAAGCGGTTTGAATCATGTTGGTTTCTTTTTTTTAATGTATTTTTTAAATACTTTATTTACAAACAAAACAGCACAACAACTTAGAAGAGTCATATCCAGGACAAGGACATGACGGCTTAAGAACACAGATGATGCAAACACGGGGGATATAGGAGTGAGTGTAGTCCATATAATGTACAAGGAACCTCGGTGTAAGAGCAACAACAGCTATATCCACACACTTACATACATGCAAACATATACGGTAATACAATAAAGCTATAGCAAATATGATAATATCTATACAAACACACACATGCGCGCACACACAAACACACACACACACACATACACACACACACACACACACACACATATATGAAGAGTTAAACAGCACCAAACTGACTGCACTCCATGAGCATCTGGCAGCACAGCTGCTAATCAATGAGAGACACCCAGAATGGCTAACTGAAGACTGGACAGTCCCGAACCCCCCCTAAGGAACCGGTCCCATCCAACTACTGGCCAATAACCTGCCTCAGTACCACATGGAAGATACTGTCAGGCATCATAGCGGCTAAGATGAACAGGCACATGGTTTTCAATACATGAGCGGGGCACAGAAAAGAATTGGCAAACACCAGCTACTGGTAGACAGAACAGTTGCCCGAGACTGTAAGACTAGGCTGACCAACCTGTGCACTGCCTGGATTGATTACAAGAAGGCCTATGGCTCAATGCCCCACACCTGGATCCTGGAATACCCAGAACTATACAAGACCAACAGGACCCTAAATGCCTTCATCAGGAATCCTTCATCGGGATACAGTCAGTCCAAAAAACTGCTAAAACTTTGAATGTGTGCCCAAGTGCAGTCGCAAAAACTATAAAGCTATCAACAACGAAACTGGCCCACCCCAGGAAAGGAAGACCAAGAGTCCCCTCTGTTGCTGAGGATAAATTCATCCGAGTCAATGTCAATTCTAGTAGCAGTAATCACAATATGTGGACATGATGTTCTTGAATAAAGAATCGTTTCATGTTCATGTTTCATGTATTTGTCCGATTGCCTCTGATCTTTTCATTCTGTCTTAGTGCAGCTGCTAGTGGTCAATGAACAATGAAGAGATATGGATAAAGAGGATATGAAGCTTGATGAAATCAGCCCATTGGTGGTGACTGTGGCTGTTAGTGTAGAATAGAGTCCCTTAATACAGTAAATAAAGGATTTTCCAAACCCAAATTTACGAAGTGTGAGAAACATGAGAAATTTCCAGTGAAATCTTTAAAATACTTAATCTGCACCTAATGGTAAAATTAAGGTGTTAGATTTGTTGAAAAATGATAGCTGCATTAAATTGAAAAGCTTGTGAGTATTAGTGCAACAATGTCTACATTTCATAATACCAGTCTGGTTAGGGCAAATGAGAGTGGGGATGACTTTATTCAATTCAATTCAATTCAATTTTATTTATATAGCGCCAAAACACAACAACAGTCGCCTCAAGGTGCTTTATATTGTGCAGTAGATCGCACAATAATAGATACAGAGAAAAACCCAACAATCATATGACCCCCTATGAGCAAGCACTTTGGCAACAGTGGGAAGGAAAAACTCCCTTTTAACAGGAAGAAACCTCAGACAGAACCAGGCTCAGGGAGGGGCGGGGCCATCTGCTGTGACCTGTTGGGGTGAGAGAAGGAAGACAGGATAAAGACATGCTGTGGAAGAGAGACAGAGATTAAGAACAGGGACGAGTCAATGCAGAGAGGTCTATTAACACATAGTGAGTGAGAAAGGTGACTGGAAAGGAAAACCTCAATGCATCATGGGAATCCCCCGGCAGCCTACGTCTATTGCAGCATAACTAAGGGAGGATTCAGGGTCACCTGGTCCAGCCCTAACTATATGCTTTAGCAAAAAGGAAAGTTTGTGGTGTGGTAGACCCCAGCCTCTATGGATCTTATGCTTAGGGGTTGCTCCTGTGCTGCCATCATTAGCGCTTCTGTGCTGTCTTTCAGTCCAGCTCTTTGTCCAGCCACTGATAGGATTTGTCTATGTCAGCCAGTTCTTTTATCTGTCGGTGGTACTTACCTGGCGGGGGTCTGTCCTTCTGTGATGGTTCCTCTTCTTGCTCCTCTTGCTTCTTTGGTTTATGCTTCCTGAGATATTCACTAAGCATATGATCATTTGTGGCCATTCCAATTCTCTGTCCAGAACACAGTTCCAAGTACTGTGGTAGAGGACCTAAACTTGAAGAACAGAGACCAACCATAGGGCGAGTGGGAAATATAAAGATTAAAGAAAAATATAATCAACATAAAAAATCACAGACCTTAAATCATACATGCAATCTATGACTGAAGCTGCTTTTTCAGTGATGTATTTGGTTTATTTTTAGATTAGAAGCTGAATTTTTTTCGGCATCTATCACCATGCATAAAAAGCCTTGAATATGCTGCAACAGCTTCAAATCTTTAAACAAATGTACTCTGACAGAGTATTGAGTAATTCCATTACCTAAAATGCCATTGTACCTGCACCTCTTTCCATTCCAATTTTGGTCCCATCATGCATACCCTATGTTGTAGGCCTTCTGCACTATATATTTTACCATTGGGGCGATCGTGGCTCAAGAGTTGGCAGTTCGTCTTGTAATCAGAAGGTTGCTGGTTTGAGTCCCGACTCGGACAGTCTCGGTCGTTGTGTCCTTGGGCAAGACACTTCACCTGTTACCTACTGGTGGTGGTCAGAGGGCCTGGTGGCGTCAGTGTCAGCTGTGACTACAATGCAGCTTGCCGTCACCTGTGTGTGCGAATAGGTGGATGACTGAATGTATTGTAAGGCGCTTTGGGGCCCTTAAGGACTAAGTAATACAGACCATTTACCATTTATGACAACTTTGGGATGAGATGGTGTCTGGTGATTGGAGGAGGCTACAAAAGAGGTTGCCCACAGGGAAAACAGCCTTGTTCTTTTAACCATTACATTTGGATAAGGCAAGTGCTCTGAAACCCATTTTGCTTTCTTTTTTCTCTTTCCTTCTTTTGCAGAGGTCTTTCTGCAGTGCCATGGTGGAAGAACTGCGAGTCTCCCTCAAGTGCCAGCGCCGACTCAAACACAAGCCCCAGCGACCCATAATGGTGAAAACAGAAGAGGTTATCAACATGCACACCTTCAACGACCGCAGACTGCCAGGCAAAGAGACCATGGCCTAAAATGGGAATCTCAGTCCATCTCTTACCGTTTTTCTGGTAGTGAGACGGAGTGCAGAGACATTGGGAAAAAGGTTGCGGGTAAATGGTAGGGGCGTTGCTCGGGGGGCAAATTTGGCAGTTGTATTACTCTGAAGATAGAGCAGAAGTGCTTTGCAATATATTGACGACATATTGTTCTTGTTTGTTTATAATTAGCTAGGGATAAGAGATTCTACAATATTTCCTGTGGAAATAACTTGATTCTGGGTGAAATTTCAGCGTGTTACCTCATTACACTTACCAACTTGGCAAGGCAGAAAGACGGAAAACTATCAGCTTGTCCAGACTTCCAAAACCCAGATGTTGAGAAGAGTCTGGAAATTAACCTGAAGGGGGACAGAAGAATCCTTTAAAAAACTGGTCCTATCATCTTTAGCTGCTACTTATTTAGTCTTTCACCACAGAGCTCAAAATGGGCTGGTTAAACAACACCAATAACAGATTGTGAGCCAGTATAGAGATGTTAACTAGGTGAACAAGGAACTAAGTTTGTAGAATAAGATTTGACAGGCTAAATTAAACCCAAACCGACAAGAGCATGACAAGATTACAATGTACACAGAGGCATTCCTTAGTCACGATACCGACTGACACAAAAAATGGTTTTATTGTATATCATCTATCAGGCAATAAGCGATATCATGTATTTATTTTTCAGAGTACTAGCACTTTTGTTTTCTAATCTGCTGGTGGAGGTGACTTTTAGAAACTATATGGAGAAATTGCAGAAGTAGAGGTTATACAGTATAGTGCGCTTTCTATGTCCCTTTCCAGAAACTACTCTATGAAGGTGGAGTAACTTGTTTTCCAACATCCCATGCTCCCTTTGATTCGACCAGCCTTTAAACCATGGGCTGCTGTTCTAAACAAGTGTCGTTTTTTTCTTGAATTGTGGCTAAAGATGATTAGCCGTATAACATAATAATAATAAATAATAATAATAATAATAATAATAATATTCTAGTAAGTTTGGCTAGTAAGAATGACAAACCATGTACTTTCAGTTTGATGTCTATTCTCTACTGGTGTAGAGGTGTTTCATTTAGATGACCCAGTATCTGTAAAATATTGTCCTGTATATTTTCTTTTTTGCTTGGTTGTAATTTCCATGGTCACACAGCACACAGTGGTGTACTCCCACTAGAGTGGAACCTGCCGTGTTTTCATTGGAGGCATCCACTCACTGTCTGAAAACACCTCTAACATCAATAAAAAGAAACCCTGGAAAGGTGTAGGCACGGCTCATCAAGTCTAAATCCACAGCAGTCACACCACACATAAATTCTATTTATTCAAGATATTTATTGTTTTTATTTATTAATTATTATTTTATAAAGATCTTTATTTATATCTCTTTGGACTGATTTTTCATTGCTGCAGTGAACACACTTCATTTCAACACTGTATGGGGACACACACTTTTTGCATTTTTGTTTGTTTGTTTTTTGTGTTATTTACTTTATTCTTATTTTATTTTACTGGTCAGTGGCATGGCCTCCATTTTAACTTTGTACTTTTGTGGCTTTCTTCCTTTCACAGCAAATCTCCACAGTTACTTGTGCAAATGCAATTTCTATGAAAAAAGTGTTTTTGTATGACAAGTATCAAAATTTTGTAATGATTTTTACCAACACAAACCACACTAAGACGAGTGTCATCCACGGCCAAGGGGTGAAGCTCCCGGCTGGTAGTTCAGGAGGCTTTGTACACTAGAAAAGAACCAACACAAAACACACACATCTAGACCCCTAAGAGCCCATCATGCACCCATCCTCAACGGAACCGATTCGCACTAATTATTGTTACGCTCTCCAACAGAGACACAGAGCATTATGGTAAAGCTTCGGTGACACTGTATTATTTTGGAGAAGCAGAAAAAAAGAAACTATTTTTATCATGTAAAGGAATCATATTTAAAGAAAGATATTTTTACTTCACACAGAAGAAGAATTGTAGTTGGTAAGAGCAAATTAAAATGTTGGCTAAAAAGGAAGATTATTGATGATTCTTTTATTCTACACCCCTGATTAATTATAGATTGCTAGAATCCAGTGCTGAGCTGTGTAAATGGTTTTAAAAAGGAAAAGATGTATTTAGAAGAATTATAAAGACAACTAAATAATTTTGAACCTGTTATAAAAACAAGATGCAGTGCACACAGTTTACCCTTTGAAGTTGATGCACAAGTTTAAAGAAAATAAAACAAAATGTGTTCATAACTTTTATCTTGTCTGTGAGTTTATTGAATGTTAATTGATGAATAAAACAGGGCAGGAGCTCGACAAAAATGCCACTGCACAGTATGAATTCAATGTAAAAAAATGATCATGTGGTATTGAAGCTGGGTCTTATTTTGAATAACTTGGCAGACTTGTTAAAGATGCAGAGGAACACCTGTACTATATTCAACAACCTACATGTCATAAAAGGAAGTACCTCTTTGTGAAGTAACGGCTCGTCAATGGAGCAGTATCCTCTGAGATACTGCTGTCACTGGTTATACCAGAGGTTCCCAAAGTGTGGGGCCCAGCCATTGCAGTGGGTGTGGGTGTGGGCGGGGCAGGGCGGGGGGGGGTATGAAAAGAAGAAAAAAAAAACGCTTGGACACTGCTAACATGGACAGGTTTTTGACGGGGCTCCCACACAAACGCAAAGCAGGAGATGAAGCGTCGCTGAATATGTTTCCAAACCAACTTCATTCTAAGCCAAAGACTAGAAAATCTGGTGAAGCAAATCTTCCCTTTGGTTTCACCTGCACAGGTGCCGAGGTAGGTCTCCCTGCAGAACTGGTTTCCCCTGCGTCGGGAGCAGCGCTGGGCTCTTCAAATCACGGACAAACAGGATCCCAAGTTCTTGATTTTTAGTTCACAAACACTTGTTGTAATGACTAACTACTCCTGACATTTTGGAGATGTTAGCTCTTTATACAGTAAAGTTACAGCTGGATACAAATAACATCAGGCTGATCCTGCCACGATTTGTTCCCTCGGTTCAAGCCATGGACAAACAGAATCCCACAGTTGTTTATGTTTTTGAACCCATTTAGCACAGAGAGGCATTTTTTGAAAAATGTATTGACAGCAATGTTGAACATTATTACACAGGAAGAAACATCCATTCATCCATTTTCTTCCGCTTATCCGGGGCCGGGTCGCGGGGGCAGCAGCACAAGCAAAGAAGCCCAGACCTCCCTCTCCCCAGCCACCTACTCCAGCTTATCCGGGGGAACACCAAGGCGTTCTGCAATTCATCTCATGTAAACAATAACGTGGCGCACAGCGTGACATGAAAAAAGGCACATACCTTTGATGTTGTAAACGTAAACGTAAAAGAGGAGTTTTAAAAAAAATCTCCATTTTCGGTGATTGGAAACGCCGTTTACGTGTGGACGAAACAGCTGCGTTTTCAAAAATACCCGTGTAGGTGCGGACGTAGCGTAAAAAGAGTTAGTAGTTTATTTTATTACTACCTGTAAATTATTGCAGATTACTTTTATTTGCTTAATTGTTTACTAAATGTTTGAGGTGTGAAATAAACTGCAATGGAGTTTGAAAGCAAAATATGGGTGTGTGGTTGGAGGATGTGTAAAACAAAGGGGGCCTAACAAAAAAAGTTTGGGAACCACTGGGTTATACCATTGTGATTTGTATAAGGGACAAGAGACCATTCTTGAAATTTGGTTACAGTATTGTATCTTATGTAAGTGTTAATCCACTTGTAACGTTGGGTTGTGTTCAGTGGTTGAGAGGAGGTGGCAGAAACCTTAGCAGGATAGTAGGAAGAATACACAATCACACTGGTACTGGGAATTTCACCGCGTATCCTTTATTGCACATTCTCTTCATCCACTATACAAGGCCTGGTTGAATGGCTGCTGCTCGTCAAACATGACAGACAGTGTTCATACAACCTGTAACGTTGCAAAGGGTTTCTGGAGGGGTAAAACATATGAAGTCCGTCTCTCTCCATGTATTCGCGTGCAAGCCCATTGCTCCCATAAATCACAGAGAGGGCAGTGGCGCACACTAATGACATCATAAACCCTTGACTTATGTTACATTAAAGAGACACCACACCATTGTGACTATTACATACTGAGTGGAAAAGCTACTTCTAAATCAATTTCTGATAGTGTTCTTTGTAAAACCTTGTAAATTAAAGCTGAACAAAGAACCAGGAGGTCCAATTCAAAACTAATGTTATCCATCCACAGTCTGAACTCTTGTGATGACAGAGCCTTCTTAAAATAAATAAATAAATAAATACAGTGGGGCAAAAAAGTATTTAGTCAGCCACTGATTGTGCAAGTTCCCCCACCTAAAATGATGACAGAGGTCAGTAATTTGCACCAGAGGTACACTTCAACTGTGAGAGACAGAATGTGAAAAAAAAATCCATGAATCCACATGGTAGGATTTGTAAAGAATTTATTCGTAAATCAGGGTGGAAAATAAGTATTTGGTCAATAACAAAAATACAACTCAATACTTTGTAACATAACCTTTGTTGGCAATAACAGAGGTCAAACGTTTACTATAGGTCTTTACCAGGTTTGCACACACAGTAGCTGGTATTTTGGCCCATTCCTCCATGCAGATCTTCTCGAGAGCAGTGATGTTTTGGGGCTGTCACCGAGCAACACGGACTTTCAACTCCCGCCACAGATTTTCTATGGGGTTGAGGTCTGGAGACTGGCTAGGCCACTCCAGGACTTTCAAATGCTTCTTACGGAGCCACTCCTTTGTTGCCCGGGCGGTGTGTTTTGGATCATTGTCATGTTGGAAGACCCAGCCTCGTTTCATCTTCAAAGTTCTCACTGATGGAAGGAGGTTTTGGCTCAAAATCTCACGATACATGGCCCCATTCATTCTGTCCTTAACACGGATCAGTCGTCCTGTCCCCTTGGCAGAAAAACAGCCCCATAGCATGATGTTTCCACCCCCATGCTTCACAGTAGGTATGGTGTTCTTGGGATGCAACTCAGTATTCTTCTTCCTCCAAACACGACGAGTTGAGTTTATACCAAAAAGTTCTACTTTGGTTTCATCTGACCACATGACATTCTCCCAATCCTCTGCTGTATCATCCATGTGCTCTCTGGCAAACTTCAGACGGGCCTGGACATGCACTGGCTTCAGCAGCGGAACACGTCTGGCACTGCGGGATTTGATTCCCTGCCGTTGTAGTGTGTTACTGATGGTGACCTTTGTTACTTTGGTCCCAGCTCTCTGCAGGTCATTCACCAGGTCCCCCCGTGTGGTTCTGGGATCTTTGCTCACCGTTCTCATGATCATTTTGACCCCACGGGATGAGATCTTGCGTGGAGCCCCAGATCGAGGGAGATTATCAGTGGTCTTGTATGTCTTCCATTTTCTGATGATTGCTCCCACAGTTGATTTTTTCACACCAAGCTGCTTGCCTATTGTAGATTCACTCTTCCCAGTCTGGTGCAGGTCTACAATACTTTTCCTGGTGTCCTTCGAAAGCTCTTTGGTCTTGGCCATGGCGGAGTTTGGAGTCTGACTGTTTGAGGCTGTGGACAGGTGTCTTTTATACAGATGATGAGTTCAAACAGGTGCCATTCATACAGGTAACGAGTGGGGGACAGAAAAGCTTCTTACAGAAGACGTTACAGGTCTGTGAGAGCCAGAGATTTTCCTTGTTTGAGGTGACCAAATACTTATTTTCCACCCTAATTTACGAATAAATTCTTTACAAATCCTACCATGTGGATTCATGGATTCTTTTTTCACATTCTGTCTCTCACAGTTGAAGTGTACCTCTGGTGCAAATTACTGACCTCTGTCATCATTTTAGGTGGGGGAACTTGCACAATCGGTGGCTGACTAAATACTTTTTTGCCCCACTGTATATCCCCTCTCACCTCTGTGGGCGGTCTTTATCCTTCAAGCTCGGGTCCTCTAACCGGACCACAGTATCTTTGCTGTTCCTAGGAATGTCCAGAAGAGGGAGGAGAGCTCAGATCAGGGGCGGAGCGTGGGGGTGGCTTACTGGGCTTGAGCCCCGGTTGTTTTTTCAGAAGCCCGGGATCCTTTGGAGTGTAATTTTTTCATAGTTGCCTGACTGACAACTGTATAAAACAAAACCTACACACAATATTCGAAGCATATAGCGAACACTGTGGGAATTTATGACTGTGCGTAAATCTCCCCTAATACTGTATTGGTATGATCCAAGCTCAGACACTAAGCGACTGAGCGAGGGGGCGGGGCTAGCTGCTGCCTGTTGGAGAAGCACAGCCAGGCAGAGAGAGGAGAACTTAAGTTTGAGCAGGTACCAAAGCAAATCATTCGTACTGTACAAATAATGTAAATATGACGGTGTATCACAAAAGATTGATGTCAAACTGATCACTTAACCAATATTACGTTACTTGCTCTTCAAGTGAATCAACAAATGGCAAAATGAAAAGCCGAACAACAACAATGCTGTTTCTTTAGAGAGTCTTAGCTTACATGTGTTTATTTCATATTTTCAGTTCTTTCCCTCCATGGCTAAATAAATCGCTTTCAGTAATGCACTGATATACAAGAATGGACATAAGGAGCTTCTTTCAAAGAAAAAACTCTGGTAGATGTTATTTTATATATTATGCTATGAGGAACTTCAATACACAGCAGTATATTCACAGTTGAAACCAGATATTTACATACACTTTATGGAAAACACAAGAACATTTTTTTTACTGTACAACATCAGTTTAGAGTGAACTTGTTTTGTTTTGGATAAATAAATATTGAAATATCTTTTGAATCAGTTAAATGTCAGAATAATACGGTGGCCCTGAAGTGCAAATCACACCAACAAATTGCTAAACACAAAAACTAAATTGAGAAGCACAAAAACAATACTGAGAATCACAAAATCAAATTAAGAAGCACAAAAACAAAATTGAGAAGCACAAAAACAAAATTGAGAATCACAAAAACAAATTAAGAAGCACAATTACATTAAGAAAACCGGAAAGGGTAGGTACCAGTCGGCAACAGGAGACATCACTGATTGGATGTCCGATCTGTTCGTCTTTGGAACCGGAAGTTACTCTGCCTGTAGCGCATTTCGTTTGAAGAAGAACGGTGGAATTTTTAGTCCTATCTGTGGGAAAAAGCTGGTTGAGGAGTCACCGAACTTTTGCAGCGGCTGTGGCGAGAGGCTTTATCACGCATCTTGCATTGGAGACACTTCACTCCCATTGAGTAAGTTAATAAGCATAATAAAATGTTTGTTATATATTGATTCATTAGCCTAACGTTAGCTGTTTCCAGACCATAGCAGACCAGAGGGCTTTTCCACTAAGCGAGCTCAGAAAATCGAGGCTCATTTGAAAATGCACGCAGCTGTCAAAATGACTGCTCAAGACCTTTCTAATAGTGAAGGTTTGAGGGCAGTTCTAGTGTTAACAAGGGTGCCACGGACCAGACTTGTCCACAAGCATATTGCATAATGAATGAGCAGAAAGACTGCAGGTTAGCCTCGTTCCTGGAACCGAATTTGGGGCAATCGAGCCTGGATTTTCAGAGTGAGCCTGGCTTTTGGGATTAGCTTGCTTCGTGGAACAGTCCTCTGAGCATTTCCACAACTGAAACGATAATAAATTAGTTCATTTATTATGTTTGGTTAACTTTAGGAACTAACACTATTATGTGTCTATACATTAAAACTTACTGGTGTAGAATTGTATTGGTCAATAGTATCAGTTGCATTGTCATTCCTTGGTAGAAATTTTCTAGTGAGATTATTCAGTGTTGTCCTTATTTGCGTGTTGTGTGGACAATGGAATGTCACATGAATGAATGTCTTTAATGTGTGACATTGTAGTACATTTTTCCTTTGTTTCCCTTTAGCATCACAGACTACCTCAAACTGCCTGACTCCAACCTTCAGCACCTTCATAGAATACAGAAAAAAGAAAAATGAAGAGAGGCAAAAGTTTTCTGAAGGGAGGAAGGGCTTAAAGAAAAAGGAAAAAAGAAAGTTTCAGGTAGTTTGGCTAGCTCAGTCTGAAAACAAGTTGAGGTTAATTTTCTAATGACATTCTTTTGTTATTCCTTAGGGGAGTTGTGTAAAAAATGTTCAGTGTAGTAAAGCTATCCAGAATAAGAACAATTGTTTACGAGTAATTGTACATTTAGGTTGTCAGGAAGATCCCTCTTTTGCAGTTAATAAATATTCAAGTTTGAATAGATCTGCTTAGAGTCATATTAGTATCTACTTGGCCCATTGTTCATGTCTTTTTCCTTACAGATAAATGTCGGCTTGATGACCATTAAAAAGGGTGGTTTGAAGCCATACCGTGGAAAAACTATTTTCCTAACAACAGACCTTGACGCTACTGCCACAAGTCTGCTCAATCAAGCTGCTAAAAAAAATGAAGGACTTTAACAAAGATCTAAAAGATGGACCTTTCCTTCTTCTGTATCCGGATGGCACTGAGGTCATTACTGTCCCTGGAACACAAAGACCATTTACACTTGAGGCTTATAAGGCTGAAGTTGGCAAGCCTCATCAAAGAATCACTGTTTTCATCTGCTTGAAGAGTGACTTTGAAGATGGTAAGCTGCTAATGTTTGTTTGGATTTTGACACACATTCCCTTAGTTTCAACAACTGCTAATTTTGAAATTGTGAAATGATAACATTACGCATAAAGCACCCAAGTCAATAGCATACCTACATTAAAATGGTGAATGGCCTGTATTTGATATAGCACCTTCTAGGGTTCTACAACCCCCCCAAGACACTTCACAACAAAACCAGTCATTCACCCACACACATTCACACACTGCTGGTGATTAGCTACAATGTGGACACGACTGTCCTGGGACTCACTGACTGAAGAGAGAGGTAAGGAAATTAATTTTCTGTAATGTACTACAGTGTTTACTTTCTTCTTTCAGAGAAGGCAACAGCAGTGTGTCTGGAAGATTTGATGATGTTTGCCACAGGGCTGATGGCAGTTCCACCGGCAGGAATGACACCACCACCATGCATCCAGTTTTTAAGTGATTCGCCTTTTCCAGTTGCAAACACCTGTGCAAATACTCTGAAGCTACCCATCTGTGACTCATACAGCATCTTTAAGGCCAACATGGACTTTGGAATTCAAAATGCTCCAGGATTTGGATGTTCTTAAATCAGCAAGGTCATCAAGTTACAGTTACTGAGTTACCCTGTTAGGTTCAGCTGCCGTTGGCACACTACTTAATAGAATAGAATAGAATAGAATTCAACTTTATTGTCATTGCACATGCACAAGTACAGGGCAACGAAATGCAGTTTGCATCCATCCAGAAGTGCTTTAGTGATATAGATATATTACAATATATATTAGCAATAATATAGATATGTGAGTATATTACAGAAATGGGTCTATTATGGTATGTTATAATGTACATGGTATGAAGTATGTTGTGAATATTCTATAACTATAAGTATGTACAGGCTGTAGTGAGTACAAGCTATGTACAGGATATGAACAGGATATAAATATGAAAAACTATACAGAATATGAAATAAATAACTTTACAGAATCTGAGATATACAGCTATACAGAAATGGGAACTATGCAAGTTATAAACAGTTGTAGGATTAAAGATTATCGAATGTACAGAATGATTATTTACACAGAGCTATACAGTAGTGCAGTTAAGATAAGTAACAAGCAACTTCCATATTGTTAAACATTTAGTTGTTTTAGTTGTTTTTTCTGAATATTGTGTATGTTGGAAAAGTGACAGAAATGCTGGACACTATTTGCAAATGGTTTTATTAAAGAAAATTTTAAATGTTTCCTTGTGGTTAAATGTTAATATTTAAATCCATGCCAGTTGCTGTATATTATGAACAATATTATATTCAATTTAGCAAGAGGGAAAGGAAACACTACTAACATTAAAAAAATGAAGGAAAAACAGAAGGGCTGGAGCACTCAAGTAAGTCCAAAGGTTTTATTAGGTGCAAAAAAAGGAAAGAAACTAACGTTTCGACACCGTGTGTGTCTTCGTCAGAGTAACTCTGACAAATGTCATTACAAACTGAAGTTCAGTTGGTATCTAAAACCCAGCTATGTCCTTCAGGGCCAAATACAGTTCTGTGGCTGATTCCCAGTCTTGTGGCTGCTGCAGTGTGTTTTGTTGTACAGCCTGTTGTAAATATTCCTCAATGTTTGGATCACCACACAATCCAACCGGTAGCCTCTCCTCGGGAAACACATCCAGTTCCCTCTCCTCAACAGCAAATCCACAGTCTCTTGAACCATATCTGCAAAATGAAAATAGAACAGTGAAGGATTTTTTGCTGACAATATGGAACTATATAAATCAACGCATGCAGTGACATGTTATAAACTGCTCTATCATACTTATGTGTAAAATTATGAATATATATTAACCAACTTAAGCAATAACAACACCTTGCATTTAGTTTGATGCAAAAGGTTAATTCATTTTGTTAAGAACTCAAATACCTGTGAGGCAAGAGATAGAGTTTGTTTGGAATCCCCCCTGGACACGATGCAAGTCTGCTTGGCCGGATCCTGAGTTTGTTCCAGAGGTCTTTGCATTCATCCAGGTCTTTCTGTAGAACCCCTCTGAAGCAGAATCTCAGCAAGCATTGGTGTTCGTGGCTTCCATTTAAGTTTCCAGAGTCTCTTAGGTCTCCAAACAAGTCCATCCAAAACTGAGACCTGGGTATATAATTAATATTTAAGAATCAATTTAGCTTTGTTCTTGGTCATTTTATAGGGTTTGTTACATTTTGGTCCCATTTAAAACATGCCACAAATGGATGTCAAACAAAGTAATGCATATTAGTTTTCCATAAATATTTGTAGCGACCCTGCAGTAATGTTCTTGTTAAAAATGCTGTATTCTTTTCACTCTGTTCTGTGTGTTGATTGTGAGGAGTGGAGAGTTTGGTCTGAGTTTTTCATTTTGTATTGGCGTCGTTAAATCTAGGCAAGCATGCTCATTTCGGCACAACAGCTGACGGTGACCATTTTGAGTTCCTGCAATAAAGTGACGGCTGTTAACGTCTATCTCATCCAACTTTTCAACACGTCCAGCAGGACGCTACTCTATTTTCTTAAATGCATGAAAAAAAAAAACGATCTGATCAGCTTTCACTGTAGCAATCACCTACCAGACACAAATGTACCCACCTTCCTCTTCTGAAATAAGACCACCATGACTCGATGCGCTGATTCGATGATCTGTAACTGTGGCTTGATGATCCAGCATAATAGTCCGTGTGCGCGTGACGGAGGGTACACTGTATTGCTGCAATAGTCCCATTCTCAGTCCCGAAGTCTGTTCGTAATATCATTGGTATCACACCAAGACTCTTTACACAGTTTATATAATTGTGAGCTATAACAGCCGGGTTGTTGTTTGTTGCTCCACACACAAGCCACATCAGTCTTCTTGAAAAGCCATCTATACATCCTGACAGGGCCAAGCCAAAGGGTTTCAGTTTATCATAGCCATCTACATGCCATATGTAATTGGGCCCCATGGAGTGATACGTGCGTCTTGTGAACCTCCTTCGAGTTCTCAAAGCGATTCCTTGAGGATTTAGTTGTCTCAACAGCCTCATAACTACAGTGGGGCAAAAAAGTATTTAGTCAGCCACCGATTGTGCAAGTTCCCCCAGCTAAAATGATGACAGAGGTCAGTAATTTGCACCAGAGGTACACTTCAACTGTGAGAGACAGAATGTGAAAAAAAAATCCATGAATCCACATGGTAGGATTTGTAAAGAATTTATTCGTAAATCAGGGTGGAAAATAAGTATTTGGTCAATAACAAAATACAACTCAATACTTTGTAACATAACCTTTGTTGGCAATAACAGAGGTCAAACGTTTACTATAGGTCTTTACCAGGTTTGCACACACAGTAGCTGGTATTTTGGCCCATTCCTCCATGCAGATCTTCTCGAGAGCAGTGATGTTTTGGGGCTGTCACCGAGCAACACGGACTTTCAACTCCCGCCACAGATTTTCTATGGGGTTGAGGTCTGGAGACTGGCTAGGCCACTCCGGGACTTTCAAATGCTTCTTACGGAGCCACTCCTTTGTTGCCCGGGCGGTGTGTTTTGGATCATTGTCATGTTGGAAGACCCAGCCTCGTTTCATCTTCAAAGTTCTCACTGATGGAAGGAGGTTTTGGCTCAAAATCTCACGATACATGGCCCCATTCATTCTGTCCTTAACACGGATCAGTCGTCCTGTCCCCTTGGCAGAAAAACAGCCCCATAGCATGATGTTTCCACCCCCATGCTTCACAGTAGGTATGGTGTTCTTGGGATGCAACTCAGTATTCTCCTTCCTCCAAACACGACGAGTTGAGTTTATACCAAAAAGTTCTACTTTGGTTTCATCTGACCACATGACATTCTCCCAATCCTCTGCTGTATCATCCATGTGCTCTCTGGCAAACTTCAGACGGGCCTGGACATGCACTGGCTTCAGCAGCGGAACACGTCTGGCACTGCGGGATTTGATTCCCTGCCGTTGTAGTGTGTTACTGATGGTGACCTTTGTTACTTTGGTCCCAGCTCTCTGCAGGTCATTCACCAGGTCCCCCCGTGTGGTTCTGGGATCTTTGCTCACCGTTCTCATGATCATTTTGACCCCACGGGATGAGATCTTGCGTGGAGCCCCAGATCGAGGGAGATTATCAGTGGTCTTGTATGTCTTCCATTTTCTGATGATTGCTCCCACAGTTGATTTTTTCACACCAAGCTGCTTGCCTATTGTAGATTCACTCTTCCCAGTCTGGTGCAGGTCTACAATACTTTTCCTGGTGTCCTTCGAAAGCTCTTTGGTCTTGGCCATGGCGGAGTTTGGAGTCTGACTGTTTGAGGCTGTGGACAGGTGTCTTTTATACAGATGATGAGTTCAAACAGGTGCCATTCATACAGGTAACGAGTGGGGGACAGAAAAGCTTCTTACAGAAGACGTTACAGGTCTGTGAGAGCCAGAGATTTTCCTTGTTTGAGGTGACCAAATACTTATTTTCCACCCTGATTTACGAATAAATTCTTTACAAATCCTACCATGTGGATTCATGGATTTTTTTTTTTCACATTCTGTCTCTCACAGTTGAAGTGTACCTCTGGTGCAAATTACTGACCTCTGTCATCATTTTAAGTGGGGGAACTTGCACAATCGGTGGCTGACTAAATACTTTTTTGCCCCACTGTACATCACGCTTGAGACGCAGCTTGTGTTTTTTTTTGAGAACTTGCCACATGGTCCGATATCCAAACAATTGTCCTGGTCCTCGAAGCTCGGCCAAAATGGCACGCCTCACCTCAGGAAGTGGAGAATAGTTGCCTCGTCTGTACAGTCCAGATTCTTTAAAATGCGTTTTCAGTGTACGCATACTAATTGAAATGTCACGATTACACTTGAGCATATCCAGTATCACCTCGTATGTATGTCCTGAATCAAAATATTCTCGAATAGTGACAGCTATGTTTGGGTCACCGCTAATGTTCATGTTTGAAAAGAATGCGCTACAGGCAGAGTAACTTCCGGTTCCAAAGATGAACAGCGCGGACGTCCAATCAGTGATGTCTCCTGTTGCCGACTGGTACCTACCCTTTCCGTTTTCTTAATGTAATTGTGCTTCTCAATTTGTTTTTGTGATTCTTAATTTTGTTTTTGTGCTTCTTAATTTGATTTTGTGATTCTCAGTTTTGTTTTTGTGCTTCTCAATTTTGTTTTTGTGATTCTCCATTTTGTTGTTGTGTTTAGCAATTTGTTGGTGTGATTTGCACTTCAGGGCCACCGTAGAATAAAGAGAGACAGAGCTTCTGTTTTTTATCACTTTCATCAAATTTAGGAATACATGTACACTAAGTTTATTGTTAATTAATAAGAAACTCCAGACGATTCCATTCTGAGCTGAAGAAGCTTCTGATAGGTTCGTAGAGTCCATGTGAGTAAACTGGTGGCACAGCTGTGGGTGCATATAAGGCAAAACACAGAGCCTGTTTCTTTGACATGGGAACATCAAGAGATGTCAACCAAAACACCAGGAAAAGAACTGTGGAGCTCCATAAGTGTGGCTCAATTTTGAATACAATTTGGTGCCATTTACAATTAATACAGACAGTTTCTCACTTTACTCTTAAAGTTAACAAATGTGTTTTTATATTTATCAATCTAAAAAAATAAACATTTAGTCTGATTTGATGTTACAATTAAAAAAGTGTTTTTATCTGAAGAGTTTGTAAATATCTGGATTCCCCTGTATATTTGATGATTGTCAGCACAAAGAGAGAGAGAGGAACAGAGAGAGAGAGGGGGGGAGAGAGAGAGAGAGGAACAGAGAGAGAGAGGAACAGAGAGGGAGAGAGAGAGGAACAGAGAGAGAGGAACAGAGAGGGAGAGAGGAACAGAGAGGGAGAGGAACAGAGAGAGAGGGAGAGAGAGGAACAGAGAGAGAGAGAGAGGGAGAGAGAGGGAGAGGGAGAATGAGGACTGAACAGAGGTGGAACAAGAGCAGGTGAGACACACATGTTAGTCAAATGGTCGTTTGCCAAAAGTATCACCGTATCATAGGTCCTCATGTATCTCGTACCTAGTGTTTCTTTTTAGGTTTGTTATTTTTCAAATTCTATATTTATTAAGTTTTGCAGGCTTGTTTGCACAACAAGGCTAAATAATTATATAAACTTTCTCAATCTAAATATTGTACTTTGGTAGAATTAAAAAATAAGTGTAGTGCAGGTCTATGATGATTTTTAGTGCTACTATCATCTAGTTCTGATTCTGGTTCTGTCT
This sequence comes from Simochromis diagramma, assembly GCF_900408965.1. Taxonomy (NCBI): domain Eukaryota; kingdom Metazoa; phylum Chordata; class Actinopteri; order Cichliformes; family Cichlidae; genus Simochromis; species Simochromis diagramma. Next base: position 1,388,680 of record NW_024387372.1, read on the forward strand.
TGGTTAAGTCCCAAGTAGTCCTGATTTTGAACTGTTGTAGTCCTGTTTTAATTCAGGATCAGTTCTGGGTCTGGTTGAATTGGGGTTTAGTCCTCGTGTCTTGATACAGCCCTGCACATCACTGTAAAAGAGCAACTCTGCAGCAGAGACATTGAGCTGTTAGCCGTTAGCATGCGTCCGTACTACCTGCCCCGGGAGTTCTCGCATGTTATCGCGATAACAGCGTATGTCCCCCCCCTCGGCCAACGCGGATGCAGCCTGTGACTCTCTCCACTCTGTGGTCAGCAGACTGCAAACACAATCACCGAGAGCCCTTCTCATAATATCAGGGGACTTCAATCATGCCTCACTGGACTCCACACTGCCCACCTTCACCCAGTATGTGACCTGCCCAACCAGAGTCAATAAAACACTGGACTTACTGTATGCCAATGCAGAAGAGGCATACAGTTCATCACCTCTCCCTCCCCTGGGCAGATCTGATCACAACCTGGTGCACCTTGTCCCTGTGTATGAGCCCTTAGTGCGCAGGGAGCCACCAGCCACCCGCACAGTACAGAGATGGTCAGAGGAGAGCGAGGAGGCTCTTAAGGATTGTTTTGAGTCGACTGTGTGGGAGGTGATTTGTGATGACCATGGAGAGGACATCGACAGCCTTACTACATGCATTACTGACTATATAAACTTCTGTGTGGATAACACTGTACCTACCAGGACTGTACGGTGTTTCTCCAACAACAAACCTTGGATTACCCCAGAAATTAAAACCGTCCTCAAGCAGAAGAGGAGGGCCTTCAAATCCAGAGACAAAGAGGAGTTGAAAAGGGTGCAGAGAGAGCTGAGGGGACTGATAAGGAATGGGAAGGAGAGCTACAGGCAGAAGATGGAGAACCAGCTTCAACAAAACAACGTTGGTGAAGTCTGGAGAGGCCTCAGAACCATCTCGGGCCACAAACAGCAGAACTCTCTGCCTGGGAGGGATGTGAGATGGGCAAATGAACTGAATCATTTCTTCAACAGATTTGATTCAGCCATGAGGCAGTCTGCAACATCGGCTGCAGACTCACCCACCCCCACTGCTGCTGTTCCACCTCAGACACTTCACATCTCCTCTATTCACCCTGCTCACTCCCCCCCACCCCCAACTGCAGCATCCAATACACACTCAACACAAGGCTCCAGCCTGTCTCTCTCAACCACCCAGGTTAGGAGGGAACTGAGGAGGATTAATGGCAAGAAGGCAGCGGGTCCAGATGGCATCAGCTCGAGGGTCGTCAGGTCCTGCGCGGACCAACTGTGTGGGGTGATGGAGCACCTCTTCAACCTGAGCCTGAGGTTGGGAAGAGTCCCACAGCTCTGGAAAACCTCCTGTGTTGTACCAGTGCCAAAGACTTCACGCCCCAAGGACCTCAACAGCTACAGGCCGGTGGCTCTGACATCCCACCTGATGAAGACCCTGGAGCGGTTGGTCCTGGCTCAGCTTCGGCGCCTAATAAGCTCATCACTGGACCCACTTCAGTTTGCCTACCAGCCTGGCATTGGAGCGGATGATGCCGTCATTCACCTCCTACATCGTTCCCTCGCTCACCTGGAGACCGCTGGGAGCACTGTGAGAATCATGTTCTTTGATTTCTCCAGTGCCTTCAACACCATTCTTCCCTCGGTTCTAAAGGACAAGCTGGTGAACTCTGGAGTGGACCATCACCTCACTACCTGGATCCTGGACTACCTCACCGACCGACCACAGTATGTGAGGACTCAGGGCTGTGTGTCGGACAGGGTCGTCTGCAGTACGGGGGCCCCACAGGGAACGGTTCTGGCTCCGTTCCTCTTCACCATCTACACTGCAGACTTCTCCCACAATTCCACCCAGTGCTTCCTGCAGAAGTTCTCTGATGACTCTGCAATAGTCGGCCTCATCACTGATGGGGACGACAAGGAGTACAGAGGTCTGACTCAAGACTTTGTGGACTGGTGCCAGCTGAACTACCTCCAGATCAACGCCAGTAAAACCAAGGAACTGGTGGTAGACTTCCGCAGGCACAAGCATTCTCCACTGCAACCACTGAACATCCAAGGTATGGACATTGAGGCTGTGGACAGCTACAGGTACCTTGGTGTTCATCTGAACAATAGACTGGACTGGACTCATAACTCAGACGCCCTCTACAGGAAAGGGCAGAGCAGGCTGTACCTGCTGCGGAGACTCAGGTCGTTTGGAGTGGAGGGCCCACTCCTGAAGACCTTCTATGACTCTGTTGTGGCTTCTGCTATCTTTTATGGCGTGGTCTGCTGGGGCGGCAGCATCTCTGCTGGGGACAGGAAGAGACTGAACAGGCTGATCCGAAGGGCCAGCTCTGTTCTAGGATGCCCTCTGGACCCAGTGGAGGTGGTGAGTGACAGGAGAACGGCGGCTAAGCTGTCATCCCTGTTGGACAACATCTCCCACCCCATGCAGCAGACTGTGACAGCACTGAGCAGCTCCTTCAGTGGGAGACTGCGGCACCCACGGTGTGGGACGGAGAGATTTCGCAGGTCTTTCCTCCCCACTGCTGTCAGACTCCATAATAAAGACTTTAACTGATCAAGCACACACATCCATACATATGCAATAATACTAAGTGCAATAATCCTTTCTGTCATCGTTGTATTTTTTACTCAGTTGTATATAGTATTTGTATTTGTATTCTATTTTTATCTTATTGTATATTTATTTTATTTTATTCTACTGTATATAGTATTTTATTCTATTCTGTACAGTTGTGTACTGTATTTATTCTTATTGTATTCTAATTTTTGCCTCATAACTTTTGCACTGTCCACTCCTGCTGTGACAAAACAAATTTCCCACGTGTGGGACTAATAAAGGTTATCTTATCTTATCTTATCTTATCTTACTTTGTTTTGCCTTGCTGCTTAATTAAAAAACTAGTTTAAGGTGTCCTGCACATGTGATATATATTTTTCCTAGGGGTGCAACGATACACAAAATTCACGGTTCGGTTCGGTTCGATACTTTGGTGTCACGGTTCGATATTTTTTCGATACAAAATAAAATGTTCATGCCTTTTTAATTTGTCATTTATTAAAATTATAAATATATATTTTAACTCAAAAGTACAGTTTTTAAATTTAACCCTAACCCTTGTGCGTGTTTTTTATTTTGACAGCGAATGCGCACCTGCGGACCACTTATGTGCACCCCTGGTTATTTAGCGCATCATATCGCAGCCACAGAAATTATTTTGTCCATGAAACCATAAAGCTGCACTTTCTTTTTGCCTTATAGTAGTGATGGCCCGCTTGAAGCTGGCGCTCTGGAGCGTGTGTCGAAAAAAACAACACACTGGTTCAGAAGCACTGTGTCGAGGCTTGCTTTGTTTGGCAAAAGTCACGTGACCAGTGACGTCCAAAGCTTCATTACGCACGTAACTGCTTCGGTACCTGATTCAAACGGATATAAGGAAGCGAATCATCCACGGGATTCGTGGAGTGTGTTGATGGTGACAGATAGCGAAGAGGTGATCATTCCACTGACAGATATGGAGCCAGCGAGGAAGAGAGGACGTTCTGGCGTGTGGAAATATTTTGAGTTGACATTGCTCAATTCTTTTTATCTGCCGAAGTGAAAAACTTGAAATGTCCAAAATCATGTTTTCATAATGTAAATATCATTACAGCATATGACTTTAGGAACACTTCCATGTAAATTAAAGCTAATGAAGACTACAAAAATGTATTTGACACTATACGTACATTACATTGCTACAGTTTAGAAAATCATTTTGTTTATTGTTTTTAGGTGATAGTCTGCAGGACCCAGGAATACCTGCATATCTACCAACTTGCAGTGTAGTTCCTGCACTCCACAGCCTCTTCTGTTCCATGCAAGTGGATTTTCTCCAGGGCAGGAGAAACTATTTCTAAGAAAAGAAACAGACTCAGCCAGCGCACAGTAACACTAATCCTCTTTTCAAATGTAAATAACAAAAGGGCTACCTTACATAGATCATGTTTTTACTTTGCAAGTTCTTGATTAGAGGTGGGTTTTGACTATCGCTTTTCTGATTACAATCCATGCTAAATTGAATAAAGTGATATTGATTCATTAAAATCCCGTGTCGATTTGTAAATTAACGTTATCATGCCTGAAACGCCAGCATCTCAGGTTAAACCTCACAACATGTGGTCAAACACCATACAGCTAAAACAGTAACTGGGAGCAGGTTTACGGATTCTGCATACAAATGTAAACACAGAGCGCGGACCCGACGCGTCAGAATCAGATTTTGATGTGTCGTCGGGTCCGCGCTGTGTTTGCCTCTTTTTTTTCGCTGGCTTCTGCAGCTGCAGGTTTCATAACTCTGTTTACATCTCTAATTAAGTCTCACATGTGTCAGCTTTCTTTTAATAGATACGAAATTATGGATATATACTGTTAAATGATCAGAATTGTAATATTTCTGACTGAGGCAAAACTTTCCAGATTCCAATCAAATTGAATCGGATCCTGTATCGAATCAAAATGATTCTACAAATCAGTGACGATGCAGCCGTACTCAGCTTCCTAAGCATTTTCCCTTTCCAGTTCACAATCAATCCCACCCCTAGGTCAAAAATATGTATAGGACAATTGGCCTCATCTAATATTTTGTATGAACCTGTCCAGCTGTCCAGTGATTAAATGACAAGTAGATGGAGGCAGGACTTCACAGCAGGGGCATACTCCATAATGTGCTGTGCATTCTCATATTATATATATTGCTCACTTATTGTATTTACCAACATCAAGGAGTTATGAGCAGAGAAAGGCCACACCATAGTGCATGTTTAAATAGGGAAAGTTTATTGATCAAAATGTATTACGCAAATACGCATTACATTTTTTTCAGCCCCCCAATCGAGAAAACAAAACCAATTACATGTTCAAAGCAACGGAACGGTGGCCCAATATCAGAGAGAACTCCACTCTTGAGTGAGCAGTGATGATTGAGCAGTCCGTTTTATTTTGCAGATTCAAGCTGCTCTTCAAAAGTTTCACCACCAGATGTCACCGGAGAGGACTGTGTTGAAAAGCTTCGAGTAATGAACCGTTTTTCAATACAAGCTTCAGTGCTTCGGAAAGCTTCATTTGGCCATCACTGCCTTATAGTCTGATTTGTCATAACTTCTCCGTTTTGTGGTAAGCTTTTCTTTGGCTGTCACTTCTTCACCCTGACCTGTCTTATTTGGCTCAGCAGAACTAAAATATATATCGTGCTGCTTTTACACACGCACTCACATAAGCTCAGCGATTCTCTGCGCGATCAACCTCTCACATGTTTAAGCTTGCTGCGGGAGATTTCACTTGTCATGTTTGCATAGTAAGCTAACGATTAATAAGACGATGTCAGAGGAATTGGTGCACAAATTATCATCACTCACAGATCAGTGCTGTCGCTCTCTATACACAGTTCGCACAATTGCAAAGTGAAAGCAAAAAACAAGCGCAAATTCAAACGCGACTTCAATATGTCACATATTGACAGTGGCTCACTGATGCCAATGACATAATTACCCAGCTACATTTCTGAAAGAATGCAAAAGCATTGACATATATTTTCCTTCCTACAATAGCCCGATGGGCAGGGAAGAGATAGATTTTGGTAAACCGACTGAAAAAGTCGCTAGCCCCAGGACGTCGGGCTAGCGATTTTGCGAGCCCTGTATCTGATTGAGGAATCACTCATCTTTGGAAAAGAGAGTTTATTACAGAGAAATGGCTCTTTCCAAAATAAAAGCTATACTATCCGCTTCTTCTGGGCTATATTCTCAGCAGCATATTAAACATATCAGGTCCCCATAAGGAGAATCATGTGCTAACGGCTGTCTAAATGACTCGGGTAAAGTTTGTAGCATGCTTGTTGTTTTTGTCTTTGCACTAGGATGATGTAAATGTGCAGTCATATTCGTTGTGTTCCCACTAGTGCTTTCAGGTTGACCTCGTTAAAATGACCTTAACGCCACAACACGGCAAATCTCCGTTAACGAGCTACCGCCGATGGCCCCGTGCATGGGGCTAGACGGCCAACACGTTAACGAGCTAACTGCGCTAACACACTAGCTCCCACCCATGTAATTGAGCATTGCGTGGCACATCCAACATACTGTTTTACTTTAGTCCATGACGCGCTTACCTTCAGGGTCATACGTCACATGAAAACCAAAATAATTCCAAACGCCAGATCTGAATGAGGGTGGGGGAGGTTCAATTTGCCATGTTGCAAGGAGAGCTTAACTTCTGTCTGGCTAGCTTGCCCTGCGCTCTTCCTTCTGACTATGCTGTCTGTGTGGAGCGCTCAGTGGATCTGCGCTCGACAGTGCAGCCTAGGCGGAGTAGTCGAACGCAGATTCACTGAGCGCTCCACACAGACAGCATCGTCAGAAGGAAAGTTGATAAAATAAATTACAAATGTTGTATTGTTCGATACATATGCGTACCGAACCGAAAGCACTGTATCGAACGGTTCAATATCGATACGAATATCGTTGCACCCCTAATTTTTCCCTATATGAAGTCATTCTTTTTTGAACAAAACTCATTTCTGCCTGCCCCTATAAATATTAATCTTGTAATAAACCACCAGATGCCGGCGTGACCACAGTGCACACGTCTGATGTTGCTCACAGTGGTCCAAGGGACCGCTCATTGAGGGAACATTTCATTTTATTCAAGCTGAAGGACATTGATTTTGTTGGTAGGTAAGTGTTTTGTTTATTTTTAAGAACATTTTCTTTGTTGTTTTGGCTGTTTTTTTTTCCTACGATGGTTTGAACTAAGAGTGTTTAAACCAGAGAAAAGTGTGAAAATGTTCATGCCTGTCTGAGAAAAGTGTGTAAAGTGTTTAGTGAGGGGATTTCACCTCTCATGGGTTATTTTTGGAACGCAACTCCCGCAATAAACGAGGGACCACTGTATATATAAAATGTTATAAAAATATAAAATGATGTCACATACAGATACAGCCAGTTACAGTGGCTGCCTCATCCTTGACAGAAACAGATGGGCATAGTTATATCCCTCGACTGTCATGTGGACGATGCAAACATGAGTACAAACGCCCCTAACCAGTATTTAGGAAAACCGATGGTAATGTCATGTGTAGCCACCAGGCAGAGCAGTTTTCTAAACACCTCGATTGATAAATTTAGTGAGAGAACCATGAAACTCTGGCACAATGCTTAAAACTTCTGGTAATCCTCACCATTTATGCGTTCCAAATAAATTCATGGTCATAGCGGCAAGTATCATGTTGTGATTTTGTTACGTTCTAAGTCTAGGCGTGTCTTGAACGCAACAAAACATTGGCCCACCACACTCCACCCAAAACAAGAACCCAAACAATAGTATCTTTTAAAATGCTAAGCAGCCATTTATTTGTTTCAGCAGTGAGCAGTGCCAAAAATAACAAACAAAACTCCCTAATGGTCCCTATGCTTTCTTACCCAAACTGAAAACCAAACAAAAGACAATTCCCTTACCTAACTCGCTACATGAAAAACAGGAGAAAACTTAATCAACAAAAATGGCTTCTCACGCCTACCTGGCTGCTGCAGTGAACAATATATACAAGGTGGAAAAAATACTCAATTACTACTTTACAAATCTATTTACAGCTATTTACAAAAACTACGATACCAACACCACAATGATCACAACCCATGACAAACTGAAACACAGGGCTTAAATACATAGAGGGAGCAATCAGGGAATGGACAACAGGAGGGAAACACAGCTGGGGCAAATCAGAACTGACGAGACAAGGAAGCGTAAACTGAACACACGGAGATAAGACAGACCTTCAAAGTAAAACAGGAAACACATAACAGTCACGCCTAACACAAAACACTGACAACATTGGATCGTAACAGATTGTTTAATCAAAGCATCATTATCATCATATGACCCAACAAACCTGGATGTAGGGAATAAACTACACAAAATGTATGAGAAACTACAGGAACACTCTGAATCCTGACGATGGATAAATCGCCTGCTGTGAACCACCTGTATCTCTCTTTCCACACTCTCTGATAAATTGCAAAAAAACCCCAAAACAAAACCTTTTACAGCAGAGTGCAGACTGTCATTAGCGTCACAGCAGATTCTTTTGTCACACATTAGGTGACCATTCGAACAGCTCTCTGACCCATCCGCCAAGGCCAACAACTTCCAAAATCCGGCCCAAATATTCTCTCTATCCCATTGCTGGGATTTTAACACATGGAAAGAGTATTCTATGAATCACTGACAGAAAGTATTTACTGAACTTCTTTGTATTTTCTCAAAGTTTATTACGAAGTTATTCAAAGTTACTACAAGCAGGAACCAGCCTTCTCTGATTTTTAGATTATTGTTTAAATCCCATCTTTACAAGTAGGCGACACAGAGTATGTCATTAAAACTGTTGTTAATTCAGGAGGAGGCATTTTTCACCGGGAGCAGACATGGCGATCCTGAAGACTGTTCCAGAAATGATCAATTTATGTTTTTAATATTTGTTCAACTCTCTTTAAAACCCCAGTTTTGAGTGTCTAAAATATAAATAAAAGTATTTTAACTTCTGACCTGTTTATTTTTATTCAGTAAGACAGGTAAGTTGTGCATGTATGGACAATATTTTAAGAGTGATGAAGTTTGAGTTTCAGTTATGTAGTGACTGTTGGTGCTTATTAAACACTATGAAACAGATCAGATGTAAACAGGAAATTTGCCAAAGTTCTTTACTCTTTTGTGTGTAATTGTTTTAATATCATGTGTAATTTCCATTGCGGATATTAATCACGGGTAAATTAAGGGGGGATGGCAGTAAAACCTGGACCTGAGCTCAGCTGTGATGTCATCAAGTACACTACTGTCCCAGTTGTACAGGGTGGGCCATTTATATGGATACACCGTAATAACATGGGAATGGTTGGTGATATTAAAGTCCTGTTTGTGGCACATTAGTATATGTGAGGGGCAAACTCCTCAAGATGGGTGGTGACCATGGTGGCCATTTAGAAGTCGGCCATCTTGGTTATTTGTTATTTGTTTGTTATTTACAAGTTTCTCTTTGTTCACAGCCATTGACATGTCGAAGAGGTTAACACGTGAGGAGCGGATCGAAATTGTGTTGATATCTGGTGAACGCAGTAACCGGGTCATTGCAGCAGATTTCAATGCAAGACACCCTACGAGACCACCCATCTCCCATGCTACAGTTAGCAAACTGCTTGCTAAGTTTGGTGAAACTGGTTCAGTGTTGGATTTGCCAAAATGTGGACGCAAGAAAACTGTCACTAATGAAGAAACATCCTAGCTCCTTTCAGCAAGAGCCCACAGCGTAGCACTCGCCGCATGTCACTGGAGAGTGGCATTAGTCGAACAGCCCTTCGGTGGATATTAGCTACTCACAAATGACACCCTTACAAACTCCAGCTACTGCAGCATCTCAACGAGGATGACCCAGATCGGCGCACAGAATTTGCAGAATGGGCAAAACAAAAACTGGAAAAGGACCCTCAGTTCACGCAGAAGATTTTCACTTTTTCTATTCACTTTTATGTGAATGGTGACGTTAACAAACAAAACCACCGCTATTGGTCTGACACTAACCCACATTGGATGGATCCCTCCAAGACTGTTGGAACAACAAAAGTGATGGTTTGGTGTGGTATATGGGGCACAACGATAGTGGGTCCATTCTTCATCAGTGGAAACCTCAAGGCCCCTGGATATTTGAAATTGCTACATGATGATGTGTTTCCCTCTTTATGCACTGAAGCTGGCACGTTCCCTGAGTTTTTAAAGCAAGATGGTGCACCACCACATTATGGGTGCCAGGTCCAAGCATTCCTTTTTTTTTTTCTTTTTCTTTTTTTTTTTCTTTTTTTTTTGCCTGTCCCGTTTGGCTCTTTTGCCATCAGAATTATTGTCTAAAGGCGAAGAAAGATGCCCAACGTATTTACTTTACCAAATTGACCACCCCAGCCTTGCCATAATTGTCCATTTGATTCACCTTTTATTGTGACTGGGGGAAAGAAGGGGAGAAAGAAAGAGGGAAAGAGAAACAGCTGAGAAGAGGGACGGGGGAGAAGGGCAAAAAACAAAAACCAACAGAATGGGCAGGAAAAAAAAGTGCATAAATCGATCACCTGGATCACCTGTTGAGAAAGAAAAAAGAAAACAAGCAGAAGAGAACAAGAGTAATAGAATAAACAACATCACAATGATATATGGGAATATGACAGTAAATACTAAATATTAAACATTATTGTGCAGCACATAAGATCAACAGAACACAGTGTGCTTTGAGGTAGGAGCCAAAAAGGGTGTAGTTTGTGGGTGTGATCACCCGTGTGTACACCTGTGAGCATGGACGCACTTGTTTTTTGTTTTTTTTTAAAAAGGTTCCTTCATGTAATGATCTGCTAGAGGGTGTGGGGGGGCCACAGCCCCGTCCTCCAGGGCATGAAGCAGGTATGGAGGAGATCAAAACTCCAGACATCCAGAGGCCCCCAGAACACAAGAGACCAAGGAAGACCAACAGAGGGGCAGCCGCGCCACTGTCCCAGAAAGAGCTGAGGAGAGTCCCAGATGAGGGCTCACTCAGCAGCCACGGAGCAGAAGCCAGGGGGGGTTGCAGTGACGTGCCCGTGAGCCCCGCCAGCAGCCAGCTGTGCCCGAGTGACCGAGCCCCAGGCCGAGAGGCCGGGGGCACCCCACCTCCGAAGTGGCCCGAGCGAGCCCCAGGCTCCAGGCCCCGATAAGCGGCCGCCAAGGAGTGAGCCGGTGTGTACCTGGACGCCCATACCCGGACACAAAGAACCACCATCTGACCCCTTTAGACTTTTATCTTTGGGGTCATCTGAAGGCAATTGTCTATGGTGTGAAGATACGAGATGTGCAGCACCTGAAACTACGGATACTGGATGTCTGTGCTGGCATTTCTCCTGCGGTGTTGCTATCAGTGTGTGAAGAGTGGGAGAAGAGGGTTGCATTGACAATCCAACACAATGGGCAGCACATTGAACACATTTTATAAGTGGTCAGAAACTTGTAAATAACTCATGAAAGAATAAAGTTACATTGAAACCAAGCACACCATTGTTTTTCTTGTGACATTACCAATAAGTTTGATGTGTCACATGGCCCTCTTCCTATTGAAAAAACAAAAGTTGTATCCAAGATGGCCGACTTCTAAATGGCCACCATGGTCACCACCCATCTTGAGGAGTTTGCCCCCTCACATATACTAATGTGCCACAAACAGGACTTTAATATCACCAACCATTCTCATGTTATTACGGTGTATCCATATAAATGGCCCACCCTGTAGATGTGGCAGGAAATGACACATAAACTCAGATAATTCACAAAGTAGAGAAACAGAAGAACAATCATCACTCAACCCTTTGTTCTGTTTGCACAAATGGTCAAACTAAAAAGCTTCTTACTTTTACAGTGAAAAGAAGATTTAAGAGATATGAAGCAAATGGGACTAGAAAACAATATATCTAACATTATATTGAATAACTTTTCTATATAACACATGAATTATAAAGTCAGACAGTATACCTCTGTATTTTCATTTGACAAAAATCTTTTACATGATTCCTTTAATCCTGAATGATGGATGGAGCTGTAGTCATAGTAATCACACAAAATTATGTTTTCTTTAATTATATTGCCCCATGTCTCAACAACACACAGTCTATGGTAGTTAAATGAATTACTATAAAAATGTCTCAAAAAATGTTAAAATGTTAAAAATACAATTCAAGCAGTGACAAAACTGACTGATGGTCGCACCACTAGCACTGGTTCACCTCATCTTCCACCCTGCAAGAGGTTATCTGGGTTACACGGGTATCTGTGGATCAAGCTTGTTGCAGCGAATTTTGCAAATGCTCAATTTGACTGATCTGCAAGAAAGTTTAGGTGGTTTTATGTGTTTAAATAACATCCACATTAATGTAATAACTCAAAGTTTTCCAGGAAAAATGTCATTAATACAACATTTTTCAGTTTACATGTGATTTTATTGTGGCTTATGAGAACACAGCTCTTTAAAATCCTTCTAACATTTTTTTTTCTCGGTTTGTGCACAATAGCCCACACAGAGTGATGCTCTGTGCCCTGCTGGTTGGCAGGTCTTGCACTACAGAGTCAACAAATGGCAGGAGCATCACATTGTTAGTTTTATTAACTTGCAGCTAAAAATGGGAAATCTGTGTATAAATAATTTTTTCTCATTTGTTACTGCACCAACATGCTCAGTCTGCCGTCAGCTGTGAGCTGAATGAAAACAAGCTCAAAGCCATCAACGCGCTCAACTGTAATCCTTCCCCAGTATACTCACAAAGACAACAAATGGAATATAATATTTAATCTAACATGGCACAGTGCAGCAGTAAATAGAACCTGGATAAAAGGAGACAAAGTATACGTTGAAAAGGCTTAGAGTTGAAATTTTCTTGTGCTACACAGAGTCCCAAGCAGTAACAAACGTGAAAATTTGTAGAAAAGAATGAAAAATAAAACTAGAAACCTTGAAATGTTTCACAATGTTTATTTGCTTCTAGGAATCTCAAACATATACTATTTTTAAGGTGAAACACTAAAAATATGGGTAAACAAGTAACACTTATTGCCAAAAGCATTCCCTCGACATGCATATTAACTTGAGTGACATCCATTGTTGGCCCACCCTCTGTAGCTTTAACAGCTTCAGCTCTTCTGAATTGAATTGAATTCAATTCAATTCAATTTTATTTATATAGCGCCAAATCACAACATAAGTCGCCTCAAGGCGCTTCATAGATACAGAGAAAAAAACCCAACAATCATATGACCCCCTATGAGCAAGCACTTTGGCAACAGTGGGAAGGAAAAACTCCCTTTTAACAGGAAGAAACCTCCGGCAGAACCAGGCTCAGGGAGGGGCGGCCATCTGCTGCGACCGGTTGGGGTGAGAGAAGGTGAATTAAATTGAAAGACTGTATTGTCATTATACACAGTATAATTAGATTTAAAACAGCTCTATAAAGGTGCACATGTGCTTAGCACATTATAAAACAATTATTATACAATTATACAATAATATAAATAGATAATATAAATACACAGTAGCGGGTGACAGAGACAGACAGCCAGAGAATGATGACACAGTCGGTCAGTTCGGATATTTCAGTGCAAATTACTTTTGTTGGGTAATTTAGGTTGAGTATGGTGATACCTTTGGGGAAGAAGCTATCTCTGAACTGCCGTCTCTTTCAAGAGAGATCTGGGCTTCCCATAAGGTTTAGAAGTGTGTTTTTTTTTTTAGCAATTTTCTTTACCGTTCTTCTGGAAACAATGTGTGATAATCACCCCTCTCCAAACTTCACATTTACCACATTGTAGTCAGACAAGTACTGTTTTCCTGGCAACCACCAAACCATATTCCTCCTAACGACTGCCAGATGGAGGCGGTTTGTGGTTCGATCCCTGGCTGCGCCAATCTTGCCTTGGGCAAGACACTAACCCGAAGCTGCTCTCCAATGCATCTATCCGAGTGTCAATGTTAGATAGAAAGCACTTAAGTTTGGAAAAAAAGAATTGTATGTATGGGTGTAAATGGGTGAATGAGGTATGTACAAAGCACTTTGGATGGTCAGGTAGAGTAAAAAATCACTAAATGAGAACAATTCACCATTTACATGAGCCCAACCTCTTGTGGGCCTACTAAGCACCAGAAATGCAATGTGTGTCTGGTGACGGTCAAGAGAGCGGGCCCCTGCAGTCCAATCCCTGCTTGCTGTGGGCCTTGGTCAGACTGGGTGTTCTCCCACCGCCTCACTGCCTGTACCTTCAGGTTTTTCCCAGTAGATCAAAGGCTTGCTTCACACTCCCTTCAGGTTGAGCAACAGCTACTCATTGTCATTGCATGAGTAATGATGCTGGTAAGTGTAGCAGTAGTAGCTGGTAAGTGACAGTTCAGAGTACTCAGCTTTCATAGAGTCAGTGGCTGCAGAGAGTGCCCCAACTGACAGTTTCATTGAGCCACTGCAAGACTTTAACACTCACAGTTAAACAATTTCTTGGCGGCAGGTACCCTGGGGTGCATAGGGTGTTCACCCTGAGTTCCTTAAGGCCCTGGATTTTATGGTTTTTATGGCTGCAACATTGCATGGAGCTCTGGGGCAAAGCCCTGGATAGCCAGATTGGGTTGGCATCTTTAAGTGGGTGTACTCCAATTACAGGGTGATCACACTACTCAGCCTCCCCAGGAAGTTCTATGCTAGGGTACAGAAGGAGAGAGTCCGTGTGTTAGTTGGACGTTGGATTCAGGAGAATCAATGTGGTTATCACCCTGGTCAGGAGGATATTTGATTGTGCATATTTGACTGTGGAACCTGTTCCAGCAGACTGCATGTTTTTTGTTTACTTGTATATTCCAATGTGGCAGTTCAGGAGAATGGGGTATCTGGCTCATAGTTTCGAGCCATTCAGTTCCTGTACAACTACAATGAGAGTTTGGCCCACATATCCAGGGCTGCTCTCTGTAAAACATTCTGTTCAGGTGAATTTCTAGGTGAAGCCAAGTCATGGCAGGAAGGTTTCCAGTTTGACTGTCTCAAGATCTTATCTCTGCTTTTTGTGGATGATGTACTCTGTTGGATTCATCTGTTGGTAGCCTCCAGCTCGCACTGGAGTGGTTTACAGCCAGTTTAGGATTCTCAGGGTGTACTTTCCACCCCGTTCCAGTTTTTGGACAGAGTAGGAAAAGTTCAGTAATAGTAGTACTTCAGAGCCACTACTCGTACACACTGAAAGAAGCCAGGCATTTAGGACCACACTGCAAAAACCCACCTCCTTAATACTAGATAAATACACTTATTTTTGGTGAAGATTTGTTTTTTTTCTTAATAAGATATCTTGAAATAAGAACAATATCTAGATTTAAATTAAGCTAAAAATAAGTCTTTTACACTTATTCCAGGCAACAAATTAAACAATTGAAACTTAAAATAAGCTTTAACCACTTATTCTAGGCAACAAATAGAAAGTTAAATCTTAAAATAAACCTTAAACACTTATTCCAGGCAACCAATCACAGCAATTGAAACTTAAAATACATTTTAACCACTTGTTCTAAGCAAAATGTTGAAGAAATTAAATCTGAAAACAGGCATAAAACACTTATTCTAAGGAACAAATCAAGGCAAATAATCTAAAAACTAGTACATTAAATTATTTTAAAGATACACTGCAAAAATTACCCATCTTAAAATAAGTTAAAAAATAATAGATTGTAGTCTAAATCTTAAATTTAGAATAGAATAGAATAGAATTCAACTTTATTGTCATTGCACATGCACAGGTACAGGGCAACGAAATGCAGTTTGCATCCATCCAGAAGTGCTTTAGTGATATAGATATATTACAATATATATTAGCAATAATATAGATATGTGAGTATATTACAGAAATGGGTCTATTATGGCATGTTATAATGTACACGGTATGAAGTATGTTGTGAATATTCTATAACTATAAGTATGTACAGGCTGTAGTGAGTACAAGCTATGTACAGGCTATGAACAGGATATAAATATGAAAAACTATACAGAATATGAAATAAATAACTTTACAGAATCTGAGATATACAGCTATACAGAAATGGGAACTATGCCAGTTGTAAACAGTTGTAGGATTAAAGATTATCGAATGTACAGAATGATTATTTACACAGAGCTATACAGTAGTGCAGTTAAGATAAATGAGGGTGTAGATAGTTTCTACAGAGGCTATATAAAGTGCTGGTGGTTGTGAGTGGTGGTTCAGTCCATGTTATTATTGTGTGTTTGAGGGTACAGTTGTCCATTGTGGGTGTGTGTATGTTCAGTCCATGAGTTTAACGTGGGTCAGATGTCAGGAGGCAGAGTTCAGGAGTCTGACAGCTGTGGGGAAGAAGACCACTAATACCACCGGTACCTGGTGGTCTTAGTCCGGATGCTCCTGTGGCGCCTCCCAGAGGGCAGGAGGGTGAAGAGTCCATGTGATGGGTGACTGGGGTCTTTGATGATTTTCCCAGCCCTTTTCAGACACCGCTTCCTGTAGATGTCTTTTATGGCAGGAAGTGGTGCTCCGGCAATGCGCTGGGCAGTTTTCACGACCCTCTGCAACGCCTTCCGGTCCGAGGCAGAGCAGTTCCCGTACCAGACTGTTATACAGTTGGTCAGGATGCTCTCGATGGTGCAACGATAGAAGTTCACCAGGATGTGAAATAATTTCACTAAATAAATATTTAGTGAAATAATCTGCCAGTGCAGTAAGATAATTACACTTGATAAGAATTCTCAAAATAAGAAAAATATCTAGGCTTTGGACAAGTAAGAGATATCTTAAAACAAGTTGTGAATTAGCTATTGCAAGAACTCTGTTAAGTCAAAAAAGTCAGGCAAAGTATACTGTGTACATGACCTTTATTGGAAACAAACTCTCCAAACAGTAACAAATATTTCAGTCAATCATAGTACACAAAAATTTAAAGACACATTGTACAGTATGTTGGATTACATCAGGAAAGAATCAACTCAGAACAACATCTCTGGGTGGAGCTGGATTACACCTCGGATCAGTTGGCTGCGGTCGTGAGGTCTCAGAATCTGCTATGTGAGCAAAAGGAGTGACAAGACCACAGAATCGACGGCTAATAACATCACGGAGAAGCTCGCAGCTATTAACGGGAGACTGTGTGTCGGAGTGTTGAAACACAGCTTGAAATTCTCAATTACCATCATAACCCGGCTACCCCTTCGGCGCCAGCTCAAGGCTGGAGCCGAACAAAAACTCCCTGATAACGACTGTGTTGAGTCTGTTCCTTCCCATTCCCTACAAGGCCACCTGGGTTGGCTGGAAGACTGTTTACTTAGCCTGGCAGGGCGAAGGACACTGTCTCAGCTGAACTATGGACACGCACACACATACATATACTGATACTGATAAGCACTGACGCATCACCCTCCCTACCCTGGATCCAACGGCACCTCCAACGCTTACCTCCCCCATGATGTGGACATCGGGTCAGCTGGAGGCGCAGTCGAAGATTGCAGCGGTCCCAGATCAGATGTACACACTGGAACTCTTTCCCATGTTGCTTGTCTGTGTTTATTGTGTTATGGTGTGTTGATATCTGTGCATTCCTGTATTATCCTTTTGTGTTGCACATTTCGATGTTTTTTTCCTCGCTACCTAGCCTGACCTGTCTCCCCAATGTGATGTTTGTATTGTATGTACGGTCGGCAAGGTCTGTCATCTCGGTTGTGGGCAAAAGACCTGCAACTGACAAATAAAGGCTATCTCATCATCTCATCTCATGTAAGACGACAGTTTGACTGGTGCTGGAGCTGTAGGCTTAAGTTATCCTTAAGGGAATTCGAAAACAGCGTTGTAAAGTTACGAGCCCGATTGTGAGATTAGTCTCAAACCAGTATCGGTCCTCCCAAGTTGCACACACAAACACACCAAGCACAGTGCAGACAGAGAGCGCGAGGCTTAAGAAGGAAAAAAAAAACACTGCAGCTTTTTATTTTCCATGGGTGGGACACCCAAAACGGACTTTTGCAAAGGCAGATATCAACTGTAGCTCTTTTGTCGTATAGCTATGTTAAGTATATTGAACACGAAACTAAATTTACCCAACTAGCACCATTAATAACTTTAAACTCTCACTGCATACTAACAATTCAGCAAACTGTATGAAGTAAGCTAACTAGCTGGCTGGCAGTTTTGGCTAACTACCCATTAGTAGTCGACTGATAATACTGCCTCGGTAAAACTTAATATTTGACCACGACTGATGTTACTACAGTAAGTCAAAGCTAAAAGAACCCGAAATGTTTGTAAGCAAAAGTTAATTACCTCAACAGAATCCAGTGCGAGCCTGCTCCCTCTTGTCCTTGATTCAAACAGTGAGATAATGGACAGAGCCACTTGAGGGCAGCCAGGGGGGAGGTAGTGTTACACATTTTCGTCTGTGTAAAGCTTGTAAAACGTGAACATAACATGCATAATGAACTGGCATTAGAAAAACAAATTTTAACAAATAACCCATCAATTACTATGACTGTGGTTGTCGTCTTTACAATCACATTACTACACAACTTAAATGCAGACTTGGTATAAATCACCCCTTCAAACTTGGTATTGACCTCTACTAACCGCCTGCCTGCCAAGAACTTCTTTCAGGTCTTTTTCCCAAACAAGATGGTGTGTTGGAGGTGTGGGATTTGTTTTGTTTTGTTGCCTTAACATTAAAGTCTCTTTTGAGCCATATTAATACGATTCATAGCTGTAGTCCAGACTTTCGTGTGATATGTGGGATTGATGGTTGTACAGAGGAATACAGGAACCTAGGAACCTAACCTAGGGCTAATACATTATTCTAACTTTTTAATATGAACTAGACTATGGAACATCAAAGTGTTAAAAGTGTGTCATTTAATTTTTATTTTACATTATGTATTTTTATAATATTTTATTAAATATGTATTTCACTACGATATATATATATATATGTGTTTTGTAATAATAGAAACATTTTTAGACACTTTAATTTTAAACAGCTGTTTAAGCAGCAGCCAATGAGCGTTTAGGTCCCACCCAATGACCCTGATTGCCTGACTAAGAAATTCAGTTGTTAAATGACCTGAAATAAATACACCATTATGAAAAACCCCATTATGAAACAAAAACAGACTTCGGGGAAAAGACATTTTGGAATATAAACTGACTGAATTTAATAAAATGTCTCAAAGAATGTTCTATAATTCATAAATTTTTTTTACTGCTACTCAAACTCAAACAATCCTCTGGACAAATGCTTATATTGATCAAGATTTTGCCATTCTTATTGGACAGTGTTGTAGAGAAAAATCCCTTTATCCAGATTATTTTGGATTTAATTGAAATTGTTAAAATACTTTTTGCCCCAGTTGTGTCTTTACAAACTGTGTCCAAACTAAAAAAAAAATGATGGAAGATCATCTTAATCAATTCAGGCAACTGTTCCCAGATAACAATGTAATCCCAAAGCAACATTATATGCTGCATCTTCCCTCTCAGATTATTGCCCAGGGACCTGTAATACGTCATATGTGCATGAGATTCGAGTCTAAACACAGTTTTTTTAAACAATGGTCAGCCAAATTAAACTTTAAGAATCTGTGCAAGTTTCTTGTAAACCACAATCAGCTGCTGGAGTGTTGTCAAAGTGAAGCAGGAACTGAGCATCCGATATTCGTAAATGAGAAAGAACTAGGTCCTGTATCAGAGGTTGCTAATATGGAGCATTTGCAATCAAAGGTTGTAGATTTTTTGGGGATTGAAGATGCTACACATCATGCCGGTAGAGTAAAGTGGCTTATTTTACATGGTAACAAATACATCTGTGACAGGTCTCTTATACTCATTTCAGCAAATGGTTTAAACCCTATCAAAAACCTGAAATAAATACCTTCCAATGATTGACTTTCATATTTCAAGGAAAAAGGTGAATGTTTCTTATTTTGAGATAATTTTTTGTTTTACACTCTATCTAAAAGCTATTTTTTTTTCTTTAAATAAATGTAAAATGGTTCATTTTTAGATATACATACTAAATAAGAAAAAAAGTAATATATACTTGAAACAAGTCTAATCATCTAACACATGAAACTGGAAACTAGCTTGTAATGTTCAAAGAAAGATGGACAAGATAATCTGGCTAAATTTAAGACAATAAATCTTGTTAAGCTACAAGGAATTTGCAGTGCACAATCATGTAAAAACATCAACATGTACATTTTACAGTAGACATCATTTTATTTTCATAATCCTGACTTGTGACTTATGTTGACTCATCCTCTCGTCCCCTAACTCACAATATGAAGCTTGTTCCCATGGCAATGTTTAGTGCTGTTTAATAGCTGTATTTAGCAGCCTTGGAAAGGGAAATGTTGTCTGTTAAAATATGGAGTATTGGACATTTCAGTTTTCATAAGTGTTCAGTAACTCACACCCACGGATTCACTCACTTTAAAGTTAAACATTTTCACCTTACAATTTTAATATGCGATAAATGTATATTGAATGATTGTGTTCGATTTATTTTGTAACTGTACGATTTTCTCCACTCACTTTAATATAATACTTTAATAATTTGCTTTAATATAGAAATATTTCTTCTTAAAAAGACTTGGCTGTCTGGAGGACAGTATTATTTATTATTTACCCTCCATAGTTACAAAAATCAGTTACAAAATGATTCACCCAAAGACTACAAAGCAGGTGCAGCATTTTATATACTATATTGCACCTGCTTTGTCTTTTTGACAATTGGACTGTTATACTACAAACAGCTTAGTAAACTATGCTATTTGTGTTTGACCAATATGACCTGGTTAAAGTTGCTGGTCAGATTTCAGGGAGGTTTCAGGCCCAGACAGGTGCAGAGGAAGGCGACCTCTGTCATGTTATGTTCAGACCATCCTCTATTTAATGATTTTCATCTCCTTCCCTCCGGTCGTTGCTTTAAAGTATATAAAATATATACTGTGTGTGTGTGTGTGTTTGTTTGTTTTTGTGACATACTGAAGATCAATTTCCCATTGGGGACAATAAAGTTACCATTGAATCATTGAATGCTTTAGAAAATTACTACATGAAGCTGCTTCAGTTATTCATCTGGAAAATCTGCAGTCTAATAGTTTACATTTCACGAACATTTGTTTGTGCACGATTGTGGTGTCAGTTTTACGATTTAGGATATACTTTTTTTTCCTTTTGGCATTTAAAATGATTCCTGAAATATATTTTAAAAATGTATAAATGTTTTCAGCTCTTTCAGTGGCATTTTGAGCTTTCAGTAAGACATAAAAAATGTTGCATAACTATCCATTATGTGTTTTTATGTAGCAAGACATTTTTTAGCCAATATATAATTTTACATTTTTACTTTCACTCTTCCCTTTTCTGCCTCCTCTTTTCCTTTGATGGATTTCAACACTTCCTCTACATGATGCTGATTTTATATGAGAAATATAAACTTTCACTGTGGAAGTGAGGGTTACATGGAACCAGAATAGACAGTGGAGTGTTTTTAAAACAATTACAATCAATGAAATTAACACTTCATTGATTGTAACAAGCTAAAGGAAATACCTTATTTACTTCGACCTTAGAGGGTTTTTTTCTAATTTATAATTTCTGTAATTTAACTAAAGCTGAGTATTTTTGGTTGTCTATTTCACTTTATTTTATTTTGATGTTGTTGGGAAAGCAAAATTCTAATTTTCTAATCTAATCTTGATTACCTACATGAAGCATTTAACTGCTATGTACACTAAATCTAAAAATCTTGCAAGAGCTTCACAACAATCTAATAATCTGAAGTAAAGTAAACCTCACAGCAGCACACCACCAGTCTTATAGTTATTAACACCCTCAGAATATGGGCTCAATTTTGAAAGAACTTTGGGTTTGAAAATCTTCTTCATTTAACCCTTATACACAATAATCACCTTTTCCTTCCCACCAGATTAGACTCTGAATTTGCTCTTTGGCAGAGACGAGGCCTCCATAACCTTTCAGACATGTACATAGACGGTGTCTTGGCAAGTTTTCAGGATTTGTCACACAAACTTGACCTCCCTCGTTCAGCTTATTTAGATACTTCCAAGTTCGTCACTTCCTTCAGCATCATAACCCTGACTTTCCAAATATAACTCCACTTACTGCTCTAGATGATCTGTTGAAACTGACATTTAAGCCTAAAGGCCTAATCTGAAGAATTAGTAATTGTATAGCCTCCTTTCAGAATATAACAATGGCAAAGATCAAAGCAGACTGGGAGAATGAGCTGGGGGTGGTTTTGGAGGAGGAGACCTGGGAGAGCGCTCTTTTAAGAGTAAACAACAGCACTTTATGTGCCAAATTAAACATCATACAGTTCAGGATTCGAAACCGCATTCATTACTCCAAGGCAAGACTGGCCAAAATATTTCCAAACATAGATGCAAGCTGCGAGAGATGTAGACATCCCTCTGCAGATTTAACACATATGTTTTGGTCATAACTTTAAAAGCCTACTGCTCAACAATTTTCAAAACATTGTCCGAAGCATTGAATGTTGAGCTTCAACCCAATGCAGCTATGGGCATATTTGGTGTCACAGAGAGAGGACACTAAGGAAGAGTCATAAAAACACAATTGCTTTCACTACACTGCTTGCAGCAGAAGGATATTGTCGCATTGGAAATCAAAAAAGCCACCCAAAGCGGCTCTGTGTTTCAGTGACCTGACACAATTTATACAGTTGGAAAAGATAAAGTACGCTCTCAAGGGGTCGAAGGAGAGATTCTTTGCTGTTTGGGATACATCGCTAAAACATTTGGAGAAAATTAAAACCATACCCACCTGAAAGATGCTTCTTTTTTTTTTCTGTGTGATTGGGATTAATTTTGTGTAAACTATTCCCCTTTAAGTGCACATCTTCAAATATGGTGAACTTCCTTGTACCTCATTTAAATCCACTTTATTCATTTATTTATTTTAATTTCTTTCCCCTTCTGGATCGGTGTCCAATATGTTCTTGGGGTGGGGTAAATATATAAAAAGGAGCATTGTGGCCTTGCTATATCTATGTCTTTGTACTATATTGTTGATGCTCAATGAAAAAAAGTAAAAAAAAAAAACAACAACCTAGGAACAAACAAAGACATCAAGAAATCAAAGATTAACAATACAAAGCAGAAAACGCTGGGTCACCGACCCAGGACCGTGACACCTGCCTAATTTTGATTGTCCTTGTCTCCTGTGTATTGTCTTCAGTTTCGCTCGTTATGTCTAATTTGCCCCAGGTGTATTCCCATGTGTCTCCACTTTTCCCAATCCCTCTCTGTGTAAATATTTTCTCAGTCTCCCCCTGTCTTTTGCCAGAGTGCACTGTCCTATTTCCTGGTCTTAGTTCCCTAGTGTTTCCTTGTCAGAGTTAGTCAGTTTGTATTTATTTTCCCATCTTGTACTTGTGCTCACATCAGCCCATGGGTGGGTGGTAACAAACTATGTCATCTTGACTTTATTGTGAAAGACCCAAATTTGTGTCATGAAACACACATTTGACTGCTGTTGTTGTGATTTGTCATACATGAGAGTGCAGGTATGTCTATTACAGACAGTGTTTAAAGGTTGTGAGATTATTATATTATTTTATGCCCCTAATTAAAGATTGTGAAATCATTATGTACTTTTAGTTTGCATTATTCTCCTGACTTAGAAGAAGGTGATAACTATTACACTTATTAAACTGATTTGCATTACATTAGACTGCTGATTTATTGTGAATGAATGATATTGTTTTATGATGCATTATACTGCTGAGTTATAAGAAATACTGTTTTCAGAGAGTCATCGGCTTATTTGTCTGATTAGAAAAGAACAGAACAGACTGCACAGGAAGCCAAGGTCATAACTTAGGCTCACTGAGAGAGAGAAAGAATGTGGATGTTTAGGTTTTATGACTAGGTGGAGGGGGCTGAAGCTATAAGAATGGGAGGAACGCTCAGACACTCCCGCGCTCATCTCCCCTCCAGATGGTTTATGCTCATAAAGTGTTGAATTGTATGGAATAAAAGATTGTTGATTGAGCAATTATACACGAGTATTGTTCTTCCTTCAGCCCAAAGATCAAAAGAATTGGGAGGATTCAACAAGGTATATAGCAAAAACTGTATGAATGTGTGAATAAGGTGTCCTGATTTGCTATCGAGTCATGAGTAAGAGACTCAGTTGAAGCTGCAGAGACTAGTTTGGCATTAATAATCACATGTTATTATTAATGCCAAACTAATCACATTTTTTAAACATACCAATTTATATTAGCAGTCACCTTAAGGCATTTTAAATACTGACCATACTGACTGCACTGACACTGTCACACTACTTACTTCCAGAATCGGGTCAATATTATTATAAATACTGGTCTTTTATTTCATGGTCATTTCAGTAATAAGAGTGACTGCAAGACAGCAACAATTTGGAGTACATCCGCCCCTGATTTATTTTGTTTTGTTCCTTTGTACACAATAAAGCAGATTACTCATTAGATCATCCCCTGCAGTTTGTCAGACAAGTGATGGAGAGGCTCATCTCAAGCTTAATAATAACTGTAATTTGGGGCCATAACAGCTATTTGGAGTAATTTGATATTCACTCTAGTGGCACTTGTCTGCAATCCATCTTATAGAAAGATAAGGCTACCCAAGAATCCAAGAACTGAAAATGCTTATTATTTTATGAATGAAATTCTCATATCAAGTCCTGGTGTAATAAATATGTTTGTTTAAAAGGGGGAGTGTCTTTTATAAATTAGCACAGTGGATCACCTGTGCCAAGAAGGCTTTGGCAGTTTGAAAACTTCTCTTGAGTTTAAACTAAGAAAAGTTTTCAACCTGGGCATTGCCAGAGCAGTATTTCTAAAGATTTATGCCACTATAAGTCTTCTGGACATACTCATATTAGCTCCTGGAAACAGTTTGCACTTCACCATTGTGCTCACGATTGTGTCTGAAATAAAAATAAAAGTTCAAATCCCTGCTCCTCAATAGTTATAAACCATTCAACCATTTTCCTCCCCCTTACTCATGAACCATAAGAGCTGATTATAATGCAAAGGTGAAGACCACACATTTGGGGGGTTTTCCGTTCTATCCACCTATTCTGCAGAGAACTGAAAATGTTATAAAAGAGATAAATAAAGCAATTCACTTTCATTTATATAACACCGAATCACAACATCAGTGGCCTCAAGGTGCTTTCTATTGAAAGGGAAAGACAAAACAACAAGAGGGAGAAAACTCCAAGAAGCGAACAACCCCCTATGAGCATGCACACAGAAAAACCTGGTCACTTGGGGGTGTGGGGAAGGAGACAGGAAAGGAAGCCAGACTTTAATAATAACTAATGATTAAATGCAAAGTGGCATAGAAACACACACAGAATGAAAAGAGACCAGTGAAGAAGAAACACTCACTCTATCATGGGAAACTCCCAGCAGGATATTGCATTGTAGCTAAGGAATGGTTCAGAGTGAACTGATACAACCCAAAGTATAAGTGTTATGAAAAAGTAACGTTTGAAGCCTAATCAAATGAAAATCAAATCGAAATGCCACTCCTGAATCAGAAGGCCTGTCTTCTAATTACACAAACTGAAGCCTGAAAGCTGAAGGCTCAGCCTCCCATTTTATTTTCAAACACCCTGGACAGCAATACCCCGAGACCAAAGTGCCCTATTGGGGTGATAAGGTCTTTAAGATAAGATGGGGCCTGATTATTCAAGACCCTGTTATTTAAGGAGAAGGATTTTAAATATAAAAATATTTTAAAGCCTAGCCTGTTCTGTCTTTTGCTTGTTACAAGCGCATGCCGGCTCGGACGTCGCCCGGATCAACAAGGTCCGCGTCAGGTGTTGAGGAACCAGGGCACCCTGACGAAAAGTGGGCTACTGGAACAAGAAGGCATCGGTGGGCAAGAGACGAAAACAGGGTGTTGTTGGAATGCTACTACGCAAGTAACCCCAGCGGAAGGGGCTACATGAATAGGATGACAGACCTATGGATTCTTCGATACCCAACATCCACAATGACGGCGAAACAACTAGTAGCTCAGTGTTCCAACATTCGAAAGAAGGGACTGCTCTCACAGCTAGAGATTGACGAGGTACAACACAAATGCTACGGCAAGGAGGAGTCAGGACGCCAGGTCAGGGGGGAGATATCATCACCCCCACCCGAGATTGGGTACATAGCCCCAAGTGCGATAGGAGAAGGACCGTTGAGTGTGAGAGGAACTGACCTGAAAAATAGGATCATGGCCAAGCTTGAAACCTGGATCCCCCGTAGCCGCTTACCAAGATTACGTGAAGTACCCTCAGAAGGTCTGCTAGATGATGTTAATGCAGCACTACGGACAATACCTACAACCACGATTACCGAAACTAACAAGCTGATCTACAATACGGCAGCAGTGATCAGCGAGATGCTTGGCTACAAGTTGAACAGCAACAAGGGGCAGTACCCTCCATGGAGAAGGAGGCTAGAGGGCAAGATCAAAGTAGCACGGAGGGAGGTTAGCCAACTAACGGAGTTGCAGAAAGGTGCGACAAAGAAGGTGCATAAGAAATACAGCAAGCTGTCCATACCTGAGGCCTTGGAAACTGCCAAGCAAAGACTCACAGCCTTGGCCAGCCGCTTGAGGAGGTACACCAGAGAGATAGAAGGCAGGAGAATAAACCAGCTGTTCTCCACAGAACCAGCAAAGGTGTACTCTCAGTGGCAAGGGAACAATAAGAGAACAGCACCACCAAGGCTGGAGACGGAGCAATACTGGAAGAGCATATGGGAGAAGGACGCAACCCATAACGGCAATGCTCAGTGGCTAGTGGATCTGAGAGCAGACCACAGCGACCTCCCTGAACAGGGTCCAGTAACCATCACAGTGGCAGATATCCAAGAAAGGGTCTCCAGTATGAAGAGTTGGACAGCACCAGGGCCCGACATGGTTCACGCCTACTGGCTAAAGAAGCTGACTGCACTCCACGAGCGTCTGGCAGCACAAATGAACCAGCTGCTAGTTAACGAGAGACACCCGGAATGGCTAACCGAAGGTCGGACGGTCCTGATCCCCAAGGACCCCAAGAAGGGACCGGTCCCCTCCAACTACCGACCAATAACCTGCCTCAGTACTACATGGAAGCTCCTGTCAGGCATCATATCGGCTAAGATGAACAGGCACATGGGTCAATACATGAGCGGGACACAGAAAGGAATTGGCAAGAATACCAGAGGCGCAAAACACCAGCTACTGGTAGACAGAACAGTCAGCCGAGACTGCAAGACCAGACTGACCAACCTGTGCACGGCCTGGATTGATTACAAGAAGGCCTATGACTCAATGCCCCACAGCTGGATACTGGAATGCCTAGAATTGTACAAGATCAATGGGACCCTAAGAGCCTTCATCAGGAACTCAATGGGGATGTGGCGTACAACACTAGAGGCCAACTCCAAGCCCATAGCACAAGTCACCATCAAGTGCGGGATCTACCAAGGAGATGCTCTGTCCCCACTGCTGTTCTGCATAGGCCTGAACCCCCTCAGTGAGATCATTAACAAGACTGGCTACGGATACCGACTACGGAACGGAGCAGTTGTCAGCCACCTCCTGTACATGGATGACATCAAGCTGTATGCCAAGAGTGAACGAGACATCGATTCACTGATCCACACTACCAGGCTATACAGCAATGACATTGGAATGTCGTTCGGACTGGAGAAGTGTAGTCGGATGGTAACAAAGAGAGGGAAGGTAGTCAGAACTGAGGGGATTGAACTACCAGAAGGCAACATTGCAGACATAGAGGACAGTTACAAGTACCTGGGGATCCCGCAGGCAAATGGGAACCATGAAGAGGCCGCTAGAAAGGCTGCAACCACCAAGTACCTGCAGAGGGTCAGGCAAGTCCTGAGGAGTCAGCTGAATGGTAAGAACAAGATCCGGGCCATCAACACGTACGCCCTGCCCGTGATCAGGTACCCTGCTGGGGTAATAGGCTGGCCAAAGGAGGAGATAGAAGCCACTGACATAAAGACAAGAAAGCTCCTTACCATGCATGGAGGGTTTCACCCCAAGTCCAGCACCCTGAGGCTGTACGCTAAGCGGAAGGAAAGGGGTCGGGGACTGGTGAGTGTCAGCACCACAGTCCAGGATGAGACAATGAACATCCAAGAATACATTGGGAAGATGGCCCCAACTGACCGAGTGCTCAGTGAATACCTCAGGCAGCAGAAACCCAATAAAGAGGAGGGAGACGAGGAACCATCATGGAAGGACAGGCCCCTGCACGGTATGTACCACCGGCAGATAGAGGAGGTGGCTGATATCCAGAAATCCTACCAGTGGCTGGACAAAGCTGGACTGAAAGACAGCACAGAGGCACTAATCATGGCAGCACAAGAACAAGCTCTGAGTACAAGATCCATAGAGGCTGGGGTCTATCACACCAGGCAAGACCCCAGGTGCAGGCTGTGTAAAGATGCCCCAGAGACAATCCAACACATAACAGCAGGGTGCAAGATGCTAGCAGGCAAGGCATACATGGAACGCCATAACCAGGTGGCTGGCATAGTGTACAGGAACATCTGTGCCGAGTATAACCTGGAAGTCCCGAGGTCAAAATGGGAGATGCCCCCAAGGGTGGTGGAGAATGACCGAGCTAAGATCCTGTGGGACTTCCAGATACAGACGGACAAAATGGTGGTGGCTAACCAACCGGACATAGTGGTGGTAGACAAACAGAAGAAGACGGCCGTAGTGATCGATGTAGCGGTTCCGAATGACAGCAATATCAGGAAGAAGGAACATGAGAAGCTGGAGAAATACCAAGGGCTCAGAGAAGAGCTCGAGAGGATGTGGAGGGTGAAGGTAACGGTGGTCCCCGTGGTAATCGGAGCACTAGGTGCGGTGACTCCCAAGCTAGGCGAGTGGCTCCAGCAGATCCCGGGAATAACATCGGAGATCTCTGTCCAGAAGAGCGCAGTCCTGGGAACAGCTAAGATACTGCGCAGGACCCTCAAGCTCCCAGGCCTCTGGTAGAGGACCCGAGCTTGAAGGATAAACCGCCCGCAGGGGCGTGCTGGGTGTTTATATATATATATATATATATACATATACCCCACACACACACACACACACACACATATACATATATATATATATATATATATATATATATATATATATACAGTGGGGCAAAAAAGTATTTAGTCAGCCACCGATTGTGCAAGTTCCCCCACCTAAAATGATGACAGAGGTCAGTAATTTGCACCAGAGGTACACTTCAACTGTGAGAGACAGAATGTGAAAAAAAAATCCATGAATCCACATGGTAGGATTTGTAAAGAATTTATTCGTAAATTAGGGTGGAAAATAAGTATTTGGTCAATAACAAAAATACAACTCAATACTTTGTAACATAACCTTTGTTGGCAATAACAGAGGTCAAACGTTTACTATAGGTCTTTACCAGGTTTGCACACACAGTAGCTGGTATTTTGGCCCATTCCTCCATGCAGATCTTCTCGAGAGCAGTGATGTTTTGGGGCTGTCGCCGAGCAACACGGACTTTCAACTCCCGCCACAGATTTTCTATGGGGTTGAGGTCTGGAGACTGGCTAGGCCACTCCAGGACTTTCAAATGCTTCTTACGGAGCCACTCCTTTGTTGCCCGGGCGCTGTGTTTTGGATCATTGTCATGTTGGAAGACCCAGCCTCGTTTCATCTTCAAAGTTCTCACTGATGGAAGGAGGTTTTGGCTCAAAATCTCACGATACATGGCCCCATTCATTCTGTCCTTAACACGGATCAGTCGTCCTGTCCCCTTGGCAGAAAAACAGCCCCATAGCATGATGTTTCCACCCCCATGCTTCACAGTATTCACATGTGAATTCATGGATTTTTTTTTCACATTCTGTCTCTCACAGTTGAAGTGTACCTCTGGTGCAAATTACTGACCTCTGTCATCATTTTAGGTGGGGGAACTTGCACAATCGGTGTCTGACTAAATACTTTTTTGCCCCACTGTATAGCGCTTTTCTACTCTCCCGGAGTACTCAAAGCACTTTATACAACATGCCTCATTCACCCAATCACACCAATTCTCACAAGCATTTTCTCTATACATAGTGCTTTCTAGCTACATTCACACACATTCATACTCCGATGGACGCATCAGAGCAACTTGGGGTTAGTATCTTGCCCAAGGATAGTTGACATGAAGACTGGAGGAGCCAGTGATCGAACCACCAACCTTCCGATTAGTACGTGACCTGCTCTACCTCCTGAGCTACAGCCATCATGGGTGATGGGGTGGCTGGGGCTCTCTTCAGCTCTTCCCAGGCTTCCCAGGAGGGTAGCATGGATGCCCCTCCGGTGGTCATCCTTGGGCTCTCAGGCTCTGGGGCCTCTGGATGTCTGGGGCCTGGATCTCCTCCATGCCTGCTTCATGCACTGGGGGATGGGGCCATGGCTCCCTACACCCTCTAGCAGATCGTTTCATGGAGAAACCTTTAGAATACTAGCGCACTCATCCACACAGGTGTGCACGCGGGTGTTCACTGTCCACAGACATAATCTACATCTTTCTTGGCTGCTAAAGCCAAACACAACAACATTCAATATTTAGTATTTATGGATATTTACACCTAGCTAGATTAATGCGATGGTGCTGTGTTTATTATTTTTGCTCTTTTTTTTTTTTTGCTTGTTTTCTCTTTTTTTTCTTCTTTTTTTTTCTCTCCACAGGTGATCCGGGAGATTTTTTTAAGTGCCCTTTCTCATTGTCCCTCTTCCCCTCTGTTTTTCTTTTCCTTCATCTTTCTTTCTCCCTTTCCTATCCCCCAGCCATGTCTGTCCCATCTGTAACAACTGAGAATAAAAACAAATAATAACAACAAAGGTCGATCAAATGGACCAATACGGCAAGGCCGTGATGATCCACTTGGTAAAGTAAATCCGTTGGGCATCTTTGTTGTCCTTCAGACAACAATTCTGCTAAAGAACCAAACGGCACAGGCAAAAAATAATAATAATAAAATACTATATTACTTATTGCAACTTATTTGCTCATTTCCCTTCACGCGCACTGAACTTGAGTGATATTGGTGTTGACCAAAACAACCTCATCACCTCCACTAATT
Organism: Simochromis diagramma; assembly: GCF_900408965.1. NCBI lineage: Eukaryota > Metazoa > Chordata > Actinopteri > Cichliformes > Cichlidae > Simochromis > Simochromis diagramma. Next base: position 1,419,480 of record NW_024387372.1, read on the forward strand.
CCTTATGATATGAAGGAGCAGCACCTGTATTCTCACCCTCTCTGGAACTACTCTTCCTAGCTCTAATAGTCTAGTCTAATAGCAGGAAGCTCATTTCCACTGCTTGTTTCCTTAATTATGTTCCTTGGGTCACTATCCAAAGCTCATGGCAAAGGTCATAAATCTTTAGAGGGAATCAGGACATTGACAACCTGACCTTAATGCTTAGCTTCTTTTTAATGGAATAGACTAGTATATCACATCAGATCAACTTTCTCCCCCACATGGACAATCCCCTGACATACCTGTAAAGCTCTAAATGAGGTAATAACTCAAGTAAAGCAGTAAGCAATTTTCACCTTTGAACACTGAACTATATTCTGCCAGAGAACTATGACCTAGACTTGGAGCTTCTATCTGTCGTCCTATCCACTTCAAATTCTGCTGAGAAAAACCATGCAAATTGGAGATCATCAATAAATGTTGAATATAAGCCAATGAAAACCCTTTATCATCAATAAACAGAGATGTGATACATTAAACATTAAAGCCAGCACCCTCTGTCCCTCCACTGCATGCAGAAATTCTGTTCAAACAGTTATTAACAGAAATAGGTAACAAAGGCTTAACAGAGTCTAACACTCATCAGAAGAGGAATAAATCTGAGTTAATACACCGATTCCTTGAATCCAACAGAATGTATATGGAAGTGTAGACTGGCTGTAAAAGTGAAAATGAAGCTGTAAAACTGCTGAAGGAAAAGGTGCTTTTATTTTGTGTTAGTACTTGCATTTTCAGTAGGTTTACGTTTTCTTTCTCCCTTACAATGAGCAAAACAGATTTATCTATGTGTGAGGACTATAAATGGTGCTGTGCTAATTGGATCATGAAGCAGTGGAAAATGTAGGTTGCTGCTAAACATGTCAAAGATGTTTTTGTTTTCCTGTGGGGCAAAATTAGTTTTCCTCAAATCTATCAGCCATGCAAATTAATTATTTTCTCAAAACATTAAGCCATGATTCAAATACATTAAAAAATCAATGCCAATAATTATTTAAATCGCTCCACTATCAGAGTTGTTTAAGTGTGATGGGAAGTGTGAAATCCAAAATAAATGATTTCAGTGTGTGGTGATGTAAAAGGAGTTGGGAACAATGTACCAATTTTTCTCAGTATTTTTGAATTTAAAAGCAGTATTTATAATATGGTTTTCTTGATCTCTTTCTGTCTGGTTTTCTGAAGATTCCTAGTCCATGCCCCATAAAATCAAAGCCTTGAGTAACACAATTCTGCATGAAACTTTAACCCACGCGCTACAGGCCAGACTGGGGTTATTTCAACTTACTAACTTACTATGCACGCATCAGTTACTATATGTTTAACTTTATTCATTTTAAATTTTCTAATTAATTATATTCTTTAAAATTATTATTATTATTATTATTATTATTATTATTATTGTCTTTATTTTCAGTTGATGTGTGTTTATTCAGTTTATCCAAAATCACTCTGTTTGAAAGCCATGCTGGCAGAAACCAACAGACACATCTAGAGAGCCATAGACAAAACAGCAGATTGTACATGCTCTTATACAAAACATGAAGTTGCCAAACAAACAATGGAAATTCTCGAGAACAACTGACCAATATTGTCATTTTTGCTAATCTACCATAGATATTTATAGCACAAAAATCTCTTTTGGTTCTCAGGTGATGTAACAAAACTTTTGCACTTACTGAAATGTGTAAGGCTGAGAGCATAAGCCACTCATTTAACAGGGACAATGGAAGACCACTACCAGGCCTCAATGCTTCCTAGTGACAGCTGCAGAGCACTTTATTTTCCCCACATGGACCCATACAATATTAAAATTGTTTTAGTAAGCAACATTTCACATGAAAAAATCAATTGTTATTGCTTAATAGCCCCATAGGATTTGCATACAGGCCAGGTTGGAGGTGAATGCTACGTAGAAGTAAAATATCTTTTCACAGAAAAACGCATGAAGTATAGTGAAAAGTTTGGGTTTACTAATTTGTTTTTAATTATTGATATCTTAAAATTAATTGTACTTTTGTGGCTGCTTTATGTACTTTACATTCTGCAACGTGAACAACAACATTTGAAAGCAAATTAGACATGACTGTTTTTATGAGCAACTGCTATGCAGTAATGATGCCCCCTTTAAGGCATGTATTAGCAGCTGGCCTTAATTTGTTTAACTATTACTTGGAATTTGGCCATTAAATATCTTTTAATTATTTACATAATTTTGCTTGTTAAATGTCTGCTTCTTAAATCTGAGGTAATATACTAACTATAAAGTATTAATAGATTTCTGTGTGGAAAGGATTAGTGAACTGTCTTCCACAGTCAGAGGCCACAGGATCATAACTGCACCAAATGCATGATTCAGATGTGATGTGCAAAGCTGATGCTTTGTCTGAAAAAGGTTGTGTCTATTGTGATGGAAATTTCTTTTACCTAGTGTATTGATCATGTTTTCTTATAATGGTATGTATGAGGTATTAGTTAGAAATAGCATCATATATGTGTTTAATGCTTTATTCCACACAGTTAGGTATTGTACGTTAGATGTAGACTGGGACACCCAGGCCCCATTAGACAGCAGAGACATTAGGCAGATAATGAGACCCCTCTCTGACCTTTGGGAGTCATTGGGCCTCCAGGGGGAGGCCTTCGAAGGAATATCTTATGAGCTGTACTCTGTTGGGGGAGGGTTCAAGGATGAGTTGAAGGTATAGACCCCCAGGTGATATGTGGCAATGTGTGCTCACTAGGTGTCTGATAGATAGTGTTGTCTTCCACAACACTATCTATACATCTATACATCAATCCCAGGCATCTATCTTTATTTATAAAGCACTTAAACAACTGACACAAAGTGCTGTATACTGGACTTAAATAATAAAAAAGTCAAAAAATTTAAAGAAAGCAAAAAACTCTTCAAATATTTTTATTCTGAAGCACAAGTAAAGATTAGTGGTGGGCGGATCGATCCAAATATTGATTGTATCAATAAAAAGTCGGTATCGGATCGATACTAGCCTGGTGAGATCGATTCTTTACCGCTCTTATTTGGAATGCTGTGGTTTCGGCAAAGACGAAACAGCCAGGTCGCCGGACTCGCCCCTCCTGTGTCAGTGCAGAGCAGGCACACTTTGCTCCCCCTCTCCCCCCTTGTGTTTAGATGTTGCACTGTCATGAGACGTGACTTAGACGCTTTGGGGGTTGTTAAGTTGTTTACATATTATTTATATTTTCACCAGCTGTTGTTTTTGTTGTTGAGAATTTTAATTGTAATTTTTCCATTATAGTTTCTCAACAGTACTTTGTTTACTGGTTTGCGTGCACTTTTTATTTAAGATTTTTCTGAAAAAAAAAAAAAAAAATTGATAACTGTAAACCACGACAGCAGACCTGGTGACATTTTCATGTTTCGCAGCATCATTTATTTTTACAATAATCACACAGTTTCTGTAACGGCTGCAGGTCTTCCACTGCCATCCGTGCACATCACCAGCAACAACAACAACAACACAAGCAGAGCACAGGTTTTAAGCCGGCGAAGCGTGATTGTAGATGCCGTGTAGGTGAGTCCATCTGCAGCACTTTAATTATAAACTTTGCCCTAATTATGTCCTGGGTTTGAACTATTTAATAATAAAAAAGGAAACATCACAAAAAACACTTAAGGTCATGAAAATTAATTGAGATTTAGCAATTCAATGACGCATACACCTTCTTTATTGAAAAGTATCGATAACGGTATCGGTATCGGCGATACTGGCCCGTATTTACTTGATATCAGATTGATACCAAAATATGCAGCATCAAGCACCACTAGCAAAGATTACAAATTGCCCCATGGGCTGACATTGCTTCATTTTTTATACTTTTATCACCAAGAAAGAAGAAACAGTAGAAAACACACACCGAAGACAGTAGAAAATACAAAAAGAGCAGACAAAACAAACAAAAAAAACCCTCCCTCCCTTCCCTTATCCCAAGAGTGCTATCACATTGTTACAATCTGGGGTACAGTCTACATAGCAGCTGTCATTTGTCCATAGTTTCCAGTGAGTGGCCTCCAGATTTGATGAAGGTCCTCCAGTTTGTCAATTATAATGTAACGGCTCCTTTCCAGATGACAAGTATCTGTCAGTACTGAAATCCAGACTTTTAAGGAGGGCACTTTGTTTCCCTTCCATAGCAGGACAATCAGTCTCACACATTAGGCCATAGGACAGGAGTGAGGTCTGTGTGCTCTTAATTCTTTTTAGATCGTTCCGACAGTCCAGTAAGAATGAAAATAGGGTCAGGGTCTAACTGCACATCGAAAAGGTTGGAAAAAAAAAAACACTGAAACCCAAAAACCTTGTAGCTTAGTACAAGTTACAAAACTATGAAGCAATCTGAGAAACATGGAAGATGTTATGTACCTTCATAACGGGCGGCCGGAGCGTCACCGGGTTCAGGACCTCCTGGATGGAAAAGGGGCCAGAAGACCGAGGGGCCAGTTTCTTTGACTCTGTCCGAAGGTGGTGCTGGACAGAGGTGAACTGCCAACTCTCCCTCAGAGATAGAGAGGAGGGGGTTGATACTCCAGCGATGTCTCGAAGGGCGAGAGCCCGGTCGCTGATGAGGTGCTCGCATTGTGGGCGTACTCCACCCAGGCCAGTTGGTCGCTCCAGGCTGACTGGTTTGACAAAGCGACACAGTGCAGCATGGCTTCCATCTCTTGGTTTGCCCTTTCAGTTTGTCCATTAGTTTGAGGATGGAACCCGGAGGACAAGCCGACCTGAGATCCCAGCTCCGAACAGAATTCTTTCCAGACTCGCGAGGTGAACTGAGAGCCTCGGTCGGAAACTATGTCCTGGGGAATGCCATGGAGCCGGAACACGTGCTGTGTCAGTAACTGGGCTGTCTCCAGGACTGAAGGGAGCTTGGGCAGAGCGATGAAGTGGGCAGCCTTGGAAAACCGGTCAGAATGGTGGTTAGAATGGTGGTGTTACCTGAAGAGGGAGGCAAGCCAGTGACGAAATCCAGGGCAATGTGTGACCACAGGCCTCTAGGAGTGGGCAACGGTCGCAGGAGGCCAGAGGCAGGTGAGTTGGAGGTCTTGTTCCATGCACACACTGGGTAAGCTGCAACATACTCCTGGACGTCGAGAATGAGAGAAAGCCAACAAAACAAACGTTGAAGGAAGGAAATTGTACGATTTTTACCTGGGTGGCATGCAAACTTGGTGGTGTGTGCCGCTGCTGGAACATACAGTTTTCCCCTCGGGCCAGTGCCTGGGTCAGGTTCCAGTCGCTGGGCGTCCCTGACCACCTTCTCAAACTCCCATGTGAGCACGCCCACAATGCAGGTGGGAGGCAGGATGGGTTTCTCCCTTTCGTCCTCGTTGGTTTTGGGTGCAAATTGCCGTGACAATACATCAGGCTTGGTATTCCTAGAGCCGGGCCTGTAGGTTATGGAAAAGTGGAAGCGTGTGAAAAACAAGGCCCATATGGCTTGGCGGGCGTTGAGGCGTTTGGCTGCCTGGAGGTACGCCAGGTATTTATGGTCCGTCCACACCACGAAAGGCTGCTCACTGCCCTCCAACCAATGCTGCTATTCTACGAGGGCCAACTTGATGGCGAGCAACTCTCGATTGCCCACATCATAATTCCTCTCAGCCTGAGACAGCCTAAGGGAGAAGAAAGCACAGGGATGTAACTTGCCTTCAATTTGTTGGGAGAGGACCGCCCCACATCAGAGTCAGGTGACGTCCACCTCCACGATAAAGGACCAGCTGAGGTCCGCCTGGACTAGGACCGGAGCGGAGGAGAACAGGTGCTTGAGCCGACCAGGACCCCCAGAAATCCTACCAGTGGCTGGACAAAGCTGGACTGAAAGACAGCACAGAGGCACTAATCATGGCAGCACAGGAACAAGCACTAAGCACAAGATCCATAGAGGCTGGGGTCTATCACACCAGGCAAGACCCCAGGTGCAGGCTGTGTAAAGATGCCCCAGAGACAATCCAGCACATAACAGCAGGGTGCAAGATGCTAGCAGGCAAGGCATACATGGAGCGCCATAACCAAGTGGCCGGCATAGTGTACAGGAACATCTGTGCCGAGTATAACCTGGAAGTCCCGAGGTCAAAATGGGAGACGCCCCCAAGGGTGGTGGAGAATGACCGAGCTAAGATCCTGTGGGACTTCCAGATACAGACGGACAAAATAGTGGTGGCTAACCAACCGGACATAGGGGTGGTAGACAAACAGAAGACGGCCGTAGTGATCGATGTAGCGGTTCCCAATGACAGCAATATCAGGGAGAAGGAGCACGAGAAGCTCGAGAAATACCAAGGGCTTAGAGAAGAGCTGGAGAAGATGTGGAGGGTGAAGGTAACAGTGGTCCCCGTGGTAATCGGAGCACTAGGTACGGTGACTCCCAAGCTAGGCGAGTGGCTCACTTATGACGGTGTACAGAAAGAGCGTGCAGGGAGCAGAGATGTTGTGAGCGCGAGCGACACACTGAGAGCAGGTCTGCAGATGACTGTCAGCACATTGAGCAGAGATCTGAGCAAGAGCAAATGCCAACAACCGAGCGAGAGGGGCTGCTGTGCGTGTATACGGATAATAGGAAACACATTTCTTCCACGCAGCAATGAATGTTGTTCACTCAAATTAGTCTTTTCTTCACTCAAAATAATTTTCTCCTCAAATGCCTTTTTTTTTTTTTTTTTTTTTACACATGCGCTCAGAACACAGGCACAAAAATAACACCATATCTGAAAGCGCACCCTGGGACACCAGAGGGAAAAATACAGGCAATGAAACAAGGAAAGGGACAAATATTGAAACCTGTTGCCAAGATAGTTGAAATAAAAGCACAGGGAGGTGAAACAGAAATATAAGATGTGTGTGTATCTGTTTTTTCACAGGTATTCTGTGTATATACAGTATTTTGCAAAAGTCTAGAGACATGCCTCATTTCTTTATTTTTTCCTAGGAAAATAGAAAATAGGCAAACTGCTTTACTGAGACATGCAAATACTACGTAGACAGTCACAGAATCAAAACACTGAATAAACCTACAAACTAAGGCAATGTTGTGCCTGCTGAGGGCTGAAAAACATTCAAGCAGCCAGCACCTTGCAGGAAAAAGACAGACACCATAGCAACAGGAGAAAGTTAGAGAAAAGTAGAGCTGGGAGCCATGGTGGCTGCAGAGTTTGTGTTGAGTCATTGGACTGGAAAAGATATACGTTAATTGGAAGTAAATCTGACAGCTCTGGGAGGAAGAAATGACGCACAGGAAGGGGTGAGGTGTGGGAAGCAATACCATCAGCAGACACCTAGATGCAGGAAAGTATTAAGGAGTGAACTCTCAGATCTGAAAAGGGTATTTCAAACATCTTGTAGTCATTATGTATTTACTGTTTGCATTATAGTCCTTATTTTTCTCAAGTATGTAAGTAGAGGAAGAGGCAGAGACACAACCAAGGTCTTCATTATTTCCAAGGAAACTTTGTTTTTAAAAAAATATAAATTATTCAAATATAGTTATGAAATTTGTTTCCCTTAATGTCACAGAGAGCTGGTGAATCTAATACAAATATAAGAACAAATACACAAATACAAGAACGGGAATGCGTTCTGGTGTTTTTGAAGCTGACAGATTTCTCCCTCCCATCTGAAAGAGCACCCTGGGACATCAGAAGGAAAAAATATGGGCAATCAAAGAGGGAAAGGGACGAATATTGAAACCTGTTGCCAAGATAGTTGAAATAAAAGCATAGGGAAGTGAAACAGAAATATAAGATGTGTGTGTATCTTATTTACAAAGGATTGGCTGAAGTGGTTTTTTTTAATCTCACAAAACACAACACAACTGCCCAATCTCATATCTACGTTGGCATGATTTGGTTTCATCAAACTACTCTCAGGTGGGTAGCACTCATCGCTCTTTATCAAGCCAGACAAATGTCCACTAAATAAAACAAAAATGACATGGATAATCCAGATGCATAGCTGGAGAGGAAATCAATGAAAAAGCTATTATCCAGCATGAATAATCCTGATCGCAATGACTACCCCTTGGGCACTGGAGCACTTTCTCTCTACAAACTGTTCTACTGTAACAAGGAAACATACAGGAAGTCTTTCATGTCTCATGTAATAACTCTCTACAGTACATCTGTCTAGCATATAATGATCTGTAGCTTTATTTTTGTAGCTGTAGCTTTACTTTGCAACTTTACTTTAAAAATGTTTGGTTCATGGTTTACCATATGTGGGTAAGCTGAGCCCATGACACCAAGAAGGCTCAGTCACACAATGCTGTCATGCGACTATGATGGCTGTCAGTCACATTCCAATAAATACTTTTGGACACCCCTTTAAAGTAATATCTATCATTCTGGATCATTTTTCATGCTTCCGACAGATCAGTTCAGTTCTTCATTCAGTTAGAAAACTAAGCTGTAGGTAAAGTAGTCCCTAGAACAGAACTAACCTTCTTCATCAGGTTGTTGAGCCTTTTTAAGTGCTGCTATCCCAGCAGGTGATGGAAGAAGAGATTACACTGTCCACAACAGACTTACAGAAGATATGCAGAATCTTGCTGAAAACCTTGAAGGACCTAAGCTTCCTCAAGAGGTACAGTATGCTCTGTCCCTTCTCATAGATTGCTACTGAAATGTTTGAATGAGAAGTGACAAAACTGCCAGTTTATAGTAATTAGTAATCAAAAACAAAAAAATAAACTGATCTGCAATAGTTTGTATATTAGAGTGAATTATATATATAGGGCATCTGTGACCATGCCGACTCCTGTATCCATACCAGTTCCTCGGGTGGGATTGGCAGAGGTCCAGCCTGTTCCTGCACCTACATTGGTTCCCCGGGTGGGGACGGCTGGTGTTCGGCCAGTCCCAGCACCTATACCTGTTCCCTGGAGAGAAGCAACCAAGCTTCAGCCACAGTCACCCGTACAGCAGTTCCTTGTATCAGCTGGGGTTTCAGGAGAGCCTGACCAGCCACCACCTGTTTCTGCTGGGAGCTCTGGTAAGTCCATCCACCCACGAGCAGCTCCCACGCCACTGCCAGCTGCAGCTCCACCACCTGCACCTTCTGTCTGATAAAACTTACCGGGATGTTTGGAAGCTGATCAAAACAATTGAGGTGTCCAGCTGTGCATATGATAATGGAAGGTGTTAATTTTCCTCTTGTCAAGAGCTCTGTGCAGGTAGGAATGGTGGACCCAATGTGCAGACACTCAGAGGCAACAACATGAACTTAAAACAGCTTTAATGCTGAACTCCGATGTAACAAAACTGAGAACACACACAGCATAGGATGAGGGTAGACCACGACACAGACAAAGGAAAACACAGGGCTTTAAATACACAGAGGGAGCAATCAGGGAATGGGAGAAAGGAGGGAAACACCACTGGGACAAATCAGGGCTAACGAGACCAGGGAAGAAAAAGCAGATACATAAACATGAGACACAGACTTTCAAAGTAAAACAATTCAATTCAATTTTATTTATATAGCACCAAATCACAACAAAAGTCGCCTCAAGGTGCTTTATATTGTACAGTAGATACAGAGAAAAACCCAACAATCATATGACCCCCTATGAGCAAGCACTTGGGCGACAGTGGGAAGGAAAAACTCCTTTTTAACAGGAAGAAGCCTCCGGCAGAACCAGACTCACGGAGGGGCGGCCATCTGCTGAAACCGGTTGGGGTGAGAGAAGGAAGACAGGATAAAGACATGCTGTGGAAGAGAGACAGAGGTTAATAACAGATATGATTCAATGCAGAGAGGTCTGTTAACACATAGTGAGTGAGAAAGGTGACTGGAAAGGAAAAACTCAATGCATCATGGGAATCCCCGGCAGCCTACGTCTATTGCAGCATAACTAAGGGAGGATTCAGGGTCACCTGGTCCAGCCCTAACTATATGCTTTAGCAAAAAGGAAAGTTTGAAGCCTAATCTTGAAAGTAGAGATAGTGTCTGTCTCCCGAATCCAAACTGGAAGCTGGTTCCACAGAAGAGGGGCCTGAAAACTGAAGGCTCTGCCTCCCATTCTACTTTTAAATACTCTAGGAACAACAAGTAGGCCTGCAGAGCGAGAGCGAAGTGCTCTAATAGGGTGATATGGTACTACAAGGTCATTAAGATAAGATGGGGCCTGATTATTTAAGACCTTGTATGTGAGGAGCAGGATTTTGAATTCAATTCTGGATTTAACAGGAAGCCAATGAAGGGAAGCCAAAACAGGAGAAATCTGCTCTCTCTTTCTAGTCCCTGTCAGGACTCTTGCTGCAGCATTTTGGATTAGCTGAAGGCTTTTCAGGGAGTTTTTAGGACTTCCTGATAATAATGAATTGCAGTAGTCCAGCCTGGAACTAATAAATGCATGAACTAGTTTTTCAGTGTCACTCTGAGACAGGATATTTCTAATTTTAGAGATGTTGCGCAAATGGAAGAATCTATGTCATGCGCCGAGCAATTGGACCGAACACGATGGGCATCACCAGACGTGATCCCCTGCAGCAGATTTGGACTTTGCGGACTATATAGCCTTACTCGCACCAACACTCCAAGGTCTTCATAAAACAACCCCATCTTTGGAAAGCGAAGCAGCAATGATAGGACTCATGATCAGCGGTGAGAAGTCGAAGATTATGCGAGTTGGTTACACTACACCATCAAACACAGCGGTTACTGTGAATCAGCAGCAGCAGCTAGAAGAGGTGGACAGGTTTATGTACCTGGTTGCTCTTTAAGCAGCAAAGGGGATGTGGAGCATGACGTTAAGTGCAGAATTGGGAAAGCATGGGCAGCCTTTCAACGACTACGTCCTATATGGATGACCACCACACTGCCTTTACCAACCAAGTTGCGGCTCTTGAAGACCATCGTTATCGGCACTGTACGCAGCAGAGACTTGGAAATCGACTGCAAAGATCAATCGCCATCTCGACGTCTTCCAACAACGTTGTCGTCAACGGCTGCTCAAGATCACATATCAGGATCGTGTTACCAATCAGGAAGTATATCGCCGTGCGGGAGTAGAGCCTCTCCATGTCCAAGTCACCAAGCGTCGGTTCAGATTTCCCGGTCACATCCTTCGGCTACCGGACCCAAGACCTGCCCGTGTCGCGGTTTTGTGGAACCCGAAGAATGGAGTCGGCGAGGAAGACCCCAAAAAAACATGGAGGAGGACTTTCCTTGAAGATTTACGCTCAGTCGAACTGTCACGGGATGAAGCAACAACTGCCGCGATGGACCGAGTTTGATGGCGCTCCCTTGTCGCCCAATGCGCCGATCGGCGCAGGAGGATCTAAGTCTAAGTCTTGAATAAGAAAATGTGTTTTTTGGTCCATATTCTGAAAAATCTGTCTGTGAAGGTTCTCAGTCATCCAGGTCATCGTAGTCTAAGGATCTTGGAAAGAAAAGCATCTGGACTTCTTTACGTTGCTTGAAGACGTTTCACCTCTCATCCGAGAAGCTTCTTCAGTTCTAAGGGTCAAATGGTGGAGAGTCCCAGATTTAAACCCAGTGGGAGTATCCCCCCAAAGAGGGACAAAAGGACCCCCTGATGATTCTCCACCTAATCACATGAGCCAAGGTGTGAAACTGGGTGTGGGTCCCAATCAGCCAGGGTTTCGGGTGAGCTCATTGTGAAACCTGGCCCCACCCTATCATGTGATTTCCTGAGGTCAGATGGCCCAGTGTGTGAGGGGGTGTTAAGGCGTCTGGGAAGGGATCTCAAGACTGGATTATAGATGGCAGACAGTTGGTGTCGTAAGCCACTGCCTCTGTTCAAAGATGGTCACTCACAGTGGACATAAATGGCTTCTTTCATTCCTCTTGTGGAAAATACATTATTAGATAATAGGGCTTTTATTAGTGACATGTTAATTTAGAAGCTACTGAATGTGCAGGGCCTTAGAAAAAGCATTCTGCTTGTAACTTGTGCCTGCTCAGCTACAGTTAAGTATAGAATGTACTCCGGATGTGCCCCAGATGGGTACGAAGAGAATAGAACAACAGGAAACATCTGCAGTCTAGGAAGACTGAAATAGTTCTTTACGACATGCAGAGTGTCAATAAAGGAAGTGTCTAAAGGTCATTAACTGTAACTGATGTATGATATCTTACGCAGAGGAGGCTGGACTGTGATATACAAAAACAGTGTGATGTGTGTTTTTTAGTCGAGATCTATGCAGACGGTGACGTTGTGTACTTCTCCCACACGTGTGTTTAATAAATATTTTTTTTACTCTACTTGGCTGTTGTATTGGTGGTTTTGTTCTCAACACCACATTAAAGAATCGGAACAGTTTTTGGTGCTGTGACCTGGATGTGGTGTGGTTGAAGGAATCCAAAGAGTGAGAGTGGACGGGCAGCATCCGGCTGACTGACCGAGTAGGACTGGGCCAACTAAATAAGAGGTGAGCACAGCCTGTTTATACATTATCCAAAGTGTGCTGATTGGAAAAGCTAAGACTAAATTATAAAGTACACTTGTGAAGTACTCTGGTAAATGTTCCATCCAATAATGAGTGAATAAGTGAGTTGGAGAAGTTGTTTTAAGTGCCTGTTGCAAAGTTGTCTTGACGTGTTGCCGTGGAAGTATAATACATTTTACAATAGGCCCGCAGACGTTGGACGTCGGCCGTTGGATGGTCTTAAAGTTACCAATTCCTGGAGGCGGCCCGGTTGGACCGGTAGCCAGGTATGTAAACCTCGGGTTTGGCCTCCGTTAATTACCAGTGCTCTTCGACCACTTTCTCTGTCAGGGATGGAGTTTCGCGCTGATTGGTCAGCAGAAGTTGGACTTCGGGGGGAGAGTTTGGACTGTAGGGTAGGCATCAATTAAAACTGGCGGTTCAAGTCCCCAATGATGTTCTTAAATTTATTTGTGGTTAAAAGGACATTGGTTAAAGCTGGTGGTTTCAGTCCCCAGTGATGCTCTTAAAGGCATTTGTGGTTAAATGGGCACTGATTGAAACTGGTGGTTCTAGTCCCCAGTGAGGCTCGTAGGTGTATTTCTGGATAAAGTAAACCCCTCTTAAATTAACGACAGGGGTATAAGGGTTGGACCCAGGCGTTGGACGCCAGAAAACCCCCTAGGTGTTTGTGTCTGTATGTACCTGGGTTGTTTGTTTATTCTGTATTGCATTAAGTGTAAAGTGCTGAGCATATAACTACATGACGTTGTCCAGTTTGGGTGCACGGTTGAAGGTGCACCTTTTATATGGAAAGTGAGTAGAATTACAGAGGACTTAGTGTATGGGGTGTGAATATTGTAACTAGAGTTTGAGTAGGATTATTGTGAAGTGTGTGGCTTATTTTTATTTCTATTTCAAACCATCTGTCCAAAATGTGAACATTGGCATCCTCGAAAGAGTAACCTTTTTCTTTTAGATGCAGATGGACTGCTGAGTCTTGTCCCATGGAGGTGGCTCTACTATGTTGTGCCATGCGCTTGTGAAGCGGCTGTTTGGTCTCTCCAATGTAGAGGTCTGGGCATTCCTCGCTACACTTTACAGCATACACCACATTGTTAAATTTGTGTTTTGGAGTTTTGTCTTTCGCAGTGTGTCTGCAACTGGCCTTGTATGGGCCACCTTTGGCAAACCAGATCTGGGCCACCAAAGGGCCGTCATTCTTTGCAGTATGTGGGCCATGTGTAAGCACATTGTGTGGGCCAGATGTGGGCCATACCAGCACTTTGCTGCTACATTGTGCATGTAGGAGGTGTGCCGCGGTCCCGTTACTTTTATCAAGAATCAGTTGATCGCCCTGATGCCGGCCGACTCGCTGGCCAGACCCGCAGACGTGCCAGCTGAAATTTGGAGAAAAACACATCGGGGATGCAGAGGTCAAGGACAGAAGAGAAGAAAGAAGGAGACGGTGAGACAGCGGAGGCTTGAAGCGAGGAGGAGGTATAAACCGTGTCTGCAGTCTATAGTAATGGGCAATGTGCGATCGTTATCGAAAAAAATCGACGAGCTCTCAGCGCTGGTACGGAGTCAGAGGGAATACCGAGAGTGTAGCCTGATGTGTTTCACTGAATCATGGATGCACCAGGACATTCCCGACGAGAATGCTTCCGTGGAAGGCTTCCACACTGTTCGGGTGGACAGGGACAGCATCGCTAGTGGTAAGCGGAAAGGAGGTGGGCTTGTTGTAGTTAACAACCGGTGGTGTAACCCTGCCAACATAACAATCAAAGAAAGGATTTGTTGCCCGGACATTGAACTATGTGCTGTCGGACTCAGGCCGTATTATTTACCCAGGGAATTTTCTCATGTCATCTTGGTGGCTGTTTATGCTAACCCCACAGCTCTGCACCAGCCCATAATTTTTTACTCATATCCATCTGTTTTTTGACACCTTTCTGTTAATTCCTGATGTTTGTATATATGTTATAACAATGACGAAACCTAAAGCTTCAAAAGCCCGTGAAAAGACTGAAAAAATCGGAGAAGATGAAGGTGAGTCAGCGAGTGTGGCTAACGAGCACGCGCTAGCTGAGGAGCCAAGTGCAAATAGCCCCGTGACTTCCCATGTAGCTAACCCGACGTCAGCCGACATAATGAGTGCAATTGCTAGATTGGAGACTTCGGTTGATAGCAAATTAACTGCTATTTCAACCACGATGAACGCTATGGAGGCCACTCTTTCCACTGTAACTGGGAGGATACATGATATTGAGGAAGCTAAAAAAATTGGATGACCTCAAGTCGCGGTCAAGACGACAGAATATCAGGATCCTTGGAGTTGCAGAGGGGAGGCAAGGCAAGCAAGAGGGGACGTGTGGAGGTAAGTGACGGAAGTGACGGACAAGGTAAGCGACTCATGTTGTAACTAACGTCAGACGCCGGAGATTTTGGCGGAAAATTAAAGCAAATGGTAGTTTAGATTTGAACAAATTCATTTAAGCTTCAGTATTACCAAATACACTTATCAATTGTCTTATAACTAACAATCTCCAACACCCTGGAGAACAACGGGGAGAGTTTAGAGACTCTCCAGGATTATATTGATGAGCGCTTTCAGGATCTCGTGATGAAGAAGGCCCAGTGTGCAGCTTCCCCGGCCAAATCTGAGACGCCGTCGTCGAAAAGACAACGCCCGGCAGATTCCCCTGGCACAACATCGCCAGCCGGCAAAGGTATTTCCGACATACTGGAGTCAATTGACAAGCGATTGTCCAGTTTCGACGCAAGGCTGTCCTTGGTGGAGATTCTTCACCGGGAATTTAAATTCTTGCGAGAATCCCTGGAGTTCAGCCAGCAGCAGGTGGAAACGCTTGCTGCTGAAAATGCCACGCTAAGGGAGTCGGTGAAATGTCTCACAGAAAATGTTACCCAGCTCAATAGAGAAAATAAAAAAATAAAAGAAACAGTTATTGATCTACAAGCTCGTAGCATGCGTGATAATCTGGTATTTTCTGGTATTCCAGAAGCCGCTGGAGAGGACGCGGAGACCACGGTAAAAAGCTTCATCAAAACCCACCTGAAGCTGCCGGAGGACACGGTGAAGAACATCGTCTTTGATAGGGTGCATCGCCTCGGCCCCATTCGGGCTACGGCCGGGAGACCACGTCCTATTGTGGCCAAATTCGGCCACTTCAAACAAAAGCAACATGTGAAAAGCCGCGGCAGGGAATTAAAAGGAACGGACTTCAGCGTGAACGACCAGTTCCCCAAAGAGATCTTGGAATGACGCAGCGTCCTCTTCCCAATCCGACGCGGCTTCATCCAGAAGGGCTCCTGCGCTGTCATCGCTGTGGACCGGCTGTACGTGGACGGACAGCTGCACTGCGACCCCGACATCACTCCGTGGCTGTATTAACCTCACACCAGATAAGAATCAGCTACACCCTTTCCCTATCCACTCACACTAACTTGCATTAACATCTGTTTAACTTACCGGTATCAAATCGCATCTTAAAGTGTGATTTCATAGCAGAATTAACACCGTCACTCTCCGTCAGTGATTTAATTGGAATGTTTACGTGTTTTTTTTCTCTTCTCGTCTTTTTTTCTCTCTTTTCCCCCTCTTGTTTTTATGCTGCTCACCCCTGTCCTTGGTTTCGTTCTTTATTTCTTTCACTGCCTCGATCACCTGCTTCGACACTCATCCACAAACAACATCCTTTATTTCGACACATACGCACCATGCGCTCAACGGCAGCACATTTACATCAGTCAGACAGCGCACACAGTCGTTTAGGATACACACACTTAAGCCAAGCCTACTCATATTAGTAACTATGCATACACATAGTCAGACTCAGGGAGCATCTCACCACACATTTTTTCTCTCTCTCCTTCTCTTTCTTTATGAACAAGTGACGTATTCTCTGCACCTGTCTAAGCGACGCACACAGCATACATCCCTAGTTATACACAAACATCTATGGGTACACTGAGGTTCGTTACATGGAATATAAATGGAGCTGGCTCCAGAGAAAAGAGGTTAAAAA
Source organism: Simochromis diagramma (assembly GCF_900408965.1). Lineage (NCBI taxonomy): Eukaryota > Metazoa > Chordata > Actinopteri > Cichliformes > Cichlidae > Simochromis > Simochromis diagramma. Next base: position 1,435,992 of record NW_024387372.1, read on the forward strand.
TATTTAACCAACTCAAAAAACTACAGGCAGATGTTGTCCTTTTACAAGAGACCCACAGACCTCTTAGAGGTTCGAATGAACTTAAAACACCTGAGTTTCCCAATGTGTTCTCAGCTTGTTATAATTCTAGACAAAGGGGAGTTGTCATGATCCTGGGTCGTTGACCCAGCGTTTTGTGTTTCTTTTTGGGTTCATCTTGTATTTGGTGTTTATTCTGATTCTGTATTAATTCTTTGGGTTGGTTGTCGTGTTTATTATCCCTACCTGTGTCTCCCCTCTGTGCTCCGTTCAGGTCCCTGTGTTTTTGTTGCAAAACAGTCTGGGTGTTTCCGGGTTTACTTTGTAGGTCTGCCTCTCATCATGTCCATTAGTGTCAGCTGTGTCCACCCCTGCATGTCATCTCCTCATTACCTAGTGTGTATTTATAGTGTGTGTTGGCTTCTGTTCATCGTCGGATCGTCTGTGTTTCTCGGTGTAACTACGTCTCTCTGCATTCTCCGCTCCCCGTTTCATGCTTAGGTTTGTTATTTAGTTTTCCCAGTCTGGGTTTTTTCAGTCATTCGTCTTGTCTCACTACCTGTTCAGTCGCTCCACTTCTGCAAATAAAACTTCATTCTCATCACCAGTCGACTGCCTGCATTTTGGGTCCTTTTCCTCCTACACCACACGGCTCACGCCGGCAGCCGTGACAGCACGATCCAACCATACTATGGACCCCGCAGGCTCCGCCCGTGAGGAAGATATTTTCCGCGTACAGTGTCTGATGAGCCGAATAACCCGCGCCACAGACCCACGGACAATTTCTGTTGGACTAAACGCTATTAAGGCGATCGTCGAAGGAAATCCATTCCTTCGTGAGCTTTCCTGCTATGGAGATTTCGTGGGAGAATTAAGCCGAGGCCAGGAGGCGTGGCGGGCTCGGGAGCGGTCAGAGCGCGTCGATTCCCGGAAGGCCTCGCTGCAGTCGCAGCCGATGGAGATCTCTGCAACGCAGCAGCAGACTTTACCGCGGAGAGCTGTTTCCGTGCCGGTGCCAAGGAATTCTTCAGCCTCCGCGTCCCGCTCTGATCACTACACACCTGCCTCTTTCCTCGCGGCTATGTGGTCAGACGATGAGGAGCCAGCTTCCTTTTCCCCATCACCACTAGCCTCCTCTGTCGTCTTCTCCGCCTCCTCCTCCCGCAAGAAACGGCGTATGCGCCGCCAGCGCTCCTCTCCTCAGCTGGACTCTGAGATTATGACACAGCCAGCTGTGGTGAGTGGTAAAGACTGTCTTTCTGCTTTCTCTGAACTGCAAAGTGTTACCCCAGAGACTGAATCCAAAGTTTCTATGGGCTCAGGATCAGATATCACTGTCTCAGTTAATGCTGAAGCGGCAAAATTAAAGACTGTGGTTTCGGAGACCATTTTTTCCAGTCCCAGGGATTTAAGGGGCTCTCTTCATGCACCCTCTGAATCCAGGGATGCTTTAAAGGGTACGGTTAATACTGACTTCAGGATTGGAGATGCTAGCCCTGTTTTTCAAGGGTCTGCGACCCCTTCCGGGGCCTCCCCAGAAGCTGAGCCACCTTCCTCAGCTGATTCTGGACCCCTGGAGGTTAAGGAGCCAGGGCAGGTCGTTCAGGAGCAGTCGCCTTTCCCACTGTTAGCACAGTCTCCAGCATCAGCTGCTCACTTGCCCTTAGCTCAGTTACCAGCTCAGGTTGCAGGTCAGCTATTAGTTCCACCACCTGTTCAGCCATCACCTTCACCTACTCCTCCTGTACATGCAAGCCAACCCATAACGGACAGGTCAACAACTTCTTACTCTAAGCAGAGAGACAAACCCAATAACAATGGAAACATTCCTCAAGAGCTGGCCAGTTCTGAGACTGAGACACACTCCAGGGCCTCCCCAGAGGCTGGGTTTCGGCCCCCAGCTGACTCTGGACCCCTGGAGGTTAAGAAGCCAGCTGAGGACTGCACCGGACTGTCGCTGCCTGAGCTGAGTCACTGCTCAGTGCAGCTGCAGTCTGCTTTATGTTTGCCAGAGGCCCGTGTGCCTACTGGTTCTGTTGCGTCCCTGCCAGAGGCCCGTGTGCCTGCTGGTTCTGTTGCGTCCCTGCCAGAGGCCCGTGTGCCTGCTGGTTCTGTTGCGTCCCTGCCGGAGGCCCGTGTGCCTGCTGGTTCTGTTCCGTCTCTGCCAGAGGTCTCCGCACCTGCTGGTTCTGTTCTGTGTGTGCCAGGGGCTCCAGTGTCCACTGGTTCTGAGACTGTTTTTTCTGGGGGGCCGGAGGAGCCCGTCCAGCGTCCTGCCTCGTCAGCTGGAGGGCCCGAGGAGCCCGTCCAGCCCCAAGACTCGTCAGCTGGAGGGCCCGAGGAGCCCGTCCAGCCCCAAGACTCGTCAGCTGGGGGGCCCGAGGAGCCCGTCCAGCGTCCAAGCCTCGTCAGCTGGGGGGCCCGAGGAGCCCGTCCAGCGTCCTGCCTCGTCAGCTGGAGGGCCCGAGGAGCCCGTCCAGCCGCCAGCTGCAGCCTCATCATCCTCGCCAGCTGCAGCTTCATCCACGCCGCGGGCAGCAGCAGCTTCTTCCACGCCTGCAGCGCTACAGTCTCCGGCTTCCACGCCGTCGCCTGCTGCAGCCTCATCATCCTCGCCAGCTGCAGCCTCCCTGTCTTCACCCACACCGTCGCCTGGTCCAGCCTCCCTATCTTCACCCACACCGTCGCCTGGTCCAGCCTCCCTGTCTTCACCCACGCCGTCGCCTGGTCCAGCCTCCCTGTCTTCACCCACGCCGTCGCCTGGTCCAGCCTCCCTGTCTTCACCCACGCCGTCGCCTGGTCCAGCTTCAGCTTCATCAGCTTCGCCGTCGCCTGGTCCAGCTTCAGCTTCATCAGCTTCGCCGTCGCCTGGTCCGGCTTCCTCATCAGTGTCATCAGCTCCGCCGTCGCCTGGTCCGGCTTCCTCATCAGTGTCATCAGCTCCGCCTGGTCCGGCCTCCTCATCAGTGTCATCAGCTTCACCTGGTCCGGCATCTGCTTCAGCATCCTCCTCGCCTGGTCCAGCGTCTGCTTTGGCTTCATCCGCTTCGCCTGGTCCAGCCACTGCTTCATCCGCTTCGCCTGGTCCAGCCACTGCTTCATCCGCTTCGCCTGGTCCAGCCACTGCTTCATCCTCGTCTGGTCCGGCTCCAGCCTCCGTGTCTTCATCCTCGTCTGGTCCGGCTCCGGCCTCCGTGTCTTCAGCATCGCCTGGTCCGGCTCCAGCATCCTCATCAGCATCGCCTGGTCCGGCTCCAGCACCCTCATCAGCATCGCCTGGTCCGGCTCCAGCACCCTCATCAGCATCGCCTGGTCCGGCCTCTGCTTCAGTATCCTCATCAGCTGCTTCGCCTGGTCCAGCCTCAGCCTCCTCATCAGCTGCTGCCTCGCCTGCTCCAGCCTCAGCTTCTGCTTCAGCCTCGCCTGGTCCAGCTTCTGCTTCTGCTTCAGCCTCGCCTGGTCCTGCTTCTGCTTCTGCTTCAGCCTCGCCTGGTCCAGCTTCTGCTTCAGCCTCGCCTGGTCCAGCCTCCGCATCCTCATCATCCTCATCAGCGTCGCCTGGTCCAGCCTCCGCATCCTCATCATCCTCATCAGCGTCGCCTGGTCCAGCCTCCGCATCCTCATCATCCTCATCAGCGTCGCCTGGTCCAACTTCAGCGTCCTCATCATCCTCATCAGCTTCGTCTGGTCCAGCCTCCGCTTCCGCCTCGTCTGGTCCAGCCTCCGCTTCGCCTGGGGCTGCAGGGGCCACGCAGCCTTCAGGTCCCCTACTACCGCCTCCACATCGTCGGTCATCTGTCAGGCCGCTTGTTGGGCATCTCCGCCACCGTGGACGCCCTCCTGAGCACCCTCCTGAACGCCGCCACTGCCTTCCGCGTGGCCGGCCCCCGGATCTGCTCTGTCGCCGCCACTGCCTTCCGCGTGGCCGGCCCCCAGAACTGTTTGCCCGTCGCCGCAGTTGCCGTCCACACGGTCGGCCCCCAGAACCGAACTGTTTTGGCCTCCTGCGCTGTCGGCCTCTGGGTCGGCCCCCTGAACTTGACCTTCTGGGTCTTTCTGGGCTCTGTCCCTCCTTCCTGGTCCCCCGCCGCCCGCCGTGGTTGGGTTGTTTTCTGTTTTTGGCCGTTTTTTGTGCTTCTGTTGGGCAGTCTGGGGCCTGCCCTTGAGGGGGGGGTACTGTCATGATCCTGGGTCGTTGACCCAGCGTTTTGTGTTTCTTTTTGGGTTCATCTTGTGTTTGGTGTTTATTCTGATTCTGTATTAATTCTTTGGGTTGGTTGTCGTGTTTATTATCCCTACCTGTGTCTCCCCTCTGTGCTCCGTTCAGGTCCCTGTGTTTTTGTTGCAAAACAGTCTGGGTGTTTCCGGGTTTACTTTGTAGGTCTGCCTCTCATCATGTCCATTAGTGTCAGCTGTGTCCACCCCTGCATGTCATCTCCTCATTACCTAGTGTGTATTTATAGTGTGTGTTGGCTTCTGTTCATCGTCGGATCGTCTGTGTTTCTCGGTGTAACTACGTCTCTCTGCATTCTCCGCTCCCCGTTTCATGCTTAGGTTTGTTATTTAGTTTTCCCAGTCTAGGTTTTTTCAGTCATTCGTCTTGTCTCACTACCTGTTCAGTCGCTCCACTTCTGCAAATAAAACTTCATTCTCATCACCAGTCGACTGCCTGCATTTTGGGTCCTTTTCCTCCTACACCACACGGCTCACGCCGGCAGCCGTGACAGGAGTAGCAATTTTAATACATAAAAATATTAATTTCACAGTACTCGATACAGTTATAGATCCAGAGGGCAGATTCTTAATCATTAAACTATCTATACTTGATAAAAAGCTGTGTATTGCAAGTGTATATGGTCCAAATGTTGATGATAATAATAATAATAATGGATTGGATTTATATAGCGCTTTTCAAGGCACCCAAAGCACTTTACAATGCCACTATTCATTCACTCTCGCATTCACACACTGGTGGAGGCAGCTACAGTTGTAGCCACAGCTGCCCTGGGGCAGACTGACAGAAGCAAGGCTGCCATATCGCGCCATCGGCCCCTCTGGCCAACACCAGTAGATCCCTCATTCTTTCACGTTTTTTTCAGTGCACTCTCTGAACACTTAGATGGCACACTTGTTCTTGGAGGCGACCTCAACCTTGGACTAAATGAAGACATGGATAGGCTCAGTACAGTGGGAACTCAGCGTAATTGGCAGTCCACAAATATAATCAAACAGCAGCTCAAACAGTCGCTCAGCAGCTCACTGCTGAGCGACATTTCAGACACTGAGATTCACCCTATAGCTGTCAGCGATCATGGTCCTGTATCTTTAACACTAATGCACAAGAATAATACTACGCCAAGTAAAAACTGCAGATTTAATATATCACTACTTAAAGATGAAGACTTTATTAAATATTTTAAAAAAGAGTGGACTTCATATTTGGACTATAATGACACTCCCGAAACATCAGCTTCTGTTCTATGGGAAGCAGGGAAAGCTGTGATGAGAGGTAAAATAATTTCTTTCTCATCACATAAAAAGAAAAAAGAAAACAAAAATATTCAGGAATTAGAAAAAAACATCAATTCACTAGAAGAAGCCTACGCGTCCCACCAAGATCAGGAAACATTGAACAAAATACGCAAAACAAAACTAGAATTAAATGAGATAATTGATAAAAAAACAAAATTCTTAGTACAAAGACTACGCTTACAAAATTATGAACATGGTAATAAATCCGGTCAATTTCTAGCAAACCAGCTAAAAATAAATAAAGAAAAAACAACTATAGGTGCTGTTCAAGATTCATCCGGGAACACAATATATGACCCGATACAAATAAACAACATTTTTAGGGATTTCTATAAAACGTTGTATTCACCACAAATAAACCCATCTAAAAAAGAAATTGATCAGTTTTTGGACAACATAACTCTTCCAAAATTATTAGACACTCAAGCAATGGCACTGGATTCACCACTGACACCAGGTGAACTCCAGGAAGCTCTGATAAGTATGCCCAATAATAAGGCTCCAGGTCCAGACGGCTTTCCTGCAGAATTCTACAAAGAATTCTGGTAGATTCTAGCACCAGTTTTCTACAGAACGTTGTTGGAAATCAAAGAAAAGGGCAGACTTCCATCAAATATGAATTCTGCAAACATTAATCTCTTGCTAAAACCAGGCAAAGACCCTGTATATCCTTCAAGCTATCGTCCAATATCCCTTATAAATGTAGACCTTAAAATAATCTGCAAAGCTCTCTCAAAGAGACTGGAGAAAATAACCCCCCTCTTAATTCATCCTGACCAAACTGGTTTCATAAAAGGTAGGCACTCATCAACAAATACACGTAGATTACTTAATTTGATAGAATACTCATACAGTAAAAACCTAGAAACTACAATATTCTCTTTAGACGCAGAAAAAGCATTCGACAGAGTTAACTGGAAATTTCTATTTGCAACTTTACACAAATTTGGTTTTGGATCCTCTTTCATAAACTGGTTAAAAATATTATATAATTCCCCAACAGCTTGTGTTAGAACAAATGACCAGACATCCTCCAGCTTCTGTCTCTTGAGGGGCACCAGGCAGGGATGCCCACTCTCCCCTTCACTGTTTGCAATTTTTATTGAACCACTAGCAGCAATTAGACAGAATTCAGTAATTAAGGGCATAAAATGCAAGAACGTGGAACATAAAATCAGCCTTTATGCAGATGATGTGTTACTCTTTCTCCAAAATTCACAAACCAATATCTCTGGGGTGATTGAATTGATAAACTCTTTTGCAGGAATATCAGATTACTCAATTAACTGGTCAACATCTACAGTCCTACCGATTAATTGCTCCTTCCATAATTCCTCTTCTACACCACTGCAATCGGGAAATATAAAATATTTAGGTATTAATGTTTCTCCCAAGCTTGCAGATCTAACTAAATTAAACCATATCCCACTTTTAAAGAAGGTAGAAGATGATCTGGCTAGGTGGAAATGTCTACCCATATCACTCATGGGAAGGGTTGCCACTATAAAAATGATGGTCTTACCAAAAATAAATTATTTATTCTCAATGATCCCAACTAAACCACCACAAGATTGGTTCAGATCTCTAGATTCATGTATGTCCAAATTCCTTTGGAAAAATAAACCCCCACGTATAAGCTTAAAAACACTACAAAAGACCAAGGATAAAGGAGGATTAGAACTACCTAACTTTCAGCACTACTTCTTAGCCAACAGGCTTCAGTTTATCTCAGGATGGCTAAAACATACCCTCTTAGATGAACCTTGGCTAGATGTAGAACAAGCACTTTGCAATAATCTAGAGATTTCAGATCTACCATTTGTCAGCTCAAACATCCAACGACATGAATGCTTTAAAAGCATCAACATCAGCTCTTCTCTGACAGCATGGTGGGAGTTTCTAAAATTGACGGCGTCTTCATTAATCCCATGCAAACGTACACCTATCTGGAACAACCCTGACATATTACAAAACAATAATATGATAAACTTTTCAGATTGGAGTGGTATCAAATATTTAGAACATATACCAGAAGGAACAGAATTTATTTCATTTGACAGACTAGTTACACAATATGGGATCAACAAGAAAAGATTTTTAGAATATCAACAAATTAAATCCATAATAAAAAGGAAATTTAAACCGGGTCAAGTTGAACTACAAACACCACCAAGTGTGGTTCAATTTCTTACTCTTAAAACCCCCAAATTACTATCCAAAATATACAGAATGCTTTCTAAAACAGATGAATCAATATCACTTCCTATTGCAAAATGGGAAGCAGATTTATCAGTTAACTTAGACCAAAACTTCTGGTCTCAGATTTGCTTAAAAACCTTTCATCTAATTAGAAATCCCAGTGTTCAATTAATTCAATACAAAATATTACATAGAGTGCACTATACAGGTCATCGGATGTTTAAGATGGGCTTTACGTCTACCAACAACTGCTCACACTGCCAAACCAATTCACCGGACAATTATATCCACGCTCTTTGGTTCTGTCCACCAGTTCAGAAGTTTTGGCGCGAGATATGTGAAGACTTATCGAAGTGTCTGAAATGTAACATTCCAACTTCCCCCTTAGTGTGTTTGTTGGGCAGCTTAGATAATGTCACTTCAGAAAAGAATATAGCCCATATGGTTCTCACTGCCCTATGCATAGCCAAGAAAACAGTCCTCATGAACTGGAAAAATAAAAACAATCTTAATTCTAACCAATATAGAAATTATCTATTAGATTACATTAGTCTCGATACAGCCTCTGCCACCACATCAGATCAATTGCTCTGGGCTCCTTTGATCAGTTCCATCACCTAGTGGGGGTGGGGGGTCATAGTTTGGTCCGGCCTTCACTGTTGTGATTGGTGTGGGGGTAGGGACAGGCTTAGGGCGTCGGGGGGTTCCCCGGAGGCATCTTCCTTGGGGGGCTCAACCCGGGGTAGCGGTCATGGCCTATTAAGGGCTCTGTTGGCTTCTAGGTGACGGTTTCCTCGTGGCTGCGTGCAGCGGGGCTAGGGGAGGGTCTGTGCTAACGGACGTGGGTTACTGACCTGGTAGCCTGGCTGCCCCTGGTGTGTGTCCGAGATGGGCGTGAGGTTCTGGGGGCGCTCCGTCTCTGGGCTGGGGCCCTGGCCGGGCCTCGGGGGCTTGGGTCCTGGTTGGTGTGTTGCCGGGGTTGTGGGCGGGTGAGTGCATGGGGGCCCAGCCCTGGCGCAGGGTGCCGCCGGTGCGTCGAGCCACCTAGGGGGCTCTTCAACTGGTGGGGAAGATTGTCACATCTTGCAGGAGCTTTCCTCTTTTCAGGAACTCTCTCTGCAGGAGGGGGAGATACAGGAGAGGTGGAGGAAGATCTCAGCCTGGGCGTCTATTGTCTTATGTAGTCTGGAAGATCTCCCCATCTCCAGCTGCCTCCCTCTTCCCGCTCCACCACAACCACCCACACATGCAGGGCCTTGGAGTAGGGGTGTGTCACCAGGGTGCAGAGGAGGCTACCCCCCGTCCCCTTCTGGCTGCCTCTGCCTCAATTTTATCCCACAACTTAGACATTCACATTACTCACACTCTCATTACACATACATGTAGGATCTTGGGGGTGGGCACGCTACACGGAATCCAAAGTACCATCAGGGTGTACACCTCACCCCTGGCGTCGTTGCCCACCTCTCAATTTTAAATACACGTAGACATTGAGGGCTATCAGGAGGGACTATGCGCTTACCTGCTGCTCTCTGGCAGGTAGCTCCATGCCCTCCTGGGTTTTAAATGCACCTTAGAACACACATGCATCAACACTACAATGAGCGGGTGGAGGGAGGTTTGGAGTCTTCTCTCACCCCCGTTCTCTGTGGCCTGCTGGAGCGGGGGGGCTAGGAGGAGTTGGCCGTCCGACTGCGGTCTGGAGTGTGGGGCCTCCCTGCTGCTGCGGAGTCGGGGCGGTCTGTTTCTCCCCACCGTAGGGAAAAGGGTAACACCACCTGGGTCTGGGTACAGTTCCCCCCTCCAGGGGCAAGGGTACCTAGACCCGGTTCGTAGAGTACGCTTGGGGAGTGTGATCGTGTGTACAGCGTCTCTTTATGTCTGTCTCCACGTTGGTTGAGTGTGGAGTAAGTGCATATGAGAGCATGAGGGTGGGAATGGATGTTTGTATCTGTGTGTGCCTGTATGTCTGTGTCTATATGTCAGGTTGGGTATCAGACGCCACCTCTCTGGGGACATCTCAGGACATCTAAGGTATGGAGGCCTATCTCCCCCCACCACCACAACCCCCTGCCAGTGGCGGACTCCCTCAGACATCGGTGCGTTGGTGGTTCTTTGTGTCCGGGGATGGGCGTCCAGGTACACACTGGCTCACTCCTTGGCGGCCGCTTATCGGGGCCTGGAGCCTGGGGCTCGCTTGGGCCACTTCGGAGGTGGGGTGCCCCCGGCCTCTCGGCCTGGGGCTCGGTCACTCAGGCACAGCTGGCTGCCGGCGGAGCTCACGGGCGCGTCACTGCAACCCCCCCTGGCTTCTGCTCCACGGCTGCTGAGTGAGCCCTCATCTGGGACTCTCCTCAGCTCTTTCTGGGACAGTGGCGCGGCTGCCCCTCTGTTGGTCTTCCTTGGTCTCTTGTGTTCTGGGAGCCTCTGGATGTCTGGAGTTTTGATCTCCTCCATACCTGCTTCATGCCCTGGAGGACGGGGCTGTGCCCCCCCCCCACACACCCTCTAGCAGATCATTACATGAAGGAACCTTTTAAAAACAAGCGCGTCCATGCTCACAGGTGTACACACAGGTGCTCACACACAGAAACTACACCCTTTTTGGCTCCTACCTCAAAGCACACTGTACGCTGTTGATCTTACGTGCTGCACAATAATGTTTAATATTTAGTATTTACTGTCATATTCCCATATATCATTGTGATGTTGTTTATTCTATTACTCTTGTTTTCTTCTGCTTGTTTTCTTTTTTCTTTCTCAACAGGTGATCCAGGTGATTGATATATGCATTTTTTTTCTCTGCTCATTCTGTTGGTTTTTGTTTTTTGCCCTTCTCCCCCGTCCCTCTTCCCAGCTGTTTTTCTTTCCCTCTTTCGTTCTCCCCTTCTTTCCCCCAGTCACAATAAAAGGTGAATCAAATGAACCATTACGGCAAGGCTGGGATGGTCAATTTGGTAAAGTAAATTTGTTGGGTATCTTTCTTCGCCTTTAGACAATAATTCTGATGGCAAAAGAGCCAAACGGGACAGGCAAAAAAAAAAAAAAAAAAAAAGGAGTTGCAGAGCGGACAGAGAAAGGAAACCCACTGGTCTTTGCTTCTGAGCTTATTCCTAAGCTTCTGGGGAGTGAGAACTTCATGGGCAGGGTCGTGGTGGATAGAGCACACCGTGCCCTGGGCCCCAAGCCAGCTGACGGGGACCAGACTCGTCCTTTTATTGTAAGGCTGCACTGCTATCAAACCGCGAGCGTATCCTGAGGCTGGCAGCACAAAAAGCTCCGCTGCAGTACAACGGGGCGAAAGTTTTCATCTTTCCGCATCTGACCGCGGAGGTGCTGGCACGTCACAAGAAGTTTGAAGAAATCCGCAAACGGTGCAGGGCGGCCAATCTACGCTACGGCTTTATTCATCCAGCTCGATTTCAGGTGACGCTGGACGGGGTCACGTGGACTTTTGATAAGCCGGAGGCAGCCAAAAGATTCCTGGACCAGAAACTGGCCGTGGGTACAAATGAGTAGGGCTTTTTAACACAACGGTTTACTTCCTCAGGTATATGTTTTTTCTGCATAAGCCTTATTTTTACTGTTCTTATGGGCGTGTTGATGTGGGCTCATACAGCTTAGGTCAGTATTTTTGCTGTTATTACTTCCTTCAATATGGACAGTATAAGCCCTCAGAGTCTTTGTTTACTCTTTGATTTGCTGTATGGGAGCCTAGTAAAGCTCACACATATATGGTTTATACGGCTTTTGTTTTTAATTTATCTGAATTTTCCTTTTTTTTTTCTTTTTTCTTTTTCTTTTATTTTATGAAGTGTCTTATAAATTTCCCTTTGCTGGTGTGGGGCTGCGGGATGGGTTAGGGGTAGGATTGTAGCTACTACTATGTTCCTATTGGATGTTTTGTGCGGAGAAGGGCTTTGATTGGGGAGGCCCCTCATTTTCCTTCCTTTAATAACACCTGTTAAATCACATTCCAACCGTTACATAACGTTTCTAGAATTTTCAAAAATCATGTTGTTAAACATAAGACTTGTGGTGGCCTTGGACTCCCAAATTTTAACTTGTATTATATGGCTGCACACTTAAATATTTTTTCATTTTGGCGAAGGTGTACTCCAGGTGCTGATTTGGAAGGACAGCCTTCATAGTTGATGATGGAACACCTGTCTTGTAGACAAACTTGTCTTCCAGCCCTGCTTAATAGCCCGATAAAAGTGAAGAATACACTATATGGCAGAAATCCTGTAATTAAAAATTCAATTAAGGTCTGGAACCAACTGTATTATCTTTGTCTGTATACCGAGCTTCTTATTAAATGCACGCACACACCGATCTCTGCTCCGATTCCACTTTATTTCTTTTTTCTCATTTTTTCCTGGAGCTTCTTGCTCGCCAGTAAATTACACACATTGCAGCAACACAGTGCCATCTAGTGGCTGATGCAAACATAGGTCAACATGTTACATCTCCCATCTTAAAAAAAAGAACAAAACAACAAAGCAACTCAGGCTTGTAAAATTTGCAAGGCAATTGAAATTACGGGAATAACATCCTGAGAAACATCCATTAATAACATAGCATTCGACTCAATACTGGCTACATCATAACCATAATAAACAGATGCATTTAGTGACATCATTGGAACAACAAACATGTGAATCAGCGATCCGCCTGCACCCTTTACAATATTACAGGTCCAAGACCTGTCTTGGTTTAGTAACACGCCCATATCGAGTCGTGTATCCAGGTGTTGTAGTGTCTTTATCAGGGGGCTCCACAGGCGGGGGCTGAGAAACCACAGCTCTGTCATTGCTGTTGACTGTTGGTTGAATGAACTCCTCAACTCCTCACCTCCTACGCTGTTTCTGCCTTCACGGAGGTGTCGGAGGTGTCGGCGATAAACTTGTCCTGTATCTGTGGTTATGTTGTAGCTTCTGGGCGTGTCGGCACAACTTGTGACCACAGCTGGTTTCCAGGAACCATCTTGTTGCCGGAACCGGACCGGTGTGCCAGGATATAGTTGAGGCAGAGGTCGGGCTGCTCTGTTGAAATAAGTCTGCTGGCGCTGCTGGCAGACTTCTCTCCTCTCACGCACTGTTTGCTGGCAAACTACTTGTGGTTCCAGCTGTTTTGGTGTTGCAGGGAGGATGGAGCAGAGTCTCCGGCTCATGAGTAGTTGTGCAGGCGACTTTAAGTTGTCCATGGGGGTGTTCCGGTATTGTAATAGGCTCAAGTAGGGATCCTTATGTTCAGCTTTGGCTTTGTCCAGTAGTTTTTTTGCTGTCCGGACAGTCTTTTCGGCTAGGCCGTTGCTCTGTGGGTAATGGGGGCTAGTAGTGGTGTGGGTGAAACTCCATGACTTTGCAAACTGTTGGAACTTACTTGAAGCATAGCATGGGCCGTTATCATTAATCACCGACTCTGGAATACCATGCCTAGCCATGGCTGACTTTAGTTTGCGGATCACTGCTTCTGCAGTGCAGCTGTACAGTCTTTCTAACTCGAAGAATCTACTATAGTAATAAACAATGATGATGTAGTCTTCCGAGTTCCAAGTAAACAGATCAGTTGTTATAACCTGCTACGGTCTTTCTGGTATTGCATGTGACAGAAGGGGTTCCTTGGGCTTAACAGTTTGTCTCTGCTGGCATGTGCTGCAGGCTTCGACTGCTTCCTCAATCCGCTTTCCCATGCCTGGCCAAAACAGAAGGTCTCTGGCTCTGTTTTTACTCTTTTCTATGCCCATATGGCTGGAATGAATCTGATCTAGCATGTCCTTTCTGAGCCTTTTTGGGATGATCATTTTCTCTCCTTTAAACATGATCCCGTCTATCAGTGAGATCTCATCCCTGTGGTTCCAAAACTCCTGGATGTCAGGCGGACATTGAGACCTTTTATCCGGCCATCCACTCAATGTGGTCCTTCTCAGAGTGTTGAGCTGAGGGTCCTGGGTTGTTTCGTTTCTTATCTCTGAGAGTCTCCGATCACTGACAGGCATGTTGCTGAGGACTGAGTGGATCTGCGCATCCATCCCGTCACATAGTGATTTATCGTGGAACTCTATGGATTTCCGGGAGAGCGTGTCAGCTACTGGGATGTCTTTCCCTGGCTTGTGGATGATGCTGATGTTGTACTTTTGCAGCTGTAGTATCATCCTCTGTAGCCATGGTGGTGCTGATGCTAGTGGTTTTTTGAGTATGGTCTCTAGTGGCTTGAGGTCCGATTCAATGGTCACATGTCGACCGTACATGTACTCGTGGAACCGCTTGCAGCCAAAGAGAACAGCATACAGCTCCTTTTCTATTTGGGCATAGTTCTGCTCGGTGCTGTTAAGTGACTTGGATGCGTAGGCAACTGGCCTGCCGTCCTGCAGCATCACAGCACCGAGGCCACTTTTGGATGCGTCGACCTGGAGTCGTAGCGCTTTCTTGGGGTTGAAGAAGGAGAGAACTGGGCCTGGTTCTCTAGTGATCAGCTCCTTCATTTGTTGAAAGGATCTGTCATGGTTTTTGTCCCATCTTGCTAAATAATTAACCATTCCCAGCACTGTTTCCAGTTCTGCCCTGTTCTGTGGGGGCGCCATGTCTTGGACTGCTTTTACTTTTTGTGGATCTGGTTTTAGTCCTTTGTGTGACAATGTGTGACCGAAGTAACTGACCTCTTTGACGCAGATGGTGCACTTGTCAGGGTTCAGTTTTACACCTCTCTCCCTGCTGCGCTGCAGCATGGCCCTCAGGTTGTCGTCATGCTCCTGTTTGGTTCCTCCGAAGACCAACACGTCATCCACAATGGCTGCCACGCCCCTCAGGCCCTCGTAGGTCTCATCCACGCGTCGCTGGAACTCATCCTGGGCTGAGATTATGCCGAATGGCAGCCTGAGGAAGCGGTACCTGCCAAACACAGTATTAAATGTGGTTAACAGAGATGATTCGTGGCTTAGCTTAATGGCCCAGTAGCCTGATCTGGCGTCCAAAACACTGAAATACTTGGCCCCAGCAAGTTTTGTGGTGACATCCTCCAAGGTGGGTAGAGGGTAATGGGGTCTTTGTATAGCCTTGTTGAGGGGTCTGGGGTCCAGACATACTCTGAGTCTGCCTGTCTTGGGTTTTTCCACGACAACAAGTGCATTCACCCAGTCCGTAGGATCTGTGACCTTGCATATGATTTGATTCCTTTCCATGTTGTCGAGCTCGTCTTTGAGTCGGGCTCACAGAGCGATGGGAATCCGACGAGGTGGGCTGACTGTGGGTGCAACGTCTGGGTTTACATGGAAACTGCATTCACCAGGAAATTCTCCTATCCCTTTAAATACGTCAGCATACTCGTCTATTATTGCCTGCGAACTGTTGGTTGTCTTGTCTCTTTCCTCCGTCACTGCCATCACGATCCTGACCAGGTTAAGGTCACGGCAAGCTTTAACAACATGGAATTCCAACGTGTGGGTTTTGTCTTTGTGTTTGCATTTTAGCTGGCATTTCCCTTCCACGCTGAGTGAGTGTCCCCCGTAATCTGTGAGCTTGTGTGTGACAGGCTTCAGTGTCACATGTGGGAAGAGTGTCTGGAACATGTTGGCTGGAATTGTGTTTGCTTGTGCCCCAGTGTCAACTTTAAACCTCACTGCCTGTGGGGGGAAACCAAGTTGCATGTCTGCATATATATCATTTCTTCCTTCATTTTCTATGGTGATGCTATCAATGTAGAAACAGTCTTGCTCCTCATCTGTGTCCTCAGTTGTCATTTCTATGTTCTCTCTCACAGTGTGTACTGATACTCACAGTGTGTACAGTCTCTCACTGTCGTTCTCTAAAACCTAAAAGAGAATTATGGATTTGATCAACTGGTCTCTGACTGCTATTGACACCCTTTTCTCACGAGGAGTCGGGCTCCAGGGAGAGCCTGCGTGCCCCTGGAGGGACTTTCCCTGCTGGTACCCGCTTGACGGGTGGCAGAACTGGAGGCCTGTGTGCCTGGCGGGACTGCTCGATCGAGGGACGCTGAAGATCATCTACCTATTCGGAAACCTGCTAACAGGTCAGCTGATCGGCGTTGGCCTAGCCCTGGTTTATCAGAGAAATAAGAGAGCGGAACCGGCTGTTCAAACCCCCACAAGGCTGCCCGCTGGATTCGAAGCGACGGGACGAGGCGCGACCTCTCACAACGAACGTAATATGGTCAACACCTTGGAGACGCTTACAGCTGCTGTGAAGGCTCAAAACAACACCATTGAGCGTATGAGGGGAAACATCAGAGAAAGGCCTGCTCAAAATGACACCCTTGAGCGACAGTTGGAAAACATCGCGGAACGGATCACTGCAGTTGTGAGGTCTCAGAATCAAAAGACTGACAACACCATGGAACAGAAGTTTGATACCATCATGAGGAGGCTCGCGGCTCTCCAACGGGAGATCGAGGGACCAGTGTCGGAGGGCTAAATTCGAGCTGCTCACAAGGGAGAAATCAACAATATTCAACATTTGGACACCATGGCGCCAGCTGCTAGGCCCAAAGCTGGAGCCCACCAAAACAACTCCCTGATAACGACTGTGTGATGACTATTCTTCCCGTCCCACGAAGGCCACCTGGGTTGGTGGTTGGTGGTTGGCCCTTCCAAACGCCTTTGATGCTTGTTTCCTGCGGGGGGAGATAGCGGGTCTGCGCACCGCGCTGAAATGATAGCATGGTGTAGGACGACTGCTGTGTTCCTTCGTTTACCCCCCACCCCCCTTTCCATCCCCTGTGGTTTGTCACGTGTTCTACTGTTGTGCTGTGGACATTAATGTGCTCTCTGTGCAGAGGAGTTTTTTTGTTTCCTGTTCTCATGCTGTCCTCCCATAGGTTGCCCAGCGTGTGAAGAGGTCTCTTTTTTTCCTCTTGTACCTTTCCCATTGTTGTGTAATTTGTTTTCAATGTTATTCTCTGCAACGCTGCCGATCTCTGACTGTATTCCCATGTGATGTCTTTGTTGTGTGTGTAAGTCGGGGGGGGTCCTATTCCTCTGCGGGGCAACCTGCATATGGCCAATAAAGCATTCATTCATTCATTCATTCATTCATTTGAGGTGGCTTTTGTCTGCGAAGGGAGTCTTGACCTGCATGCTCTTGCAGAATGGTTCATTTTCTTGCATTTTGCACATTGCTTCCCTTTTGCTGGGCAGGTGTCTTTATTACCTTGTTGTCCAGCACAATAGCTGCACGTTTTTAGTGTTACATTAGCGTGTTCTTTTGGTTTCACGCTTCTTGTTTGATTTTCTTGTCTGTGCGGTTTCCTGCCGATGGCGTGCACAGTTTCTTGGCCCCTGGAGTGGCCCATAGATTTTAGCTGTTGCTTTGCTGGCTCGTGTGATTGTGCTATATCTATAGCTTTCTCTAGCGTGAGCTCTGCGCCTTGGCTGAGTAGCTTTTCTCGGACGTGTGGCGAGTTAGTGGCAAATACGATGCGATCCCTGACCATTTCATCTGTATTTGGGTACCCACAGTCTTTAGCAAGCAGTTTCAGTTCCGTAATAAACTGTTCAAACGCCTCATTTTCACCCTACATCTTTTCATGGAACTTATATCTGGCGTAGATTGGGTTAGCTTTCGGTGTGATGTAATCAGTGTACTTATCGTAGTACGTCTGAAGCTTTCGGGAGTCGTCTGCGGTGAGCGTCCACGTGTTGTAGACGTCCTGTCCTTTCTCACCGACCCATAGAAGAAGATAGCTGCATTTGTCTGCCTCCTCCTTCCCCCCGAAGAGGACCAGCGAACATTAGCTCGGCGTGCTGCTTGAAACGCCGCCATGCCTCGGGCAGGTTGCTAGAGTCCCAATCCATGTGGGAACGCCGTAAGCCTCCATGTCTTCGTTGTCCGATGGCAAGGGATTGCATAGAAAACCGCTACTCTGACACCATGTATTATCTTTGTCTGTATACCAAGCTTCTTATTAAATGCACGCACACACTGATCTCTGCTCCGATTCCACTTTATTTCTTTTTTCTCATTTTTTCCTGGAGCTTCTTGCTCGCCAGTAAATTACACACATTGCAGCAACACAGTGCCATCTAGTGGCTGATGCAAACATAGGTCAACATGCTACACCAACTATTGGCCACAGTAAATGTATCTGGATGCTCCAATATGTAACAATCATGCCTTCAGAGCTGGGCTGGAGGACATCACATTTGTGACATGGCAAGGAAGAGGGATTTGTTCTCTCAAAGATATTTACATTGACAGACATTTTCCATCTTTTCAGCAATTGAGGGTGAAATTTAATCTTTCTAATTCACATTTTTTCAGATTTTTACAGTTGAGACATTTCATCAAAGCATCTATTCCACAATATGATTTGATTCCTTGCTTGACAGCTTTGTGTCAGTTGAGCCTTACACTAGAGGTGCTGTGTCTCGCTTTTACAGGGCCTTACTAGATATATACAGTCCTTCATCTGATACTTTTAGGGAACAGTGGCAGGGTGAATGTTACTGATGATGTTTGACAAGAGTGCATTAAGAATATATATTGTAGTTCTATAAATGCTGGACAGAGTCTGATCCAATTTAAGGTTGTGTATAGGTTGCATTTTTCTCCCACTAAATCGTGGTGCCAGGACAACCACCTCCAGCTGAACGTCAGCAAGACCAAGGAGCTGGTGGTGGACTTCAGAAGGGGTCAGCACAGAGACTACAAGCCCATTATCATCAATGGAGCTCCAGTGGAGAGGGTGCAGTCCTTCAAGTATCTTGGTGTCCACATCTCCTCAGACCTGACATGGGCTGCCCACATTCAGGTCCAGACCAAAAAGGCTAGGCAGCGCCTGTATCACCTACGACAACTGAGGAAGTTCAGGGTCTCTCCAAAGATCCTCAGGATTTTCTATACAGGTGCTGTGGAGAGCATCCTCACACAGAACATGACATCGTGGTTTGGGAACAGCTGTGTGAAGGACCAGAAAGCTCTCCAGAGAGTGATCCGTACAGCAGAACGCTGCTGCAGGATTGCTCTCCCCCCGCTTCAGGACACCTACACCAGGAGATGCCGGACTAGAGCAGCGCAGATACTGAAGGACCCGTCCCATCCTGGCAACAAACTGTTCCAACTTCTGCAATCTGGTAGAAGGTTCCGCATCTTCCGGGCAAGGACAGAGAGACTCAAGAGGAGCTTCTATCCCCAAGCCATCCGTGCCCTAAACACACACACCCGCCCTCTCACATCATCTATAATTGACTGAGACAGGACTCTTCCAGACACTAAACCAAGGCACAATGTACATTTCAATTCCTTTAATTTTAAATATGTTTATATTGTCTATCCTGTAAAATAGTCAGATGTCTATTCATATTAATGTACAGAATTCACCTGCTTGCTGCTACTACTGCACATTCACCCAGTGTATATACTATATGTGTGTATATATATATATATATATATATATATATATATATATATATATATATATATATATATATATATATATATATATATATATAATGTTTTTCCTCTACACCCCCCTCCCACAATTTTTTTGCACATGTCGAGGAGCGTGTCAGGCTACATTTCACTGTGTGTTATACTTGTATAACTATGCATGTGACAAATAAAGAACCTTGAACCTTGAACCTTAAAGTGGAAAAAATGTTTAAGCCCTCTGTGTTAAGTGTTCAAGTGATCAAGGAACTTTATCTCACCTTTTCTTTCAATGCCAAAAACTGCAGCTTTTTTGGAATCATCTGTTTGATTTTCTGACCAAAGCCATTGGTCCCATGTACCCCCTTTGCAGCATTGTTCGGGGTGTCTGAACCGGGATGGGCAAGGGACAAGACAGAGACGCAGGTTGTGTCAATGACTACACTTGTGGCTAGAAAGCTGTTACTTCTCTGCTGGAAGTCTGATAAACCTCCTACCTTCGAAATGTGGTTGAGAGAATTTGGAAATGTACTCCATCTGGAGAAAATCAGGTTTACCTTGTCTAACCGAGAGAGAGTGTTTTATAAGATTTGGCAACCAGTTATTAGCCTGATGGATAAACTTAAGTGGAATGTACTCTGTTTTAACATTTATGTATGCTGTATTACCACCTTGTTGACTTGCCGTCCACCTTCTATTGTGTTCTTTTGAAGGTGATTGTTGCATACTGCTCATTTATAAAATCAATAAAAATATATTGAAAAAAAAGTAATCCGATCCATTAAATATCAAAAAAGCACCTCACAAAACTTGCGACATGGCATAACTCGGCTTGATTAAGCATCATGAGGTGGGGGGTGGTTCCCTATTTTTATTTTTTTGCTGGGCGTTTGCAACCCTATTAGTCCATTCACTGTCTGAACAGAGTTTCGTCATGTTACTTTTGCACTGTTATGCACATGTTGTTATTATATGGCTTAATTAAGATACACATCAGGGCTGACATCTGGGGCCAGAGCTGAAACTGTTCTGGGCCAGCAGTGTGTCTGCAACTGGCTCGTGGTTGCACATGCCCCACATATCGCAAATAATGATGGCCCATTTGCCAGAGGTAATCCACACATGGGCCAGCAAAGCCACCAGTGTGTCTGCAACTGGCCTTGTGCTGGCCTGTGTGTCGGCCAACTTTGGCAAAACAGATCTGGGCCCCCAAAGGGCCGTCATTCTTTGCGGTATGTGGGCCATGTGTGAGCACATTGTGTGGGCCAGATCCAGACCATACCAATTTTGCTATGTGGGATGTGGCCCAGTCATGGGGAATGAGACAGGACACAGGAAACACTCTATTGTGGGCTTTTTTATTCTCCGACTGTACTAAGAGGAGCACAGTTTTAATTCTATAGTTTTGAGTGAAAACGGTAAAATGTAACTATTCCACTGGCTCAGCCTAAAACTGTCTTTCAGGGTCTGAGACAACAGTAACTATCATATGTGCACATTAAATTCAAACAGTATAGACAACAGTAGTGACTTTGGTTTCTCTACACACCCACTGTGCTAGGACAAGTACACACGCAGGAATCACACAGCAAGTGATCTCCCCTGCCAACCCGCTCTTCAGTCCTTCTCACAGCACGTGACCATTAAATATACATCCATCGCACTTTAAGAACTCTACAAAAATTGTCACAAACATGGAGTCATCGCTAAAGACACTTAGCTTCCTAGGCTAATCACAGTCTCCTACGACACTGGCGACAATATTTTGCAGTATGCTACACTTTTTTAGCACATTTACCTCATGTGTAGCTAGCCACAGAAATTTTGCAGCCTCTCACTCTCCAGTGCTCCCGCTCACAGCGCTCAGTGTGTGACGCAAACTTGAGTACATGCGTGCTCTGGCTTACAGCGGCTCTTAAAGCAACAGTATACCCCCAAAACGCGAGGTCTAGTCATCACCATGACAACCCTACAACAGACCTCTGGTAGACAGGCAACCAGTCAAAAACACAATCCCCTCTTTTTAAACCCTTTCCATGCGTAGTATTAGTTCACTTGGCTACATATAGTTTTGGATTTAGACTGCTACACTAAGAGTAGCAGTCTAAATAAGTAACAGATATAAACAGACTGAGCCCTTCTTTTCTGAGGAATTTTAGGGGGATGGTCTCCCTGCTGATGGCACCAGAAGGTACAACTTTAAACCTGACTCTGCTGGACAGGGCTGTAACTTTCTGGGGTTAGAGAAGCTCTCTTCCCCCTTTCCTTTTCCTTTCCCACTCCCTATCTCCTAAAGCAGTTCTGACCAGAACAAAATGTGGTTGCCATGGTAACCTCTTGACTCTTGGTGGCGCTGTCACTTGGTGTTTGCTCGCTCTACGGTAGAGTATCACTTCCTGTTCTTGCTCAAACACAGTGGTGTTTCTGAGTAGCTTATTTGCTTAGCAATTTAATTAACAACTTTTAAATACATTCTTCTTTCATAGTATAATCTTCACGTGCTTCACCCGAAGCACACTTTCTGTGTACTCACTACCTAATTTATAGCCAAAGTATTCACTCACTGTCTCTGTACTGTTTCGCTAGCTTAGCTTAGCTCGTAGCCGACTCATTAGCACCATGGCTACTTCACTGGTCCCTCCTGCACTTTCTTGCTCATTGTGTCAGATGTTTAGTTACTCCTCGGCCTCCTTTAGCAGTAATGATATCTGTAACAAATGTAGCATATTTGCAGCGCTGGAGGCCAGGATTACTGAATTGGAGACTCGGCTTCGCACCCTTCATTCACCCGTAGCTAGCCAGGCCCCTGTAGCTGGTGCAGCCGAAGATAGCGTAGGCCCCGCTAGCTGTTCCCCGGCAGACCCCAAGAAGCTGGGGAAAGAGGGCGGCTGGGTCACGGTGAGGAGGAAGCATAGTCCTAAACAGAAGCCCCAGGTACACCACCAACCCGTTCATGTGTCTAACCGTTTTTCCCCACTCGGCGACACACCCGCCGGGGGTCAAACTCTGGTAATTGGTGATTCTGTTCTCAGACATGTGAAGCTAGAGACACCGGCAACCATAGTCAATTGTCTTCCAGGGGCCAGAGCAGGCGACATTGAAGGAAATTTAAAACTGCTGGCTAAGGGTAAACGTAAATTCAGTAAGATCATAATTCACGTCGGCAGTAATGACACCCGGTTACGCCAGTCGGAGGTCACTAAAATCAATATTGAATCGGTGTGCAACTTTGCTAAAACAATGTCGGACTCTGTAGTTTTCTCTGGTCCCCTCCCCAATCAGACCAGGAGTGACATGTTTAGCCGCATGTTCTCCTTAAATTGATGGCTGTCTGAGTGGTGTCCCAGAAACGATGTGGGCTTCATAGATAATTGGCAAACCTTCTGGAGGAAACCTGATCTTGTTAGGAGAGACGGCATCCATCCCACTTTGGATGGAGCAGCTCTCATTTCTAGAAATATGGACAAATTTATTAAACCCCCCAAAATATGACTATCCAGAGTTGGGACCAGGAAGCAGAGTTGCAGTCTTACACGCCTCTCTGCAGCTTCTCTCCTCCTGCTACCCCCCAAAAACCCATCTCCGTAGAGACTGTGTCAGCTCCCAAACAGACAAAAAACAAACTAAAAACCAGCAACAAACAACTTAAACATAAACAATTACAAAGAAAGAACAATACAGTATCCACATCTGAACCAAAGAGTAGAACAGTGAAATGTGGATTATTAAATATTAGGTCTCTCTCCTCCAAGTCTCTGTTAGTACATGACTGAATAATTGATCAACAAATTGATTTACTCTGCCTTACAGAAACCTGGTTGCAGCAGGATGATTATGTTAGTTTAAATGAATCAACACCCCTGAGTCATTCTAACTACCAGAAATCTCGAAGCACAGGCCGAGGGGGCGGTGTGGCAGCAATTTTTCACACCAGCCTATTAATTAATGAAAGACCAAGACAGACTTTTAATTCATTTGAAAGCCTGATGCTTAGCCTCGTCCACCCCAGCTGTGAAACTCAGAAACCAGTCTTACTTGTTATCATCTATCGTCCACCTGGGCCTTACACAGAGTTTCTCTCTGATTTCTCAGACTTTTTATCTGATTTAGTTCTGAGCTCAGATAAAATAATTATTGTGGGTGATTTTAACATCCATGTAGATGCTAAAAATGACAGCCTCAACGTGGCATTTAGTCTGTTATTAGACTCAATTGGTTTCTCTCAAAATGTAAAAGAACCCACCCACCACTTTAATCACACTCTAGACCTTGTTTTAACATATGGCATAGAAACTGAACATTTAACAGTGTTTCCTGAAAACCCTCTCCTGTCTGATCATTTCCTGATAACATTTACATTTACAATAATTGATTACACAGCGGTGGAGAGTAGACTTTATCAAAGTAGATGTCTTTCTGAAAGCGCTGTAACTAAGTTTAAGAATATAATCCACCCACTGTTATCATCTTCAATGCCCTGTACCAACACAGAGCAGGGCAGCTATCTGAACACTGCTCCAACAGAGGTCGATTATCTTGTTAATAATTTCACCTCCTCACTACGTACGACTCTGGATACTGTAGCTCCAGTGAAAACTAAGGTCTCTAATCAGAAGTACCTGACTCCATGGTATAATTCTCAAACACGTACCCTAAAGCAGATGACTCGTAATCTGGAGAGGAAATGGTGTGTTACAAATTTAGAGGATCATCATTTAGCCTGGAGAAATAGTTTGCTGCTTTATAAGAAAGCCCTCCGCAAAGCCAGAACATCTTACTATTCATCACTGATTGAAGTAAATAAGAACAACCCAGGTTTCTCTTCAGCACTGTAGCCAGGCTGTCAAAAAGTCAGAGCTCTTTTGAGCCAACCATCCCCTTAACGTTAACTAGTAATGACTTCATGAACTTCTTCACAAATAAAATTTTATCATTAGAGAAAAAATGACCAATAATCATCCCACAGATGTAATATTATCTACAGCTACTCTTAGTACCATTGATGTTAAGTTAGACTCTTTTTCTCCAATTGATCTTTCTGAGTTAACTTCAATAATTACTTCCTCCAAGCCATCAACGTGTCTTTTAGACCCCATTCCTACAAAACTGCTCAAAGAAGTCCTGCCATTAATTAATTCTTCGATCTTAAATATGATCAACCTATCTCTAATAATCGGCTATGTACCACAGGCCTTCAAGCTGGCTGTAGTTAAACCTTTATTCAAAAAGCCATCTCTAGACCCAGCAGTCTTAGCTAATTATAGGCCAATCTCCAACCTTCCCTTCATATCAGACCTCAGTGCAGCGTTCGATACTGTCGACCATAATATCCTATTAGAGCGATTAGAACATGCTGTAGGTATTACAGATACTGTGCTGCAGTGGTTTATATCATATCTATCTAATAGACTCCAATTTGTGCATGTAAATGGAGAGTCCTCTTCACACACTGAGGTTAATTATGGAGTTCCACAGGGTTCAGTGCTAGCACCAATTCTGTTTACATTATACATGCTTCCCTTAGGCAGCATCATTAGAAGACATAGCATACATTTACACTGCTATGCAGATGACACCCAGCTCTATCTGTCCATGAAGCCAGATAACACACACCAATGAGTTAAACTGCAGGAATGTCTTAAAGACATAAAGACCTGGATGGCCGCTAACTTTCTGCTTCTTAATTCAGATAAAACTGAGGTTATTGTACTCGGCCCTGAAAATCTTAGAAATATGGTATCTAACCAGATTCTTACTCTGGATGGCATTACCTTGGCCTCCAGTAACGCTGTGAGGAACCTTGGAGTCATTTTTGACCAGGACATGTCCTTCAATGCACATATTAAACAAATATGTAAGACTGCGTTCTTCCATTTGCGCAACATCTCTAAAATTAGAAATATCCTGTCTCAGAGTGACGCTGAAAAACTAGTTCATGCATTTATTACTTCCAGGCATCTTCCTTGGGGGGCTCAACCCGGGGTAGCGGTCATGTCCGGTTAGGGGCTCTGTTGGCTCTCAGGTGACTGTTTCCCCGCGGCTGCGTGCAACGGGGCTAGGGGAGGGTCTGTGCTGACGGACGTGGGTTACTGACCTGGTAGCCTGGCTGCCCCTGGGTGGGTCCGGGATGGGCGTGAGGTTCTGGGGGCGCTCCGTCTCTGGGCTGGGGCCCGGGCCGGGCCTCGGGGGCTTGGGTCCTGGTTGGTGTGTTGCCGGGGTTGTGGGCGGGTGGGTGCATGGGGGCCCAGCCCTGGAGCAGGGTGCCGCCGGTGCGTCGAGCCACCTGGGGGGCTCTTCAACTGGTGTGGAAGATTGTCACATCTTGCAGGAGCTTTCCTCTCTTCAGGAACTCTCTCTGCAGGAGGGGGAGATACAGGAGAGGTGGAGGAAGATCTCAGCCTGGGCGTTTACTGTCTTATGTAGTCTGGAAGATGAGTGGATGGTGGGGTGGGTGCAGTTTTCTCTGTGGTGGGGTTGGGTGGACTGTCCCGGGCTCTGTGGGGCCGGGAGGCGCTGCTGCACTGGGCCCCGGTCTGGATGGGCATATTCATAGTCATATTCCCATATATCATTGTGATGTTGTTTATTCTATTACTCTTGTTCTCTTCTGCTTGTTTTCTTTTTTCTTTCTCAGCAGGTGATCCAGGTGATCGATATATGCATTTTTTTTTCTTTTTCTTTTTTTTCCTGCCCATTCTGTTGGTTTTTGTTTTTTGCCCTTCTCCCCCATCCCTCTTCTCAGCTGTTTCTCTTTCCCTCTTTCTCTCTCCCCTTCTTTCCCCCAGTCAAGTCTGTCCCGTATTCAGTAAGTAAAAATAAAATAAACAATAAAAGGTGAATCAAATGGACCATTACGGCAAGGCTGGGATGGTCAATTTGGTAAAGTAAATCCGTTGAGCATCTTTCTTTGCCTTTAGACAACAATTCTGATGGCAAAAGAGCCAAACGGGACAGGCAAAAAAAAAAAAAAAAAAAATCCTGTCTCAGAGTGACGCTGAAAAACTAGTTCATGCATTTATTACTTCCAGGCTGGACGACTGCAATTCATTATTATCAGGATGTCCAAAGAACTCACTGAAAAGCCTTCAGCTAATCCAAAATGCTGCAGCAAGAGTCCTGACAGGGACTAGAAAGAGAGAGCAGATTTCTCCTGTTTTGGCTTCCTGTTAAATCCAGAATTCAAAATCCTGCTCCTCACATACAAGGTCTTAAATAATCAGGCCCCATCTTATCTTAATGACCTTGTAGTACCATATCACCCTATTAGAGCACTTCGCTCTCGCTCTGCAGGCCTACTTGTTGTTCCTAGAGTATTTAAAAGTAGAATGGGAGGCAGAGCCTTCAGTTTTCAGGCCCCTCTTCTGTGGAACCAGCTTCCAGTTTGGATTCAGGAGACAGACACTATCTCTACTTTAAGATTAGGCTTAAAACTTTCCTTTTTGCTAAAGCATATAGTTAGGGCTGGACCAGGTGACCCTGAATTCTCCCTTAGTTATGCTGCAATAGACGTAGGCTGCCGGGGATTCCCATGATGCATTGAGTTTTTCCTTTCCAGTCACCTTTCTCACTCACTATGTGTTAACAGACCTCTCTGCATTGAATCATATCTGTTATTAACCTCTGTCTCTCTTCCACAGCATGTCTTTTATCCTGTCTTCCTTCTCTCACCCCAACCGGTCGCAGCAGATGGCCCCGCCCCTCCCTGAGCCTGGTTCTGCCGGAGGTTTCTTCCTGTTAAAAGGGAGTTTTTCCTTCCCACTGTCGCCAAAGTGCTTGCTCATAGGGGGTCATATGATTGTTGGGTTTTTTCTCTGTATCTATGAAGCGCCTTGAGGCGACTTTTGTTGTGATTTGGCGCTATATAAATAAAATTGAATTGAATTGAATTGAATTGAATTAACGGAAGTATTACCTGCAGCAGGGTCATCTACATAGAAGGAGATGTCCAGAAGAAGAAACGTGAGCAGATATCAGACCTAAAACCACCCTCTACCGTTTCTACCAATCATGTTAACATTCTGTTTCTGTGACCCCCAATAAAAGTGTTTACTGCCTGGGCATGGCCAGAGAGGCCGAGGTCCATGGCACTGTGTAAAACAATTTGAAATTTTAACCATTTTGTTAATAAATTGTGAAAAAGTATCATTTGAGTATATTTGTCTTCTCTCATAAAAAGAGTGTCCCCACGAGGGTCACAGGCCCCCTGTTGATCCTCTACCTAATCACACGAGCCAAGGCATGAAAACGAGTGTGGGTCATAAATAGCCAAAGTTTCAGACGGCCTGCACCCTATGATAGTAACAGTCAAATTTTTACAAGAGTAATGATGGAAGATATTATTAAAATTGGTTAATTAAAGGCTGGATGATAGATAAAGTCGCCAATACCGCCATAGAGAAGGATAGACAGAAAACAAGAAAAATGGGGAAGGCAGGGTATCCTCACCAGAATCCCAGAAGCGGCAATTTGTTGCACACAGTTCTGCTGTGACAGTGCACATAATTACCTGGCTGCTGCAGAGAGAAGCCAAGGCTGAATTTCCTGACTGATCCTGATGTTTGTGATGACAATGCTCCTTCTGTTGAGCTAGAGCTAGGTGTCTCACCATTGAAGAAGGAGTTGCTGCCATGGCAACTCCCCCAAAAGTCTTGGTGGGACTTCAGGAGCCTTCGTTGCCAGACTTCAGTGGATCTAGTGGTAATGCCAGACTTAAAGTTTGTCTAGCTTGCCTTTGGCTGGAAGCACAGGAAAAGGAGCTGGTGTGTAAAGTTGAGTTTGATTTCAAACTACAGATTCGCCAGTTGGCGACTGAAGCTGAGAAGAAGGTAAATTTAAAACAGCTTGAAGTGGAAGCTATGAAGCTTTCACAAAGCCAGTCTTCACGCAGCTCACCTGTTAATTCAGATCATTAGTGTTTATCTGATAATGCCTGCAGATTTGATGTAAGGAAAAATATTGTTTTGGTGCCAACATTTAGATAAAGTTGATTCCTACTTTAATCATTTGAAAGGATTGCAACAGCACTAGAATGGCCAAAAGAAATGTGGGTTGTGCTATTGCAATGTAAGCTAATGGGCAAAGCTCAGGAGGTTGTATCATCTCTTTCTAACGAGGTTAGCATGATATACGGTGTACTGAAAGAGTCCATTTTATATGCATATGAGCTTGTACCAGAGGCCTACAGTCTTTACAGACCATAACTCGCTTATTTTCCTTTTGAGAAAATACAATAACAACCAACTTATGAGATGATCTTTGATCGTCCAGGAGTATAAACCTTCAAATCTGCCATAAAAAAGGGAGAGAAAATTCCCGGTATTCTGGTTTTTGTCTTTGAAAGCTCCAAACATTTTGTTTGGACTTGTAAGGATGGGGGTGTTACGTGTCTGCGGGATGTCCTTATAAAAGGAAACTCACCTATGGCTAGAGGTGGCTCTCTCCTCCTCCCCCCCTCGCTAAGGATTGTTTGGCATATGTATTGAGCTGCCCTGGAGCATTTCATTTGTTTGTGTAAGGTGTGTGGGGGGAGTAAGAGGACTAGGTAAGGTTGGGGTACCCTGTATATTTCCTCACATAGGATTTTTTCAGTTAAAAACACTAGGTAAGTAGGTTGGTGCCACCCATATAATGTTTGAGCTTATTTTGTGTGTGGAGGATGAGGTTTTTTTTTTTTTTCTTTCTTTTTCTCTTAGAGTAAACCTTAGCCAAGTTCTGGCTGAGCTTTACTGGCTTCTGGCTTTGTAGTGTTTTTCTTTGGCACAACATACTACTACTTTTCATGAGTGGCATGACCAGGGCACACCCCAGCAGTCTCAGGTCAATCTAGCCTCCAGTGCACTGATGTCCAGCTAATGGGTGCTGCAATAGAGTTTGTCTCCTACACCCTTAATAATTCATTTATAAGAACCATTTATCAGTCAGTGGGCCATTACAGGAATTGCAGTTTCGCACTTGTTTGTCATGCATTTCACTAGCTGGGCCCACGTCCTCATTTTAGGTTTGGGGCGTTTTTAGTAGATAAAGACGAATGGCTTAATTAATAATGGAGCTGTGGTTTGGGGAAGGCCTTGAAAAAAGGGGCGTGTGGGGCAGAACGAGGACGAACAGCTTGTAGAACCGGGGGATCATATATAGATAAGACCTGGGAGGGGCATGTTTGGAGGCATGGTCCTGCTCCTGAAATTTAGATAATTTATCTCCAATTAATTTGTCAGCCCCTTGGACCAAATCTAACTGAGCTAAATGAAAATTACATTTTTAGCATAGTGTCTAAATTGACGTATTTGCTTTTGTCTCTTATTGTGATTTGATTCAACTTTCTTGTTTTGTAAATTGATATAATTTTCCTCCCTCTGCAAGCTTCGTTGTCTAAATGTATAGCCTTTTGTAACTCCTCTTTTGCATGCCTTGGAAATCTATGCAGCCTTTTTTTATAGACACACAGACCAGCTGCTTGTAAACAAATGCTAAATTTATGCAGACTGAATCTCATTGAAATGTCAGTCCTTTTTTTTTTTACACAGAGGCTTTCGGGGGTTTTGCAAACTCTCTGCCCAGCTTCTAACTTTGTAGTTCTCTAGAAAACCAAGAGAAAGTTAAGAGTGAAAAGGAGGTTGTGAATGCTCCACTCTAATATTTATGAATTGGGCTTTGTTGTGGTAAAGCCGGTAGGCAGACATGAATACAACATCCACCTCTGGAGCTGCAAGGTATTTGAAAGTTGAAAAATGCATGAGCGTTTTTACTGGTGGAAACACAGATTTCCCTTTGACAGATAGCATTTGATACCTCAACTCAAACGGAGGGTGTGGTTTCTGGAAGAAAATATGACTTTTGCCTATTATTATATATTATTATAATTCTGACTGGATGTGTGTGTCAGTCTGTTTGCATGCAGGTCATTGATGAATGTGTGAAATACAATCATATGTTAACAAACCCAGCCCTGCAGGCAGGGCACCAGGAAAAACCTCAGTGTCTTGTATTATCTGCATTAGTTATGCGCGAATCATGAATGAATCGTTCAATCGTTCAGTTTCTTAACAAAAACATTTCTGCTCTGAACTGGAAGAAAAAACCCTAAGTAGAAGCTCACATCAAGACAATAGGTCCTCAGTTCTGCTAACATGCTAACAGCACATTTGAGGTACTCACCCCCTCCCTTCCTGTGCTGAATCATAGTGTAAGCGAAGACTCTGTCACTATACCCGATCCGTACCGGAAACCCGATCCGTACCCCGCATGCGCGAAAGGTGTCTACTTCTGTTAAGATGTTAAGAATAATAAGTATATCTTAACATGTTTCCAATAATGAAGCATTTCAATATAATGTAGACAAAAACGAAAAATAAAAAGAGAGTTACGGATCAGGACTCCCCGATCCTTACTGCGCATGTGCAAAGTCGGACCGTAAAAATCGGGTCTACCTGATCCGTAACGCGCATGTGCAGGGGTTTTCTCTTATACTCTCCAGTATAAGAGGATACTGCCACCTGCTGACCAAGCGAATGAACCCTATTGTATCCGTGTCATTCAAATATATTGAATGTCACAATGTTGGCAAAGAGAGGAAGTGACGTAAAATTTGAGCATGCAGGGTACCGATCGGGTTTCCGGTATGGATCGGGTAGTGACACTACTCACCCCCTCCCTCCTGGCTCACAGCTTCTTCTTCTTTTTCTTGGTTGGCAACCAATGTTAAGGAGCATTACCGCCCCCTGGCACACAGCTCAGTGGACATTTAGATGAGAAAATATTTAACACATTTGAGGAAAATACTAATAAAATAAAATAAAAAGAAATAAAAGAAATGTTCCCTTTAGAAATCTTTTTTTGCTCTATAAAAATAGTTGTTTTTCTTTTTCAATCACTCATTTTAGCAGTAGGATTTACATGAAAAGAGAAACAAATTAAGTTTCAGTGAAAATGTAAATTTTTTGCACTCTCTGGTCGACTGACTCAGTGACTCAAATGACTCAAAAAATCAGATTCACTTTGGTGAGTGACTCATTCAAACTCGAATCAGTAAAAAGAATTGAATTTATCATAACTAATCTGCATAGTTTACTAAGTGATATAGTTAAAAGCAGTACATTCTTGCTTTAGTTAAACTTCAATAAAACAAAATGCAACACTCTCTAGGTGTCTTTCCCCAAAATCCTCACAAAAAAGCATTAGAAAACAAACCTGCTCAACCAAATGGTTGAGCACATAAGGCTTTTTCCATTGCTATCCATTTCAATTAACTACTTGGTGTGGTAGTTAATCAAAAGTTACATTTTCTTTATATGATTATTATGTGTAATTTTCAAATAATATCATTTATTTGGAAATACAGTACTGAGCAAAATTCTATAGTTAGCCTTCAGTTCTTTCCATTTTCCCTAGCACAGTCATTTTAACACTGTCATTTTCAAATGGTGGTACGCGTGCCACTGGTGGTACTGTAGTGGTACACAGGAAGTCTCCAATTTTTTTTTTTTTTTTTTTTTTTAGATTAAGTAATATACCATTGTGAAGTTATGCAAAGACGACACGAGAGTTCTTCTTCTCTTTTGGGAGCCGAAGTCAACCAGAAAACATCTCCCCGATTGAGTCCTCACGAATCCAAAGCTCCTGGTAGCCAGGAGAATGCAATCCACTTTTTCTGCAGTGAGCGGTAATCCTCCGAGGCCAGCAACGGGGAGTTGACGAGGCTCCCACTGGTGCTGGCAACTGTCGGAGGAAGAGATGGGTGAAGAGAAATCCACTGTCATCTGTTCCTAGCAAGGACAGCGTGCTCTCCATGAGCTCGAGAGCGGTACCATCAGCCAGGTCCGAGTGAGAGAGGAGTTTCTCAGCCTGCTCTGCATCGGAGAGGGAGTAGTGCCGCAGCAGCAGTGCCTTGAGAGCGGTGTATTTCCCTTGGATGGGGGGATCCTGGAGGAGGGTCATCACATGGCAGGTGGACAGCGGATCCAGCGAGGCCACCACATGTTGTCGGCTGAAATACCATGAAGAGCAAACTGAGCTTCGACATGCGCAAACTACGAAACCAAAATTCTGGCAGCTTAACCGCCACAGCAAAATTGAAAGCATACAGCTCTGCTATCACTTCCAACATAAATGAAGACAGAAAACTAAACAGCAGTGATGTTTGTAGGGTTACTGAAGTTGGGCTAACTGGTATATAATGATATGTTGCGTGGTGTCTAGCTACACAGCTATAGTTAGCATAACATAAACACAGTGAAGCTGGAGGATGAACACTAATTTTTTTCCACTAGATAAAAGGTAACGTGAGGGTTCCCGATGGTCAGGAACAAATGCAATCGCATGGCAGGATGCTGTAAATGGACCAAACTTCAGTCAGAAGAACAACTGAGATAATCCATCCACAATACGAGGTTAGTCATTCATATACTGCTGCATCAAATCAAATCAAATCACTTTTATTGTCACATCACATGTGCAGGTACATTGGTACAGCACATGTGAGTGAAATTCTTGTGTGCGAGCTTCACAAGCAACAGAGTTGTGCAAAATACAATAATGTAAACAAGCAAAATACAAGAATGGCTACATCTGAAACTAATAAATATATGTACAATATATAATAGTATATGCATTTCTGGATGTGTATACTATGCATGGGCTGGGCTGTAGTTACATCGTAAGGTTTAAAAACTCAGCTTTAAAATGAACAGTGGTGATAAAAACCGAGAGAGGCCAACAGTGATCAGTGAACAAGCTTTCTTCTACAGCCATTCAAGAAACTGGGGGTTAGTATTGTGCCCAAGGATACTTGGCACGCAGACAGGGGGAACCAGGTATTCAACCTCTAACTTTCTGATCAGTACATTTTTTTCCACATTGAAAGGTCACATGTTTCCAGATACTTATTGTTGTATGTTCACCAGTATGATAATGATGAAGCAGTAGATTCAGTTAATGTGGTTTTATTAACCAGCAGAGCAGCAGAGAACTTACATGCTTGGATTCAATAACCGAATGTCACATACACCACTCAAAACATATACAGACCTACACGGAGGTACGGCAAGCGGATTAGGACAAAATACCAAACTGACAGCAGGTTATCTACACTTATGTTAAAATGCTAAAGATGATAAAAGCCTGAATTTTGGGGGGTCTCTCTTACCATAGCAGTAAATCTGACTCTGTGCTTTGGGCAAAAGGCATAAGTGAATGTCTAACTTTTGGCGAAGTAAAATTTGCATGCCTGCAAAGTCCCATATTTGAACACACGTGAAAAAAAACCTTTAAATTGCAAAAGACAATGAGTGATGATTTCTGAATTTATGAATTACACAAAAATGTAAAATAATGCCCATAGAATTTTTTTTAACATGAAATTTGTGGTCATTTGTCACAAATAAAAACCATAATTGTCTCTGTCCGAAGCTGCAGACCTTCTGAAGCTTGAGGAGAGGACCCGATCACAGATAAACGAGGCGTGAAACAGGATATTAACCAAAAACAAGCTGGTTTTTTTGGCTGAATAAAAGGTACAAAACAATTGCATAAAGGAACAAGGGACACTAACTAAACTGGAAACTCAAAAAGCTGGGTCAAAGACTCAAAACCATGACTAAAATTTAGAACATAATTAAGTTATTTTATAATAATAAGTTGGTTAAACATGAGAATAGTTTTCATTTTTGAGATGTGTCTTTCCATCTCAAATCATCACTTTTTTTGATATTTGTAGTTAAACATTCCCCAGTTTTCAAAAATATTGTTATACTTCTAAGTTTGCACATATATAATAATTATTGTGAAATTTTTAGCTTTCTTATAAAATAAAGTAAATGAATAAAAAATAAATAAAATACTTAAGGTTTTGCACAGTATCTTTGTTTTTCCTAGGACTGCACTCTTGTGGACCGATATCTCAGAAGTCATTTGGGAATGCCTCTTTGGGAAGGTTTGGGAATTCTCCACTTACCACTGGGACCACTCCCAGTGGTAAGTGACCTCCACATCTTCTCTGGCTCCTCTCTCAGCCTTTGGTGTTTTTCAAGCGTCTCGTGTTCCTTCTTTCTGATGTTGCTATCACTTGGCTACATCTATCACTAAAGCCTTATTCATCTGCTTGTCCACCAATATGTCCACCAAACATCGCTAGTTTGTTTGTCTGTCTGTATCTGTATGTGGAAGTCCCAGAGGGGCAGCTTTGCATGGTCTGCAGCTGGGGCTTGCCTGGTATGGTTGACCCTAGCCTCTACTGACCTTAATCTGGCTACTGACCGTGGCTCAGGGGGTTGGGAAGCGTATCTGTAACCGGAAGGTCGCCGGTTCGATCCCCGGGCTCTCTGTCCTGGTCGTTGTGTCCTTGGGCAAGACACTTTACCCTACTGCCTGCTGGTGTTGGCCAGAGGGGCCGATGGCGCGATATGGCAGCCTCGCTTCTGTCAGTCTTCCCCAGAGCAGCTGTGGCCACAACTGTAGCTACCTCCACCAGTGTGTGAATGTGAGAGTGAATGAATAGTGGCATTGTAAAGCGCTTTGGGTGCCTTGAAAAGCGCTATATAAATCCAATCCATCATTATTATCTTAAAGACTGTTCCTGTGCTGCCATGATTAGTGTGTCTGTGCTGTCTTTCAGTCCAGCTTTGTCCAGCCACTGAGAGGATTTTTCTCTATCAGCCA
The DNA here is from genome assembly GCF_900408965.1 of Simochromis diagramma. Classification (NCBI taxonomy): domain Eukaryota; kingdom Metazoa; phylum Chordata; class Actinopteri; order Cichliformes; family Cichlidae; genus Simochromis; species Simochromis diagramma. The sequence continues at coordinate 1,470,779 of NW_024387372.1, forward strand.
CTTTTTCTATCTCCTGGTGGTGCATGCTGTGCAGCAGCCAATCCTCCCATGACGGTGCGTCTTCTTGCTCAGGTTTCTGCTGCCTGATTTTAATATTCAACACTCTTTCTTGGGTGTCTGCCACTGTGATGGTTACTGGAGCGTGTTCAGGGAGATCACTGTGGTCTTCTCCTTGATCCACTAGCTACTGAGTGTTGTTATTATGAGTTGCGTTTTTCTCCCATATGCTCTTCCAGTATTACTCTGTCTCCAGCTTTAGTAAAGTTGTTCTCATATTGTTCCCATGCCACTGAGAGTACCTTTGGATGGTTCCGTGGAGAACAGTTGATTTACTCCCCTGGCTTTTATCTCTCTGGTACATCTCTTCAGGCAGTTTTTAAGGCCTCAGGTATGGGCAGCTTGCTGCACTTCTTAGGCACCCTGTCTTCATTACAACTTTCTGCAGTTCCTGTGGTTGGCTACCTTCCCTTTGTGCGTCTTTTATCATTGGCCTGTGAGATACCCAGGTATTTGTAGCTTTCCCGCATATATGCTATTCTGCTTTCAGCAGACTTTACCTTCGCACTCTTTACAACCATTCAACCATACTTATACTTATCTAGTTTGAATGACATCCTGATGTCCTCGCTCGAGATCTTGGTAAAATCTTAGTAAGTTCCTCTTGTTGCTCAAGTTTCTGCTGCCTGATTTTAATATTCAAGACTCTTTCTTGGGTGTCTGCCACTGTGATTGATAGGGCCCCAGACTGTCATCTTAGACTCTGAGAACTGAACACTGGAAGCTGTGTCTTAGCAGGGACTGTTTGTTTTTGTTTTTTTTTGCCTGTCCCGTTTGGCTCTTTTGCCATCAGAATTATTGTCTAAAGGCAAAGAAAGATGCCCAACGGATTTACTTTACCAAATTGACCATCCCAGCCTTGCCATAATGGTCCATTTGATTCACCTTTTATTGTTTATTTTATTTTCACTTGCTGAATACGGGACAGACTTGACTGGAGGAAAGAAGGGGAGAAAGAAAGAGGGAAAGAGAAACAGCTGAGAAGAGGGACGGGGGAGAAGGGCAAAAGACAAAAACCAACAGAATGGGCAGAAAAAAAAATGCATACATCGATCACCTGGATCACCTGTTGAGAAAGAAAAAAGAAAACAAGCAGAAGAGAACAAGAGTAATAGAATAAACAACATCACAATGATATATGGGAATATGACAGTAAATACTAAATATTAAACATTATTGTGCAGCACATAAGATCAACAGAACACAGTGTGCTTTGAGGTATGTTACACACCGGCCTAGGCAACAGGAGTGCAACACGAAAAAAGTAAAAATAAAGAAAAAAAAAAACACACAAAAAAAACCCCACTAAAGCTCACCACCAAAATCCCAAAACGAAAGTATCGACAAATCTATTTACAGCCATTTACAACAAACTATTTATTTACAACAAAACACCAAACTATTTACAACACGGGGGAGATCGCGACCATGACATACTGAAACACAAGGCTTAAATACATAGAAGGAGCAATCAGGGAAAGGACCACAGGAGGGAAACACAGCTGGGGCAAATTAGACCTGACGAGACAAGGAAACGTAAACTGAACACACTAAGATAACACAGACAGGAAATACATGACAGTCACGCAAAAACAAAACACTGACAACACCGAAACGTAACAGGTAGGAGCCAAAAGGGGTGTAGTTTGTGGGTGTGATCACCCGTGTGTACACCTGTGAGCATGGACGCACTTGTTTTTTTGTTTTTTTTAAAAGGTTCCTTCATGTAATGATATGCTAGAGGGTGTGGGGGGGGGGGGGGCACAGCCCCGTCCTCCAGGGCATGAAGCAGGTATGGAGGAGATCAAAACTCCAGACATCCAGAGGCCCCCAGAACACAAGAGACCAAGGAAGACCAACAGAGGGGCAGCCGCGCCACTGTCCCAGAAAGAGCTGAGGAGAGTCCCAGATGAGGGCTCACTCAGCAGCCGTGGAGCAGAAGCCAGGGGGGGTTGCAGTGACGCGCCCGTGAGCTCCGCCGGCAGCCAGCTGTGCCTGAGTGACCGAGCCCCAGGCCGAGAGGCCGGGGGCACCCCACCTCCGAAGTGGCCCGAGCGAGCCCCAGGCTCGAGGCCCCGACAAACAGCCACCAGCCGGTGTGTACCTGGACGCCCATCCCCAGACACAAAGAACCACCAACGCACCGATGTCTGAGGGAGTCCGCCACTGGCAGGGGAAGTGGTGGTGGGGGGAGATAGGCCTCCAATCCTTGGAGGGCCTGAGATGTCCTTAGCAGGGACTGTTAAGATTTTAGTGTCTCACTTAGTTCTTGCATACAGCTTATCATCAACTATGTACAGGGACTGGCTGATGATCACTCCACTCCTGAATCTATTTCCATTTCCACTTATAGTCCTGAGCTGGCTTAAAGGCGTTAAGGTCTATGTTGAATGGCATTGGGGATAATACATCACTTTGGTATATTCAACACTTGATGGAAACTTGTACACTTGCCTTGGCATCAGCCCCCAGTGTTGTGTTAGTCCCATAGAGCACTGAGTTCCTGATGAATGTTATTAGTGCCCAATTAGCCTCGTACACAGATAGGAAGGGTTCAACAGGCATCATCATCAAGTTTGACTCAGGAAGAGAGAGCGGATACGGCAATCACAGTGGAACGGATAGAGTGATTCATTGCCAGTGTTGGGTAAGTTACTTTAAACTTTGAACTAGGAAGATGTAGGTAACAGCAGACTGCAGATGAGCTGCGTATAGGGCTGGACTGGGACAAAAAATCAGCCCGGGTATTTTGACTAGAGACCGGCCCACCATTATAGGAAAAATCATAAAGCCTTTGAATGAAAACAAACGCTGTTCTGACAGTGATGTACACTGTCTTGTTGTATCAATCTATCAATCGTTTGTTTGAAGATTCAGATAATTATTTGATAAAAGCTAGATATTTTAAATGAGAATAAGAAAGAAAGGTATTTCTTTGTGCCCCCCTCTCCCTGTTAATGCCCTACCTGCCCCCCTGGCAACACTTTGCTAGACCCGCCCCTGCACAGTTACCAGCTGTCAGCTACTTAGAAAAGGATCCTGGTGTTATTTGTCTCTCAGAAACAGTTCATAACTTCAACTCATTCCTGTCACCTAAAAGGTAAACCTGTTTCTCCATCACCTGTTCAGCTCTGATGATTCAGTAAGGACACCTCCTGGTTTCATCTTCATGTTTCCCTCTCACCACATATCCAAACCAACATCATGACCAGCAGCTTTACAGCTGTGGCTCCAGCAAACATCAGCTGATACTAGAAAGTAATATTAAATAAATTCTAACAACAGCTGATCAAGCTTAAACCTGCTGCTGTTGTTTAACACGACCTCCGCTGGTTTCCTCTTTCTGGCACAAAGTGGGCGATAAACAAACAAGAGAGAAAAGCCGATCAGCTGATCATTGATCAGTTTCATGATTGAAGTAGCAACAGGAGAGGGGGGGGAGAGAATGAGAGGAGAAGAGGCAGCTGTGCAGCAAAGACACAGAATAACTCCAGCTTTGTGTCTTTTTCATCCTAGCTGAAGTACGAGATAAACTGTGTTCCTTTTTCAGCTCAATACCAAACGCGCAATATTTTCTCTGAATACGGGACGATTCCGGTTTTTACGGGACGGTTGGAAACTCTACTAACCTTATGAATAAAATCAAGTTCACTATCAGTGACATCATAGCACCCACCCAGCTGTATAGAAACTGCGTCATGCTAGCTAGCACGCAGTACGAGTTATTGTAACTGACTGTAAAAAGTCAGCACAACGAAAATAAACTCCACCTAAACTTGGTTTATATCTGACCCAGATAGACTGCAGCTCATAACTTCTTACCTGAAGTTCAGTTCACCTGACACTCAGACCAGCGGCCGCCTCGGGTCTCTCCTCCTCTTGCTTTACCTTTCCCTCCTCCACCTGCTGGCCTCCACCACTTGCTAATGTTACTGAATCTGTGAAAGCTCCGCCATAGCCACCACACGAAGTAATGAGTAACGACCCTATCTAAACCCCAGTAACGATTAATGCATTCCTGATTTTGGCATAATAACTAGTTACCGTGCTCGTTACCACAATAATAACGTAGTTACTGTAACGCGTTACTTAAAAACGCTTTAGTCCCTACACTGTTCATTGCATATGTAATTAACTGTGCAGATCAAAATACAAGACAAAAAAAAATCAAAATGATTGTGAAGGGAGCAGAAAAGTGATTTGGTATGAGTGGAATTTCATGGGAACATGTGCACAAAAGACTAGGGGAGATGGGAAGCCAGGACCATTAGGAGAGAGGGGGTGGCTGTAGCTCAGGAGGTAGAGCAGGTCATCTACAAATCGGAAGGTTGGTGGTTCAGTCTGTCTGCCAAATATCCTTGGGCCTAACCCGAAGATGCTTTTCGATGCCTCCATCAGAGTATGAATGTGTGTGAATGTTGCTTAGAAGCACAGAAGAAAGTGAATGTGGTATGTATAAAGTGCTGGGAGTGGTCCGGTAGAGTAGAAAAGCGCTATATCAGAAGATAACATGATCATTTTGCAATGGAATTCCAGAAGTTTATTAGTTTAAAGGATTATTATGCATTATAACAGGTGCCTTCTTTAAACATGGACAAAGAAATCAAGTATTATTGTTAATTTTTACAATCCATGTAAAAATCTCTCATTAGTTTCCATGGAATAAATAGATACCTATATAGAAGGAAAAGTGGTATTTTGTGGAGACTTTAATGCTCACAGCACAGTATGGGGTAATTATACTGATGAAAATGGAAATGTAATTGAGGAACTCATGGAAAACAAAAAGTATTTATGTTTAAATGATCAAAGCGGAACAAGAGTGAATGTGAGAGCGTGTACAGAATCGGTAATTGATCTCACTTTGGTTTCAGAGTCACTAGCAGGCATTAGTAGATGGAAAGTAACTAGAAATAACACCATAGGCTGTCATCACTATCCTATAATGACAGAAATAAAATTGAGTGTGGAAAAGTATGAAACAGGAGCAGTAGAGATGTGGAGATTTAGTATCGCTGACTGGGGATGGTTTAGTCTGATAAGTGAACAAGCGTTACAAAAAGTTGATATAAGTGTTGATGTTGATGATTTATATTCATCTGTGTGTTGTGCCATTTTAGAAGCAGCAAATTGATTTATAAAGAAGAAGGTAAGACCAAGAAGAAGAAGTACCATGGTGGACAAAGAAATGTGATGACGCCATTAAACCTCCAAATAAGGTTTTCAAAATGTTGAAAAGAAATCATAGCACCCAAAATATTATACAGTATGAAAGGTTACAATGTAATTTGAGAAGATTTTTTTTAAATTAAAGCGAGATTTGTGGAGGAAATGTTGTAATTCATTGGGAAGACAGACAAAAATAACTCAGCTTTGGTCAATGATAAGAAAAATGAATGGGATTAAAAGAGAATATGGGTATCCAGTCCTGAGTGATGGAGAAATAACAACAATTAGAAATGAAGAGAAGCCTACCGTAATATGATGGCAAAATCATTTGCTAAAATTTGTAGACTGAAACACAGAAAATTAAGGGCGTAAACTCAGAAACCCTTTAATCAAACGAACACTGCTCCTCAACCATGCAATTTAAAGCTGATAAAAAGCTTATCATGTTCACAGCCGAGGTAAACATGCATCGCAGCAACCAAAGTTTTCTTTATTTGGCAGAATACTCAACAATATCGCATGATCCACCAGGCTCGGGAGTTTGGTTTCAGTTACAACACTAAACACTAAACAATCTGGCAGAGCTTATGGTTCTCTTTAAGTGAAACAACCATTCATTTCCACGCAGTTCAAAATCAAAACAAGGAGGAACATGATAAGAAATAGCAATGAAACAACAGTTATTGTGCATGTTGTAGTACATGCACAATAACTGTACAATCCTGCCATTATGGACAAAACCTTTCGCAGATAACACTTCGTACAGGCATATTTTACACCAAACATGAAAAGGCAGGGTTCTGCACAAGCTCCAGGATGCAGCAGCCATATGGACCTACATGGATCAAGTTCTGAAAAATATTCAGGCCAGATTTCCATACATTAACACTGTATGAAATATGTCTAGTGATGTTTACACTGAAAACCTCTAACACGGCCATTTTCAGTTCCAAGCATCTTCCTCCCTCCTGCACCACTTCAGTGTAATATGCCCTGATCACCTTTGGATTCCTCCTTGTTGTGTAGACATTAAATGGTAAATGGCCTGTATTTGTATAGCGCTTTACACATCCACCCATTCACACACCCATTCACACACTGGTGATGGCAAGCTACATTGTAGCCACAGCTGCCCTGGGGCGCACTGACAGAGGCGAGGCTGCCGGACACTGGCGCCACCGGGCCCTCTGACCACCACCAGTAGGCAACGGGTGAAGTGTCTTGCCCAAGGACACAACGACCGAGACTGTCCAAGCCGGGGCTCGAACCGGCAACCTTCCGATTACAAGGCGAACCCCCAACTCTTGAGCCACGATCGCCCCGACCGATTATTTTCCTTGAGAAACCATTAATGCATCCATTGACACAGATGCCATATTGCTTCAGTTGGAGCCAGAGCAGGCTTACGCACCGGTTTCCAATCACATGCCTATCATGTTCCTGTGCCACTTTTTAAGGCCGGAGCTCAGAGGGTTTCATCTCTGGATGATTGTGCTAGAGACGGTAATGTAAAATCCTGGCTTTGTGAAAACTTTAAAAAGCTTTTCACTAGCTGGGCACACGTCCTCATTTCAGGTTTGACAGCATTTTAGTTGGTAAAAGTTGGGGAAGGCCTCGAAGGGGACTGGCGATGGCTCCCTGGCAGATCCCCATGTACTAACTAGAAGTGAAGAAGTTAAAGAATGGAGAACAAGGAGGCAGGAAGGGAGGGTGGGGCACGTAAACCAGAATGATCAGCTTGCAGAACTGGGGGAACCTATATAGATGACAGCGGAAGGAGCATGTTTGGAGGCGTGGTCCCGCTCCTGAAATTCTGATACATAATCTCCAATTCTTTGTGAGTTTGGTTCCTGGTTGTGACCTTTGTCTCTTGTGAACAGACTCGCGGACTCGTCCTCTAACCCTGCCCTTTTGGAACCCTGAGCGAGAGTTGTTTGGCGTGGCTGTGTGAGGATTTTCCCCAGGCGGAGCGAGCGAGTGTGGAAGGAGCGTGTGGAGCTGTGTTTTGGAATACGAGTATGAGAAGCCCATTCCTTTCCCCAGGTCCACCTTTGGACCCCTGGGACCCCGACTTCTCCCCACCTGTATATACTCATGTTCTGTGAACAGAGAACTGTTTAATTGTGACTTTCAGTCTGCACCTGAGTCCCATCCGTTCACCGTGACACTGTGAAGCTGTCTAGAATACTGCAGTTGGTTGTTAATGAATTCAACCAAGACCAGGTCAGAGTCTTGCGACGATTGTTTCCCCTTGGACTACAAGTTCTCATTAGAAGTCTCTCACTTTTATAAAACCTGCACCAATTTAATGTCCTTATAGTTTAAGGTAATCTTCAAATCTACTTCTTTATAAATTGGTTCCTTAACCCTAGCATTTTTTAAGTTTCCTTTAGTTCATGTATTTTTACTTTTTGCAGACAAACTGAGAGGCATAGTTTTGCATACTTGTCTAGTTTAATCATTTGTACAAAGCACAAAGACCTGCAGAACTAAACATCTTAAAAAACCTTAATTTCGTAGTGTTGCAATCACTTTTTTTTCATTTATATTGTCTTTAGACCTTGGTTTTTGTGGATAAGTGATGCTGTTACCAACAGTGTACATATGTGGTTTTTAACACGATACCATAACTGAGATTTGTGTAATGACTACCATAATGCATTCTTTTGCAATACGCTTTCAAAGGCAGCTACATTATCAGTATTCAGTGTCCCGATGGTGTTTCCTGGATTTACACCAAGCATGATGGTCAGGGTCTGTTATGCATACTTCAGCTGCAGATTTAAAAAGTGAAGCCATAATACAGGCACTGATAAACCTGTCCAGTACATGAGAGTTATACTGTTTATTTATTCTTTTTTTTACTACTTAAAGTTCCTCAGAACTTAATTTGCAATAGCGAATAAGGTGGAGGTGGAGAATAAGGCAGCATGAAAGTAAGACTATGCATATGAAACAGCAGAGCCCTAAAACCCCCCTGTGTTTACCTGTGAGGTTAGGCCAAAATGCAGTGCAGTGTAGCAGAAAGTTTTAATGTGTGTGTCTCAGTGAAAGTGAAAGATGAGCGAGAACGGACAGTTAACTCAGTATTGATTAAACTCAGTTTGATTGCAGTATACAGACATTTTTAATTAACCATTGGAGTAATCAAAATGGCAGGGATATTCCAGACTCACAGCAGACTTCTGGGACTGACTTGAAATGTTTTTGATTAACAACCTTTGCCTTTGCACCAAGAGCCACTCTTGATGATGAAGGCTGAGAGATTGACCTTTCAGTCCAGCACACACCCAAACAAATCATCTTTTCCCTTTTTTATCTGAAATATGAAGACGGCTCCACTAGAAACACACATAGTGGAGTTACATTTTGCCCCCCAGACACATTGATCCACTGCATTTTTGTCTTTTAAGTCTGTGAGTCGTTTTTTGACAAGGTGGAGCATTTTTCAAAAAGTGCACATTTTAATCCCATTTAGAGGTCTCACAATGAATTTTTTTGGCTGTATCTGATCTAAGAAGCAGGTGAATAAAACAGATTTTTTTAATGCATGAATTAAAAATAACTTTTTTGTTATTGTGTATTGTAGTTATTAAAGAACATTTCATATTGGTTTTATGTATTTAATAAAAATCCACAATTAAAAGCCAAGCTGAAGTCCCAGAAAAATCTAAAGCACATTAGCAGAACTGTATGGTGACAGTCTGATGCAGCAGCTGTGTTTTGCAGTCTTGCAGTATTTCCTTAATTGCTTACTCAATTATTCCCAAGTACTAATAACTGTGTTATGTAATACGTCTTTTTCCCTCATTTTTTTTTTGCAAGTGGAGAGCTTCATGTTTTTACAAACTGATGGCACTGAGGACATCAGCAAAATGCAATGTGGAATCTCTCACATGGGAAATTGAAAGACACCTGAAAGACCCAACATAATGAACCGGATCCTGGGTCATGATCCACAGAGCGCTATGTTCCCACAGCAGTTTGGTGAAAGGTCACTCACTGGGTACACACCACTAGATTCACCTGCCACCCAGGTAAGAACCGCACCACTCTATTTCTGCAAAGTTTGTTTTCTCTTTGAATTAGTCCACTTGGTGAGGGTGGAGTAGGCTCACAACTCATGATGTCTTTGTGGCTTCCCTGGGGTACCAACCCCCTTTGCTGTTATGATGGGAATTCTGGCTCTTTTTAGAGAACCATCTCTTTCGGCTCGGCTCACTAAAAAGAATCGGCTGTTCGGCTCCCAACCAGCTCTTCAGGTTGTTTTGTTGCTTTAATAAATTTATTATCAACAACAATATAAGATATATAACATAACAAAAATATATACACACACACACACATATACATATATATATACATACATATATACATATACATATATATATATATATACACACACATATACATACATACATACATATATGTACATACATATACATATATACATATACACATATATATATATATATATACATATATACATATACATATATATATATATTAGGGGTGCAACGATACACAAAATTCACGGTTCGGTTCGGTTCGATACTTTGGTGTCACGGTTCGATATTTTTTCGATACAAAAAATGTTCATGCATTTTTAATTTGTCATTTATTAAAATTATAAATATATATTTTAACTCAAAAGTACAGTTTTTAAATTTAACCCTAACCCTTGTGCGTGTTTTTTATTTTGACAGCGAATGCGCACCTGCGGACCGCTTATGTGCAGCCCTGGTTATTTAGCTCATCATATTGCAGCCACAGAAATTCTTTTGTCCATGAAACCATAAAGCTGCACTTTCTTTTTGCCTTATAGTCTGATTTGTCATAACTTCTCCGTTTTGTGGTAAGCTTTTCTTTGGCTGTCACTTCTTCACCCCGACCTGTCTTATTTGGCTCAGCAGAACTAAAATATATATCCTGCTGCTTTTACACACGCACTCACATAAGCTCAGCGATCCTCTGCGCGATCAACCTCTCACATGTTTGAGCTGCGGGAGATTTCACTTGTCATGTTTGCATAGTAAGCTAACGATTAATAAGACGATGTCAGAGGAATTGGTGCACAAATTATCATCACTCACAGATCAGTGCTGTCGCTCTCTATACACAGTTTGCACGATTGCAAAGTGAAAGCAAAAAAACAAGCGCAAATTCAAACGCGACTTCAATATGTCACATATTGACAGTGGCTCACCGATGCCAATGACATAATTACCCAGCTACATTTCTGAAAGAATGCAAAAGCATTGACATATATTTTTCCTACAATAGCCCGACGGGCAGGGAAGAGATAGATTTTGGTAGCCCGACTGAAAAAATCGCTAGCTCCGGGACGTCGGGCTAGCGATATTGCAAGCCCTGTATCTGATTGAGGAATCACTCATCTTTGGAAAAGAGAGTTTATTACAGAGAAATGGCTCTTTCCAAAATAAAAGCTATACTATCCACTTCTTCTGGGCTATATTCTCAGCAGCATAAGGAGAATCATGTGCTAACAGCTGTCTAAATGACTCGGCTAAAGTTAGTAGCATGCTTGCTTTTTTTGTCTGCTTCCACTTGTCTTTGCACTAGGATGATGTCGGCATAAATGTGCAGTCATATTCGTTGTGTTCCCACTAGTGCTTTCAGGTTAATCTCGTTGAAATGACCTTAACGCCACAACACGGCAAATCTCCGTTAACGAGCTACCGCCGATCGCCCCGTGCATGGGGCTAGACGGCAAACATGTTAACGAGCTAACTGCGATAACACACTAGTTCACACCAATGTAATTGAGCATTGCATGGCACATCCAACATACTGTTTTACTTTAGTCCATGACTCGCTTACCTTCAGGGTCATACGTCACATGAAAACCAAAATAATTCCAAACGCCAGATCTGAATGAGGTTCAA